>NC_139997.1:1830815-1880815 GCF_964263955.1 Coregonus lavaretus
CTGACAGAGATGGTGTAACTGAGTCAGGTTTGTAGGCCTCCTTGCTCGCACACGCTTTTTCAGTTCTGCCCACAAATGTTCTATAGGATTGAGGTCAGGGATTTGTGATGGCCACTCCAATACCTTTACTTTGTTGTCCTTAAGCCATTTTGCCACAACTTTGGAAGTATGCTTGGGGTCATTGTCCATTTGGAAGACCCATTTGCGACCGAGCTTTAACTTCCTGACTGAAGTCTTGAGATGTTGCTTCAATATATCCACATAATTTTCCATCCTCATGATGCCATCTATTTTGTGAAGTGCACCAGTCCCTCCTGCAGCAAAGCACCCCCACAGCATGATGCTGCCACCCCGTGCTTCATGGTTGGGATGGTGTTCTTCGGCTTGCAAGCCACCCCCTTTTCCTCCAAACATAACGATAGTCATTATGGACAAACAGTTATATTTTTGTTTCATCAGACCAGAGGACATTTCTCCAAAAAGTACGATCTTTGTCCCCATGTGCAGTTGCAAACCGTAGTCTGGCTTTTTTATGGCGGTTTTGGAGCAGTGGCTTCTTCCTTGCTGAGCGGCCTTTCAGGTTATGTCGATATAGGACTCGTTTTACTGTGGATATAGATACTTTTGTACCTGTTTCCTCCAGCATCTTCACAAGGTCCTTTGCTGTTGTTCTGGGATCGATTTGCACTTTTCACACCAAGTACACCAATAGTACGTTAATCTCTAGGAGACAGAATGCGTCTCCTTCCTGAGCGGTATGACGGCTGCGTGGTCCCAAGGTGTTTATACTTGCGTACTATTGTTTGTACAGATGAACATGGTACCTTCAGGCGTTTGAAAATTGCTCCCAAGGATGAACAAGACTTGTGGAGGTCTACAACTTTTCTTCTGAGGTCTTGGCTGATTTCTTTAGATTTTCCTATGATGTCAAGCAAAGAGGCACTGAGTTTGAAGGTAGGCCTTGAAATACATCCACAGGTACACCTCCAATTGACTCAAATGATGTCAATTAGCCTATTAGAAGCTTCTAAAGCCATGACATCATTTTTTTGAATTTTCCAAGCTGTTTAAAGGCACAGTCAACTTAGTGTATGTAAACTTCTGACCCACTGGAATTGTGATACAGTGAATTATAAGTGAAATAATCTGTCTGTAAACAATTGTTGGAAAAATGACTTGTGTCATGCACAAAGTAGATGTCATAACCGACTTGCCAAAACTATAGTTTGTTAACAATACATTTGTGGAGTGGTTGAAAAACAAGTTTTAATGACTCCAACCTAAGTGTATGTAAACCTCCGACTTCAACTGTACACGTTTCATAAACGCATACATTGAAATTGATAATGTCCCTGTAATTCCCCCAACAAAAATGACAAAACAAATAAAAACGTAGTAAAAAATAAATAAGTAAATGATTTATGAATAATAATGAAAAACAGGTTTAATATATATAATATATTGGTGAATCAAAAATGCAGTGGTTTGATTCATCCTGAAAGTTGCCAGGGAAGACCAGTCAGTGAGGTGAATTCTTGCAGATACAACACTTTATTCTCTCTGTGCAGAAAACACTGGACAAGCCAGATGCTATTTTAAAGGCAGTCTGACAAACCTCCAAAGTTGATTTCCAAACTGTATCATATAATCTCAGACATAAATTACTGCAGTTTAAGACCATCCATAGAACGTACTATATGCCAGTGTAACTGAATATCACGCACTCAGAAATTGTATTATTCTGCTGGAGGTGTAAAGCACAAAAGGGGACATATTTGCATATGTTGTGGTCTTGTGAAGGCTGGCTGAATTCTGGCAAAGAGTATGTTCTTTTATTTCAGCATGTCACGATCGTCAGGGAGAGACCAATGCGCAGCGTGATGAACGAACATACTTTAATTAGTTAAAGTGTACACAATACAAAACAACAAAACAAGAAACGACTCGTGAAGTCCACGGAAACAATGACCGACACGGAACAAAAACTCACAAACACAAAGGGAAAACAGACAGTTTAAATATGGCTCCCAATCAGAGACAACCAGCCAACAGCTGACACTCGTTGCCTCTGATTGGGAGTCACTCAGGCCAACATAGAAATAAACAACCTAGAACACCCAACATAGAAACAGAACACATAGAACGAACACACCCTGGCTCAACAAATAGAGTCCCAGAGCCAGGGTGTGACAGTACCCCCCCCCCTAAAGGCGTGGACTGCGACCGCGCCTCAACTAAACAAAACAGGGGAGGGCTGGGTGGGCATACCTCCTCGGCGGCGGTTCTGGCTCCGGCCTTGCCCACCACCCTCCAATAATCCCCCCATAGCGCCCCTGGTCCGGTCCCGCTGGCTGGAGCTGACCTGAACGTAGCAGGAACGGCTAGCTTCAGCTCCGTTGTGGAGCAGTTGAGCGGTACCTGATTTGGCACCGATGACCCAGGCACGGGTTGTGCCGGACTGACGACGCGCACCCCTGGCTTGGTGCGTGAGGCAGGAACGGACCGGACCGGGCTGACGATGCGCACCCCTGGCTTGGTGCGTGGAGCAGCAATGGGCCGGACCGGGCTGACGATACGCACCCCTGGCTTGGTGCGTGGAGCCGGAACGGGCCTCACCGGACTGACGACTCGCACCCCTGGCTTGGTGCGTGGAGCAGCAACGGGCCGGACCGGGCTGACGATGCGCACCCCTAGCTTGGTGCGTGGAGCCGGAACGGGCTTTACCGGGCTGACGACTCGCACCCCTGGCTTGGTGCGAGTAGCAGGAACGGGCTGGACCAGGCTGACGACTCGCACCCCTGGCTTGGTGCGAGTAGCAGGAACGTTCTGGACCAGGCTGACGACTCGCACCCCTGGCTTGGTGCGAGTGGCAGGAACAGGCCGGGCCGGGCTGGCGACGCGCACCGTAGACTTGGTGCGTGGAGCAGGGACAGGCCGGGCCGGGCTGGCGACGCACCCCGTAGGCTTGGTGCGTGGAGCAGGGACAGGCCGAACCGGACTGGCGACGCACACCGTAGGCTTGGTGCGTGGAGCAGGGACAGGCCGAACCGGGCTGTGGAGACGGATAGGAGCCCTGGAGTGAAGAGCGGCCACAACCCGTCCTGGCTGAATGCCTACCCTCACACACTCTGTGTGAGGCATCCGCACAGGACGTACAGGGCGGTGTATCCGTAACCTGGTGGCCTCCAGAATCCGCCCCTCTTTTGCCTCCGTCAGCCCCGTCGTCCATGCCGTGTGCCCCCCCCTAAAAATGTTCTGGGGTTGCCTCTCGACCGCCCGACGATGACCCTGATCACGCCGTTGCTCCTCTCTACGGCGCGCCTCCACCGTCTCTTCTCCCGGCGCCTCCTCCCATGTCCAGCCCAAGAGCTGCCCCTGGACACGCTGCTTGGTCGTTGCATGGTGGGTTTTTCTGTCACGATCGTCAGGGAGAGACCAATGCGCAGCGTGATGAACGAACATACTTTAATTAGTTAAAGTGTACACAATACAAAACAACAAAACAAGAAACGACTCGTGAAGTTCACGGAAACAATGACCGACACGGAACAAAAACCCACAAACACAAAGGGAAAACAGACAGTTTAAATATGGCTCCCAATCAGAGACAACCAGCCAACAGCTGACACTCGTTGCCTCTGATTGGGAGTCACTCAGGCCAACATAGAAATAAACAACCTAGAACACCCAACATAGAAACAGAACACATAGAATGAACACACCCTGGCTCAACAAATAGAGTCCCAGAGCCAGGGTGTGACACAGCATGTCTACAGATTCTCCCATCTCCCTGTTTTTGTTTGCTCGGAAATGTTGATACTGGAAACTGTTATCAGAAGAAACTGTGTAAACCTAGCATTTATAGCGGCTAATAAATGCATTGCCATTAATTGAAGGTTGTTTATCCTCCCACAATGTATGGAAGAAATGTCAAGTTATGTACAGTATCACTAGATTCGTTTTAAGATTAAGGGTATACTGTGTAACTTTCATAAGGTCTGGATGCCTTATATGGAGCGGACTGCTCTGGCTCCGGAGTGGAGCAGCTGACCGGAGCTGGATCAGGCACCGGTGGAGCGGACTGCTCTGGCTCCGGAGTGGAGCAGCTGACCGGAGCTGGATCAGGCACCGGTGGAGCGGACTGCTCTGGCTCCGGAGTGGAGCAGCTGACCGGAGCTGGATCAGGCACCGGTGGAGCGGACTGCTCTGGCTCCGGAGTGGAGCAGCTGACCGGAGCTGGATCAGGCACCGGTGGAGCGGACTGCTCTGGCTCCGGAGTGGAGCACAAGGAGTCTGTGTTGAAAACATGCCCACGTCAGGGCAGGTACCTATTTTAGGCAATCCCTAGTCCCGGGCGGTGTGTTTGGGATCATTGTCATGCTGAAAGACCCAGCCACGTTTCATCTTCAATGCCCTTGCTGATGGAAGGAGGTTTTCACTCAAAATCTCATGATACATGGCCCCATTCATTCTTTCCTTTACACGAATCAGTCGTCCTGGTCCCTTTGCAGAAAAACAGCTCCAAAGCATGATGTTTCCACCCCCATGCTTCACAGTAGGTATGGTGTTCTTTGGATGCAACTCAGCATTATTTGTCCTCCAAACACAACGAGTTGAGTTTTTACCAAAAAGTTCTATTTTGGTTTCATCTGACCATATGACATTCTCCCAATCCTCTTCTGGATCATCCAAATGCACTCTAGCAAACTTCAGACGGGCCTGGACATGTACTGGTTTAAGCAGGGGGACACGTCTGGCACTGCAGGATTTGAGTCCCTGGTGGCGTAGTGTGTTACTGATGGTAGGCTTTGTTACTTTGGTCCCAGCTCTCTGCAGGTCGTTCACTAGGTCCCCCCGTATGGTTCTGGGATTATTTTTTCCTCAATTTGTCTGTCATAGTTGACGTGTACCTATGATGAAAATTACAGGCCTCTCTCATCTTTTTAAGTGGGAGAACATGCACAATTGGTGGCTGACTAAATACTTTTTTCCCCCACTGTATATAGTATGTATAAGCTGGAAGTAGAAGCCTAAGTGTTGATGTCCATTAGTTTACTCCAATTAGGGGAGGGATGGTAGGGTTAGGGGAAAATAATAAAGGAAAATATATTATAAAAGTTTGGACACACCTACTCATTCCAGGGTTTTTCTTTATTTTTACTATTTTCTACATTGTAGAATAATAGTGAAGACATCAAAACTATGTATGAAAAATGTATGCACTCACTAATTGTAAGTCGCTCTGGATAAGAGTGTCTGCTAAATGACTAAAATGTCAGTTGGATCACTAAATGAAATAACACATATGGAATCATGTAGTAAGCAGAAAAGTGTTAAACAAATCAAAATATATTTTATATTTGAGATTCTTCAAATAGCCACCCTTTGCCTTGATGACAGCTTGGCACACTCTTGGCATTCTCTCAACCAGCTTAATGAGGTAGTCACCTGGAATGCATTTCAATTAACAGGTGTGCCTTCTTAAAAGTTAATTTGTGGAATTTGCACACTCTTGGCATGGTTGGTGTGTGTGTGTGTGTGTGTGAGTGAGTGTGTGAGCGAGTGTGTGTGTGTGTGTGTGTGTGTGTGTGTGCAAGAGTGTCAGTGTAGGTGTGACAGGCGGATATACAGTACATGTAAATCACAGACAGTGTCACCAGCAAAGCACCCCCACACCATAACACCTCCTCCTCCATGCTTTACAACCATAACACCTCCTCCTCCATGCTTTACGGTGGGAACTGCACATGCGGAGATCATTCGTTCACCCACACCACGTCTCACAAAGACACGGCGGTTGGAACCAAAAATCTCTACTGTGGTAGAGCAGTAGTAGTGATGCTGATGCTGTGGTGGTCCACTACTGTGGTAGAGCAGTAGTAGTGATGCTGAGGCTGAGGTGGTCCACTACTGTGGTAGAGCAGTAGTAGTGATGCTGAGGTGGTCCACTACTGTGGTAGAGCAGTAGTAGTGATGCTGAGGTGGTCCACTACTGTGGTAGAGCAGTAGTAGTGATGCTGAGGCTGTGGTGGTCCACTACTGTGGTAGAGCAGTAGTAGTGATGCTGAGGCTGAGGTGGTCCACTACTGTGGTAGAGCAGTAGTAGTGATGCTGATGCTGAGTTGGTCCACTACTGTGGTAGAGCAGTAGTAGTGATGCTGAGGCTGAGGTGGTCCACTACTGTGGTAGTGCAGTAGTAGTGATGCTGAGGTGGTCCACTACTGTGGTAGAGCAGTAGTAGTGATGCTGATGCTGAGGTGGTCCACTACTGTGGTAGAGCAGTAGTAGTGATGCTGAGGTGGTCCACTACTGTGGTAGAGCAGTAGTAGTGATGCTGAGGCTGAGGTGGTCCACTACTGTGGTAGAGCAGTAGTAGTGATGCTGAGGCTGAGGTGGTCCACTACTGTGGTAGAGCAGTAGTAGTGATGCTGAGGTGGTCCACTACTGTGGTAGAGCAGTAGTAGTGATGCTGAGGTGGTCCACTACTGTGGTAGAGCAGTAGTAGTGATGCTGAGGTGGTCCACTACTGTGGTAGAGCAGTAGTAGTGATGCTGATGCTGAGGTGGTCCACTACTGTGGTAGAGCAGTAGTAGTGATGCTGAGGTGGTCCACTACTGTGGTAGAGCAGTAGTAGTGATGCTGAGGTGGTCCACTACTGTGGTAGAGCAGTAGTAGTGATGCTGAGGCTGAGGTGGTCCACTACTGTGGTAGAGCAGTAGTAGTGATGCTGAGGCTGAGGTGGTCCACTACTGTGGTAGAGCAGTAGTAGTGATGCTGATGCTGAGGTGGTCCACTACTGTGGTGGAGCAGTAGTAGTGATGCTGAGGTGGTCCACTACTGTGGTAGAGCAGTAGTAGTGATGCTGAGGTGGTCCACTACTGTGGTAGAGCAGTAGTAGTGATGCTGAGGTGGTCCACTACTGTGGTAGAGCAGTAGTAGTGATGCTGAGGTGGTCCACTACTGTGGTAGAGCAGTAGTAGTGATGCTGAGGTGGTCCACTACTGTGGTAGAGCAGTAGTAGTGATGCTGAGGTGGTCCACTACTGTGGTAGAGCAGTAGTAGTGATGCTGAGGCTGAGGTGGTCCACTACTGTGGTAGAGCAGTAGTAGTGATGCTGAGGTGGTCCACTACTGTGGTAGAGCAGTAGTAGTGATGCTGAGGCTGAGGTGGTCCACTACTGTGGTGGAGCAGTAGTAGTGATGCTGAGGTGGTCCACTACTGTGGTAGAGCAGTAGTAGTGATGCTGATGCTGAGGTGGTCCACTACTGTGGTAGAGCAGTAGTAGTGATGCTGATGCTGAGGTGGTCCACTACTGTGGTAGAGCAGTAGTAGTGATGCTGATGCTGAGGTGGTCCACTACTGTGGTAGAGCAGTAGTAGTGATGCTGAGGCTGTGGTGGTCCACTACTGTGGTAGAGCAGTAGTAGTGATGCTGATGCTGAGGTGGTCCACTACTGTGGTAGAGCAGTAGTAGTGATGCTGTGGTGGTCCACTACTGTGGTAGTGCAGTAGTAGTGATGCTGAGGTGGTCCACTACTGTGGTAGAGCAGTAGTAGTGATGCTGAGGTGGTCCACTACTGTGGTAGAGCAGTAGTAGTGATGCTGAGGTGGTCCACTACTGTGGTAGAGCAGTAGTAGTGATGCTGATGCTGAGGTGGTCCACTACTGTGGTAGAGCAGTAGTAGTGATGCTGAGGTGGTCCACTACTGTGGTAGAGCAGTAGTAGTGATGCTGAGGCTGTGGTGGTCCACTACTGTGGTAGAGCAGTAGTAGTGATGCTGAGGCTGAGGTGGCCCACTACTGTGGTAGAGCAGTAGTAGTGATGCTGAGGTGGTCCACTACTGTGGTAGAGCAGTAGTAGTGATGCTGATGCTGAGATGGTCCACTACTGTGGTAGAGCAGTAGTAGTGATGCTGAGGTGGTCCACTACTGTGGTAGAGCAGTAGCAGTGATGCTGTGGTGGTCCACTACTGTGGTAGAGCAGTAGTAGTGATGCTGAGGTGGTCCACTACTGTGGTAGAGCAGTAGTAGTGATGCTGAGGCTGTGGTGGTCCACTACTGTGGTAGAGCAGTAGTAGTGATGCTGAGGTGGTCCACTACTGTGGTAGAGCAGTAGTAGTGATGCTGATGCTGAGGTGGTCCACTACTGTGGTAGAGCAGTAGTAGTGATGCTGATGCTGAGGTGGTCCACTACTGTGGTAGAGCAGTAGTAGTGATGCTGATGCTGAGGTGGTCCACTACTGTGGTAGAGCAGTAGTAGTGATGCTGAGGCTGTGGTGGTCCACTACTGTGGTAGAGCAGTAGTAGTGATGCTGATGCTGAGGTGGTCCACTACTGTGGTAGAGCAGTAGTAGTGATGCTGTGGTGGTCCACTACTGTGGTAGTGCAGTAGTAGTGATGCTGAGGTGGTCCACTACTGTGGTAGAGCAGTAGTAGTGATGCTGAGGTGGTCCACTACTGTGGTAGAGCAGTAGTAGTGATGCTGAGGTGGTCCACTACTGTGGTAGAGCAGTAGTAGTGATGCTGATGCTGAGGTGGTCCACTACTGTGGTAGAGCAGTAGTAGTGATGCTGAGGTGGTCCACTACTGTGGTAGAGCAGTAGTAGTGATGCTGAGGCTGTGGTGGTCCACTACTGTGGTAGAGCAGTAGTAGTGATGCTGAGGCTGAGGTGGCCCACTACTGTGGTAGAGCAGTAGTAGTGATGCTGAGGTGGTCCACTACTGTGGTAGAGCAGTAGTAGTGATGCTGATGCTGAGATGGTCCACTACTGTGGTAGAGCAGTAGTAGTGATGCTGAGGTGGTCCACTACTGTGGTAGAGCAGGAGCAGTGATGCTGTGGTGGTCCACTACTGTGGTAGAGCAGTAGTAGTGATGCTGAGGTGGTCCACTACTGTGGTAGAGCAGTAGTAGTGATGCTGAGGCTGTGGTGGTCCACTACTGTGGTAGAGCAGTAGTAGTGATGCTGTGGTGGTCCACTACTGTGGTAGTGCAGTAGTAGTGATGCTGAGGTGGTCCACTACTGTGGTAGAGCAGTAGTAGTGATGCTGAGGTGGTCCACTACTGTGGTAGAGCAGTAGTAGTGATGCTGTGGTGTTCCACTACTGTGGTAGAGCAGTAGTAGTGATGCTGATGCTGTGGTGGTCCACTACTGTGGTAGAGCAGTAGTAGTGATGCTGTGGTGGTCCACTACTGTGGTAGAGCAGTAGTAGTGATGCTGAGGCTGAGGTGGTCCACTACTGTGGTAGAGCAGTAGTAGTGATGCTGAGGCTGAGTTGGCCCACTACTGTGGTAGAGCAGTAGTAGTGATGCTGAGGTGGTCCACTACTGTGGTAGAGCAGTAGTAGTGATGCTGAGGCTGAGGTGGTCCACTACTGTGGTAGAGCAGTAGTAGTGATGCTGAGGTGGTCCACTACTGTGGTAGAGCAGTAGTAGTGATGCTGAGGCTGAGGTGGTCCACTACTGTGGTAGAGCAGTAGTAGTGATGCTGAGGTGGTCCACTACTGTGGTAGAGCAGTAGTAGTGATGCTGAGGTGGTCCACTACTGTGGTAGAGCAGTAGTAGTGATGCTGAGGCTGAGGTGGTCCACTACTGTGGTAGAGCAGTAGTAGTGATGCTGATGCTGAGGTGGTCCACTACTGTGGTAGAGCAGTAGTAGTGATGCTGAGGTGGTCCACTACTGTGGTAGAGCAGTAGTAGTGATGCTGAGGCTGAGGTGGTCCACTACTGTGGTAGAGCAGTAGTAGTGATGCTGATGCTGAGGTGGTCCACTACTGTGGTAGAGCAGTAGTAGTGATGCTGAGGTGGCCCACTACTGTGGTAGAGCAGTAGTGGTGATGCTGATGCTGTGGTGGTCCACTACTGTGGTAGAGCAGTAGTAGTGATGCTGTGGTGGTCCACTACTGTGGTAGAGCAGTAGTAGTGATGCTGATGCTGAGGTGGTCCACTACTGTGGTAGAGCAGTAGTAGTGATGCTGAGGTGGTCCACTACTGTGGTAGAGCAGTAGTAGTGATGCTGATGCTGAGGTGGTCCACTACTGTGGTAGAGCAGTAGTAGTGATGCTGAGGCTGTGGTGGTCCACTACTGTGGTAGAGCAGTAGTAGTGATGCTGAGATGGTCCACTACTGTGGTAGAGCAGTAGTAGTGATGCTGATGCTGAGGTGGTCCACTACTGTGGTAGAGCAGTAGTAGTGATGCTGAGGCTGAGGTGGTCCACTACTGTGGTAGAGCAGTAGTAGTGATGCTGATGCTGAGGTGGTCCACTACTGTGGTAGAGCAGTAGTAGTGATGCTGAGGTGGTCCACCACTGTGGTAGAGCAGTAGTAGTGATGCTGAGGTGGTCCACTACTGTGGTAGAGCAGTAGTAGTGATGCTGAGGTGGTCCACTACTGTGGTAGAGCAGTAGTAGTGATGCTGAGGTGGTCCACTACTGTGGTAGAGCAGTAGTAGTGATGCTGATGCTGAGGTGGTCCACTACTGTGGTAGAGCAGTAGTAGTGATGCTGATGCTGTGGTGGTCCACTACTGTGGTAGAGCAGTAGTAGTGATGCTGATGCTGAGGTGGTCCACTACTGTGGTAGAGCAGTAGTAGTGATGCTGATGCTGTGGTGGTCCACTACTGTGGTAGAGCAGTAGTAGTGATGCTGAGGTGGTCCACTACTGTGGTAGAGCAGTAGTAGTGATGCTGAGGTGGTCCACTACTGTGGTAGAGCAGTAGTAGTGATGCTGAGGCTGAGGTGGTCCACTACTGTGGTAGAGCAGTAGTAGTGATGCTGAGGTGGTCCACTACTGTGGTAGAGCAGTAGTAGTGATGCTGAGGTGGTCCACTACTGTGGCAGAGCAGTAGTAGTGATGCTGAGGTGGTCCACTACTGTGGTAGAGCAGTAGTAGTGATGCTGAGGCTGAGGTGGTCCACTACTGTGGTAGAGCAGTAGTATTGATGCTGAGGCGGCCCACTACTGTGGTAGAGCAGTAGTAGTGATGCTGAGGTGGTCCACTACTGTGGTAGAGCAGTAGTAGTGATGCTGTGGTGGTCCACTACTGTGGTAGAGCAGTAGTAGTGATGCTGAGGTGGTCCACTACTGTGGTAGAGCAGTAGTAGTGATGCTGATGCTGAGGTGGTCCACTACTGTGGTAGAGCAGTAGTAGTGATGCTGATGCTGAGGTGGTCCACTACTGTGGTAGAGCAGTAGTAGTGATGCTGATGCTGAGGTGGTCCACTACTGTGGTAGAGCAGTAGAAGTGATGCTGATGCTGAGGTGGTCCACTACTGTGGTAGAGCAGTAGTAGTGATGCTGAGGTGGCCCACTACTGTGGTAGAGCAGTAGTAGTGATGCTGATGCTGTGGTGGTCCACTACTGTGGTAGAGCAGTAGTAGTGATGCTGTGGTGGTCCACTACTGTGGTAGAGCAGTAGTAGTGATGCTGTGGTGGTCCACTACTGTGGTAGAGCAGTAGTAGTGATGCTGAGGTGGTCCACTACTGTGGTAGAGCAGTAGTAGTAATGCCGAGGTGGTCCACTACTGTGGTAGAGCAGTAGTAGTGATGCTGAGGTGGTCCACTACTGTGGTAGAGCAGTAGTAGTGATGCTGAGGTGGTCCACTACTGTGGTAGAGCAGTAGTAGTGATGCTGATGCTGAGGTGGTCCACTACTGTGGTAGAGCAGTAGTAGTGATGCTGAGGTGGTCCACTACTGTGGTAGAGCAGTAGTAGTGATGCTGATGCTGAGGTGGTCCACTACTGTGGTAGAGCAGTAGTAGTGATGCTGAGGCTGAGGTGGTCCACTACTGTGGTAGAGCAGTAGTAGTGATGCTGAGGTGGTCCACTACTGTGGTAGAGCAGTAGTAGTGATGCTGTGGTGGTCCACTACTGTGGTAGAGCAGTAGTAGTGATGCTGAGGCTGAGGTGGTCCACTACTGTGGTAGAGCAGTAGTAGTGATGCTGAGGTGGTCCACTACTGTGGTAGAGCAGTAGTAGTGATGCTGAGGCTGAGGTGGTCCACTACTGTGGTAGAGCAGTAGTAGTGATGCTGAGGCTGAGGTGGTCCACTACTGTGGTAGAGCAGTAGTAGTGATGCTGAGGTGGTCCACTACTGTGGTAGAGCAGTAGTAGTGATGCTGAGGTGGTCCACTACTGTGGTAGAGCAGTAGTAGTGATGCTGAGGTGGTCCACTACTGTGGTAGAGCAGTAGTAGTGATGCTGATGCTGAGGTGGTCCACTACTGTGGTAGAGCAGTAGTAGTGATGCTGATGCTGAGGTGGTCCACTACTGTGGTAGAGCAGTAGTAGTGATGCTGATGCTGAGGTGGTCCACTACTGTGGTAGAGCAGTAGTAGTGATGCTGAGGTGGTCCACTACTGTGGTAGAGCAGTAGTAGTGATGCTGATGCTGAGGTGGTCCACTACTGTGGTAGAGCAGTAGTAGTGATGCTGTGGTGGTCCACTACTGTGGTAGAGCAGTAGTAGTGATGCTGAGGTGGTCCACTACTGTGGTAGAGCAGTAGTAGTGATGCTGATGCTGAGGTGGTCCACTACTGTGGTAGAGCAGTAGTAGTGATGCTGAGGTGGTCCACTACTGTGGTAGAGCAGTAGTAGTGATGCTGAGGTGGTCCACTACTGTGGTAGAGCAGTAGTAGTGATGCTGAGGTGGTCCACTACTGTGGTAGAGCAGTAGTAGTGATGCTGAGGTGGTCCACTACTGTGGTAGAGCAGTAGTAGTGATGCTGAGGTGGTCCACTACTGTGGTAGAGCAGTAGTAGTGATGCTGAGGTGGTCCACTACTGTGGTAGAGCAGTAGTAGTGATGCTGATGCTGAGGTGGTCCACTACTGTGGTAGAGCAGTAGTAGTGATGCTGAGGCTGAGGTGGTCCACTACTGTGGTAGAGCAGTAGTAGTGATGCTGAGGTGGTCCACTACTGTGGTAGAGCAGTAGTAGTGATGCTGAGGCTGAGGTGGTCCACTACTGTGGTAGAGCAGTAGTAGTGATGCTGAGGTGGTCCACTACTGTGGTAGAGCAGTAGTAGTGATGCTGATGCTGAGGTGGTCCACTACTGTGGTAGAGCAGTAGTAGTGATGCTGAGGTGGTCCACTACTGTGGTAGAGCAGTAGTAGTGATGCTGTGGTGGTCCACTACTGAGGTAGAGCAGTAGTAGTGATGCTGATGCTGAGGTGGTCCACTACTGTGGTAGAGCAGTAGTAGTGATGCTGAGGTGGTCCACTACTGTGGTAGAGCAGTAGTAGTGATGCTGAGGTGGTCCACTACTGTGGTAGAGCAGTAGTAGTGATGCTGTGGTGGTCCACTACTGAGGTAGAGCAGTAGTATTGATGCTGATGCTGAGGTGGTCCACTACTGTGGTAGAGCAGTAGTAGTGATGCTGAGGTGGTCCACTACTGTGGTAGAGCAGTAGTAGTGATGCTGATGCTGAGGTGGTCCACTACTGTGGTAGAGCAGTAGTAGTGATGCTGATGCTGAGGTGGTCCACTACTGTGGTAGAGCAGTAGTAGTGATGCTGAGGCTGAGGTGGTCCACTACTGTGGTAGAGCAGTAGTAGTGATGCTGAGGTGGTCCACTACTGTGGTAGAGCAGTAGTAGTGATGCTGAGGCTGAGGTGGTCCACTACTGTGGTAGATTAGTAGTAGTGATGCTGAGGTGGTCCACTACTGTGGTAGAGCAGTAGTAGTGATGCTGAGGTGGTCCACTACTGTGGTAGAGCAGTAGTAGTGATGCTGAGGCTGAGGTGGTCCACTACTGTGGTAGAGCAGTAGTAGTGATGCTGAGGTGGTCCACTACTGTGGTAGAGCAGTAGTAGTGATGCTGAGGCTGAGGTGGTCCACTAATGTGGTAGATTAGTAGTAGTGATGCTGAGGTGGTCCACTACTGTGGTAGAGCAGTAGTAGTGATGCTGAGGTGGTCCACTACTGTGGTAGAGCAGTAGTAGTGATGCTGAGGTGGTCCACTACTGTGGTAGAGCAGTAGTAGTGATGCTGTGGTGGTCCACTACTGTGGTAGAGCAGTAGTAGTGATGCTGAGGTGGTCCACTACTGTGGTAGAGCAGTAGTAGTGATGCTGATGCTGAGGTGGCCCACTACTGTGGTAGAGCAGTAGTAGTGATGCTGATGCTGAGGTGGTCCACTACTGTGGTAGAGCAGTAGTAGTGATGCTGAGGCTGAGGTGGTCCACTACTGTGGTAGAGCAGTAGTAGTGATGCTGAGGTGGTCCACTACTGTGGTAGAGCAGTAGTAGTGATGCTGAGGCTGTGGTGGTCCACTACTGTGGTAGAGCAGTAGTAGTGATGCTGATGCTGAGGTGGTCCACTACTGTGGTAGAGCAGTAGTAGTGATGCTGAGGCTGTGGTGGTCCACTACTGTGGTAGAGCAGTAGTAGTGATGCTGAGGTGGTCCACTACTGTGGTAGAGCAGTAGTAGTGATGCTGTGGTGGTCCACTACTGTGGTAGAGCAGTAGTAGTGATGCTGATGCTGAGGTGTTCCACTACTGTGGTAGAGCAGTAGTAGTGATGCTGAGGTGGTCCACTACTGTGGTAGAGCAGTAGTAGTGATGCTGAGGCTGAGGTGGTCCACTACTGTGGTAGAGCAGTAGTAGTGATGCTGAGGTGGTCCACTACTGTGGTAGAGCAGTAGTAGTGATGCTGATGCTGAGGTGGTCCACTACTGTGGTAGAGCAGTAGTAGTGATGCTGATGCTGAGGTGGTCCACTACTGTGGTAGAGCAGTAGTAGTGATGCTGAGGTGGTCCACTACTGTGGTAGAGCAGTAGTAGTGATGCTGAGGCTGAGGTGGTCCACTACTGTGGTAGAGCAGTAGTAGTGATGCTGAGGTGGTCCACTACTGTGGTAGAGCAGTAGTAGTGATTCTGAGGTGGTCCACTACTGTGGTAGAGCAGTAGTAGTGATGCTGAGGTGGTCCACTACTGTGGTAGAGCAGTAGTAGTGATGCTGAGGTGGTCCACTACTGTGGTAGAGCAGTAGTAGTGATGCTGAGGTGGTCCACTACTGTGGTAGAGCAGTAGTAGTGATGCTGTGCAGCCCGCCACTGATACATTAATATAAGGGAAACACTGATGTTAGATTACTTTTCATTTATGATCAATTGCACTTAGGCTCCATCTCCCATCTCTACTGTCAATCAATCAATCAATCAATTTTATTTTATATAGCCCTTCTTACATCAGCTAATATCTCGAAGTGCTGTACAGAAACCCAGCCTAAAACCCCAAACAGCTAGTAATGCAGGTGTAGAAGCACGGTGGCTAGGAAAAACTCCCTAGAAAGGCAAAACCTAGGAAGAAACCTAGAGAGGAACCAGGCTATGAGGGGTGGCCAGTCCTCTTCTGGCTGTGCCGGGTGGAGATTATAACAGAACCATGCCAAGATGTTCAAAAATGTTCATAAGTGACAAGCATGGTCAAATAATAATCAGGAATAAATCTCAGTTGGCTTTTCATAGCCGATCATTAGAGTTTAAAACAGCAGGTCTGGGACAGGTAGGGGTTCCATAACCGCAGGCAGAACAGTTTAAACTGGAATAGCAGCAAGGCCAGGCGGACTGGGGATAGCAGCATTGTATTTCATGTTAGACACCACTGATGGTAACTTCGACCTTAGAAGTAGCTACATTTAGTGTAATTAAGAGAAATATTACAATTGCCCTGAAATTATTCTGACAAAACAAATCCAGCTAGCTAATTTCTGGATCATACACAAAATGACCAAAATTATGTGGACACCTGCTCGACAAGCATCTCATTCCAAAATCATGGGCATTAATATGGAGTTGGTCCCCCCCTTTGCTGCTATAACAGCCTCCACTCTTCTGGGAAGGCTTTCCACTAGATGTTGGAACATTGCTGCGGGGACTTACTTCCATTCAGCCACAACAGCATTAGTGAGGTCGGGCACTGATGTTGGGCGATTAGGCCTGGCTCGCAGTCGGCGTTCAAATTCATTTCAAAGGTGTTCGATGGGGTTGAGGTCAGGGCTCTGTGCAGGCCAGTCAAGTTCTTCCACACCGATCTCAACATATCATTTCTGTATGGACCTCGCTTTGTGCATGGGGGCATTGTCATGCTGAAACAGGAAAGGGCCTTCCCCAAACTGTTGCCACAAAGTTGGAAGCACAGAATCGTTTAGAATGTCATTGTATGCTGTAGCGTTAAGATTTCCCTTCACTGGAACTAAGGGGCCTGGCCCGAACCATGAAAAACAGCCCCAGACCATTGTTCCTCCTCCACCAAACTTTACAGTTGGCACTATGCATTGGCGCAGGTAGCATTCTCATGGCATCCGCCAAACCCAGATTAGTCCGTTGGACTGCCAGATGGTGAAGCGTGATTCATCACTCCAGAGAACGTGTTTCTACTGCTCCAGAGTCCAATGGTGGAGAGCTTTACACCACTCCAGCCGACGCTTGGCATTGCGCATGGTGATCTTAGGCTTGTGTGCGGCTGCTTGGCAATGGAAACCCATTTCATGAAGCTTCTGAAGAACAGTTATTGTGCTGACGTTGCTTCCAGAAGCAGTTTGGAACTCGGTAGTGAGTGTTACAACCGAGGACACACGATTTTTACACGCTTCAGCACTCGGCCGTCCCGTTCTGTGAGCTTGTGTGGCCTACCACTTCGCGGCTGAGCCGTTGTTGCTCCTAGACGTTTCCACTTCACAATAACAGCACTTACAGTTGACCGGGGCAGCTCTAGCAGGGCAGACATTTGACGAACTGACTTGTTGGAAAGGAGGCATCCTGTGACGGTGCCATGTTGAAAGTCACTGAGCTCTTCAGTACGGGCCATTCTACTGCCAACGTTTGTCTATGGAGATTGCATGGCTGTGTGCTCGAATGTTACACACCTGTCATCAATGGGTGTGGCTGAATTAGAATCCACTAATGTGAAGGAGTGTCCACATACTGCTGTATATATAGTGTAGCATGGGCTCAGCACAGCATTCATGGAATTAACAGAGTCTTAGAACACTTTTATAACGAGATGAAAAAGAAAGCTAGCTGGATAATTATGGTCATAGATCGAACATAAGTGAATGGCATTTTAATTTACCGAAGGCAGTTTTATCTTTGTAGCTTCCTCTCTTGTCAGTGAAGTCGTTTACCATCAGTCACTATGATGTCACATTGCCACCTGCTGGCCTGGAGTGTAAATGGCATTCTGTGATGAAATTTAATGGCAGTAGTAGGCATACAGCAAGACGAGTGACTCATAATGCCACATGGACATACAGCGAATTCAATAACTCTACCATGTGGAAAACATATCAGTTAGAAAAATCATTGCATTTCAACATGTTCGTAAGCTAAAACACAGACACAGAAAATTGATTCACTTTTCAATCAACCCTGCTTCATTACGCTTCATAGATTACAGAGTCAATGATAAAGATAAAGCAACACTTTGCCAGGTTGCCAGGGGTGAAAACAGTTTATTAGAATGATAAAGCAACACTTTGCCAGGTTGCCAGGGGTGAAAACAGTTTATTAGAATGATAAAGCAACACTTTGCCAGGTTGCCAGGGGTGAAAACAGTTTATTAGAATGATAAAGCAACACTTTGCCAGGTTGCCAGGGGTGAAAACAGTTTATTAGAATGATAAAGCAACACTTTGCCAGGTTGCCAGGAGTGAAAACAGTTTATTAGAATGATAAAGCAACACGTTGCCAGGGGTGAAAACAGTTTATTAGAATGATAAAGCAACACGTTGCCAGGTTGCCAGGGGTGGAAACAGTTTATCTGGTGTTCAACGGAGATGAGGAGATATCTAAAGAGTGGTCAAATATCACAAAAAAATATGTAAAGTGTGAATATTACTGAAAAGGTTGGCCCACATGAAAACATCAGGAAATGCCCCTCCAGGGCCCAACACAGAACAACAGCATGGTAGAAAATGAACTAACCAAACATTGAAAAGAGTTCGACCAGTACACATAACGTGATAACGACACACAGAAAAGGGTCAGTTCTCAGTCTAGCTCTAATAATCCAGGTAAATGTGACATAATTCAGCAACGAGACCACTGAGATTATTTAAAAACAAAATCCAAAACTAATTAAAGTATGAAATGTAATGTATGAAAAAAAGAGATCTGTCTGGCTGAATTATTGCAGTGACATCATCCAGACACCAGGAGACAGAATATAAAGTATTCCCCATTTCAATTTCACCTCACTAAAAACAATATTGGGTGGTGGTTTTGACACAATTAGACAGACATCTCATTCCAACTGATGATGACCGTATGTATCAATATAATCATGTATACACGGAGTGTACAAAACATTAGGAACACCTGCTCTTTCCATGACATAGACTGACCAGGTGAATCCAGGTGAAAGCTATGATCCCTTATTGATGTCACTTGTTAAATCCACTTCAATCTGTGTAGATGAAGGGGAAGAGACAGGTTAAAGAAGGATGTTTAAGTCTTGAGACATGGATTGTGTATGTGTTCCATTCAGAGGGTGAACGGGCAAGACAAAAGATTTAAGTGCCTTTGAACGGGGTATGGTAGTAGGTGCCAGACGCACCGGTTTGTGTAAAGAACTGCAACGCTGCTGGGGTTTTCACGCTCAACCGTTTCCCGTGTGTATCAAGAATGGTCCACCACCCAAAGGACATCCAGCCAACTTGACTCATCTGTGGGAATTATTGGAGTTAACTTGGACAGCATCCTTATGGAACGCTTTCGACACCGTGTCCATGCCCCCACGGATTGAGGCTGTTCTGAGGGCAAAAGGAGGCTGCAACTCAACATTAGGAAGGTGTTCTTAATGTTTTGTACACTCAGTGTGTAGTTACATTTTTTTGTCATTTAGCAGACGCTCTTATCCAGAGCGACTTACAGTTAGTGAGCGCATAAATTTTTTCACACTGTATATCACCCTTTTCAAAAAAGGTACCTCATTTAAGAACTGCCGTTTGCGTTTGTGAAGCCATGAGATGAAATTCTAAACCCTTTATAAAGGGGTACAGTAATAGAAGTGTCCTTAATGCCACCCTTTTTCCTAGGGCACTAGTGCACTATCAAGGGAATAGGGTACCATTTGGGGAAGCAGAAGACATGAATAAGAACACACAATTCCCAATGACACAGATCAAACACGCTCCGACGTCCAGGTTGACAGGCTGAGTCCCAATTGCCACCCTAGTCTTTATATAGTGGGCGCGTAGGGCTCTGGTCTAAAGTTGTGCGCTATATATAGCTAATAGGGTGTGATTTGGGACGCCTGCACTCAGCCTGGTCCAACGACTAACAGAACATGTCAGCAGAATAAGAAAACAGCAGAACTACATCATACAGTATCATGCCCTGTTGCAACAGTCCTCCATCATTTAAGTCAACCCTACTTTCACGTACTGTATTTTTTTTTAGTGCAAACCTGCAGTTTTTTTGTTCTGACAAGATATTGTTCAGGGGGTTCAAACCAAAACGAAGCCTCTACGAGAGAGGAAGGAGTTGTAATCCCATTCACTGACACTGCCATGGTCATACACAACATAAAACACACACACACAGAAATATAGGAGTCAATATAGAGCTGTTAAGTAATCAACAGGGTTTCTCGTCATGCCAAAACACACCTTCACACTTCAGAGAGACAGAATGATTTAAAACTCAGCATTCTAACTAAAAAAAAAAGAACAAAAGTGCACTCGTCTATTCCCTGATTAAACGTCTAGCATTCCTGATACAGAATGAGAATCCTATGGATGTTCCATCCCCTAAGAGATCTGGAACATGGTTAAGAGGGTACCACTAACCCTTAATGCTGAAGCTTGGTTATTGTTGCTACTGAAGAGCTACCCTCCTGTAGATTTTCACTCCAACCCATCATTCAGCTTTATCAACCAGCTTATTATTAGAATCGGGTGCGCCAGATTAGGGTTAGTGGAAACCTACAGGACGGCAGCTCTCCAGGAACAGGCTTGGAGAGCCCTGCCCCTATGGAAACCTACAGGACGGCAGCTCTCCAGGAACAGGCTTGGAGAGCCCTGCCCCTAAGAGCTTGATGCTTGACGATTCCGGGTCTGGAGCTGCTTGGTTAAAGGCTGGTTATGTTCCTCCAAGGCTCAGTGTTTCCTCTGCGGCGGGCAGCTCGGTTTGACTGACAGATCAGAAACAGGAAGGGGTGGTACTTGCAAAAGGAACCAGGAAGTCAGAGGTGCGAGTTCAGTTCATCATTGGTTTGCATCAGAAACTGCACCCTATTCCCTTCATAGTGCACTACTTTAGACCAGAAACTGCATAGAGAATAAGGTGCGGTTTCAGACAGTGAGTGTGGGCTACTGGGCCATGCTGTTGAGGCTGCTGTTGGATCCTCCCAGGCCGTTCTCGGTCTTCTGGAAACTCTTGACTGCACTGGGGACCTGCATCCCTGTACTGAGGCTCAGTCCTCCACACCATACCTGGAACAACACAACACACATTGTAAGAACACTATCATCGTCATGATCTGAGACACTGAGGAGTTATGAGACACAGGCTAGGAAACTGCTGCCACTTTATGGCATTGTGAACAGGGCTATGGACTGAACTTAAACCAGTATTCCTCCCTCTTGGTAGGTCAAGGAAGCCACTTGCCTGAACACTGAAAACATGATGGCAAAATATATTTGAGATTCTTCAAAGTAGCCACCCTTTGCCTTTATGACAGCTTTGCACACTCTTGGCATTCTCTCAACCAGCGTCACCTGGAATGCTTTTCCGACAGTCTCGAAGGAGTTCCCACATATGCTGAGCACTTGTTGGCTGCTTTTCCTTCACTCTGCGGTCCGACTCATCCCGAACCATCTCAATTGGGTTGAGGTCGGGTGATTGTGGAGGCCAGGTCATCTGATGCAGCACTCCATCACTCTCCTTCTTGGTCAAATAGCACTTACACAGCCTGGAGGTGTGTTGGGTCATTGTCCTGTTGAAAAACAAATGATAGTCCCACTAAGCGCAAACCAGATGGGATGGCGTATCGCTGCAGAATGCTGTGGTAGTCATGCTGGTTAAGTGTGCCTTGAATTCTAAATAAAATCACAGACAGTGTCACCAGCAAAGCACCCCCACACCATCACACCTCCTCCTCCATGCTTCACGGTGGGAACCACACATGCGGAGATCATCCGTTCACCTACTCTGCGTCTCACAAAGACACAGCGGTTGGAACCAAAAATCTCAAATTTGGTCTCACCAGACCAAAGGACAGATTTCCACCTGCCTAATGTCAATTGCTTGTGTTTCTTTGCCCAAGCAAGTCTCTTCTTCTTATTGGTGTCCTTTAGTAGTGGTTTCTTTGCAGCAATTCGACCATAAAGGCCTGATTCACGCAGTCTCCTCTGAACAGTTGATGTTGAGATGTGTCTGTTACTTGAACTCTGTGAAGCATTTATTTGGGCTACAATTTCTGAGGCTGGTAACTCTAATGAACTTATCCTCTGCAGCAGAGGTAACTCTGGGTCTTCCTTTCCTGTGGCGGTCCTCATGAGAGCCAGTTTTATCATAGCGCTTGATGGTTTTTGCGACTGCACTTGAAGAAACTGTCAAAGTTCTTGAAATGTTCTGGATTGACTGACCTTTGTCTTAAAGTAATGATGGATTGTCATTTCTCTTTGCTTATTTGAGCTGTTCTCGCCATAATATGGACTTGGTCTTTTACCAAATAGGGCTATCTTCTGTATACCACCCCTACCTTGTCACAACACAACTGATTGGCTCAAATGCATTAAGAAGGAAAGAAATTCCACAAATTAACTTTTAAGAAGGCAAACCTGTTAATTGAAATGCATTCCAGGTGACTACCTCATGAAGCTGGTTGAGAGAATGCCAAGAGTGTGCAAAGCTGTCATCAAGGCAAAGGGTGTCTACTTTGAAGAATCTGAAGTATAAAATATATTTGGATTTGTTTAACACTTTTTTGGTTACTACATGATTCGATGTGGGTTATTTCATTGTTTTGATGTCTTCACTATTATTCTACAATGTAGAAAATAGTAAAAATAAAGAAACACCCTGGAATGAGTAGGTGTGTCCAAACCTTTGACTAGTACTGTATGTCTACAGTTTCAGCCCCCCTCAGGTTCTCTGGCAGGCTATTCCAGAGGCTGGGGGGCATAGTAACTAAAGGCTGTATCAAG
This sequence comes from Coregonus lavaretus, assembly GCF_964263955.1. NCBI lineage: Eukaryota > Metazoa > Chordata > Actinopteri > Salmoniformes > Salmonidae > Coregonus > Coregonus lavaretus. The sequence goes on from NC_139997.1 coordinate 1,852,955, forward strand.
TTTCAGGAGAAGACACAGATGCAGACAGTGTTGAAGTAACAAAAGTTAATAACAAAAACAAGGGGCAGGCAAACGACAGGACAGGACAGGCAGAGGTCAATAATCCAGGGTGGTGTGACAAGGTACAGAACGGTAGGCAGGCTCAGGGTCAGGGCAGGCTGAATGGTCAAAACTAGAAAACAGGAACTTGAGGAAGACCGGAGCAAGGGGAAAAACGAACTGGCAACAGACAAACAGAGAACACAGGTATAAATACACTGGGGATAATGGGGAAGATGGGCGACACCTGGAGGGGGGTGGAGACAATCACAAAGACAGGTGAAACAGATCAGGGTGTGACATGCTGCCTCTCCATGGTCCTAGGCTTTGGGATAGTTAAAAGGCCAGTGCCAGAGGACCTGAGGGACCTACTGGGTACATAACTTAAAAGCATGTCTAACGTATATTGGGGTGCACAATCTTGGATTGATTTAAAAACCAGTAGAATAATCTTAAAATCAATCAATATATACAGTGGGGAAAAAAAGTATTTAGTCACCAATTGTGCAAGTTCTCCCACTTAAAAAGATGAGAGAGGCCTGTAATTTTCATCATAGGTACACGTCAACTATGACAGACAAATTGAGAAAAGAAAATCCAGAAAATCACATTGTAGGATTTTTAATGAATTTATTTGCAAATTATGGTGGACAATAAGTATTTGGTCACCTACAAACAAGCAAGATTTCTGGCTCTCACAGACCTGTAACTTACCTGTATTAATGGCACCTGTTTGAACTTGTTATCAGTATAAAAGACACCTGTCCACAACCTCAAACAGTCACACTCCAAACTCCACTATGGCCAAGACCAAAGAGCTGTCAAAGGACACCAGAAACAAAATTGTAGACCTGCACCAGGCTGGGAAGACTGAATCTGCAATAGGTAAGCAGCTTGGTTTGAAGAAATCAACTGTGGGAGCAATTATTAGGAAATGGAAGACATACAAGACCACTGATAATCTCCCTCGATCTGGGGTTCCACGCAAGATCTCACCCCGTGGGGTCAAAATGATCACAAGAACGGTGAGCAAAAATCCCAGAACCACACGGGGGGACCTAGTGAATGACCTGCAGAGAGCTGGGACCAAAGTAACAAAGCCTACCATCAGTAACATACTACGCCGCCAGGGACTCAAATCCTGCAGTGCCAGACGTGTCCCCCTGCTTAAGCCAGTACATATCCAGGCCCGTCTGAAGTTTGCTAGAGTGCATTTGGATGATCCAGAAGAGGATTGGGAGAATGTCATATGGTCAGATGAAACCAAAATAGAACTTTTTGGTAAAAACTCAACTCGTCGTGTTCGGAGGACAAAGAATGCTGAGTTGCATCCAAAGAACACCATACCTACTGTGAAGCATGGGGGTGGAAACATCATGCTTTGGGGCTGTTTTTCTGCAAAGGGACCAGGACGACTGATACGTGTAAAGGAAAGAATGAATGGGGCCATGTATCGTGAGATTTTGAGTGAAAACCTCCTTCCATCAGCAAGGGCATTGAAGATGAAACGTGGCTGGGTCTTTCAGCATGACAATGATCCCAAACACACCGCCCGGGCAACAAAGGAGTGGCTTCGTAAGAAGCATCTCAAGGTCCTGGAGTGGCCTAGCCAGTCTCCAGATCTCAACCCCATAGAAAATCTTCGGAGGGAGTTGAAAGTCCGTGTTGCCCAGCGACAGCACCAAAACATCACTGGTCTAGAGGAGATCTGCATGGAGGAATGGGCCAAAATACCAGCAACAGTGTGTGAAAACCTTGTGAAGACTTACAGAAAACGTTTGACCTGTGTCATTGCCAACAAAGGGTATATAACAAAGTATTGAGAAACTTTTGTTATTGACCAAATACTTATTTTCCACCATCATTTTCAAATAAATTCATTAAAAATCCTACAATGTGATTTTCTGGATATTTTTTTCTAAATTTGTCTGTCATAGTTGACGTGTACCTATGATGAAAATTACAGGCCTCTCTCATCTTTTTAAGTGGGAGAACTTGCACAATTGGTGGCTGACTAAATACTTTTTTTCCCCCCACTGTACCATGTTTAGCTGGATCTTCTGGGCTCAGAAGTATACCATTAATTTCCTTTCTGCAATGTTCATTCAACTTCATTCATGAAGCCAGTATGAAAAATAAAATAATGTATGCGCTCACTAACTGGAAGTCGCTCTGGAAAAGAGCGTCTGAATTAAAAAAAAAAATTATAATAAGTTACGCATTTATTACACATCAATAAGCATTTCATGAACCGTTATAACAGGTCACAACCGCATTATTAAAGGTTAATTAAGTATATCAATAGAGTATCCACAGCACATTCATGTTATGCTATGCAAGAGCTCATATTTTGGTGTCTTAATAGATGCACTATTACAATGACATAGTAGTGTCACAAGCGTTTCGCTACACAATAACGTCTGCTAACCATGTGTATGTGACCAATATACAAGAGATTGAAAAATAACAAGTGACAGATCTGTAAAATGTACCCGAGGATCTTCATGCACCATTGACCTCAGTGAGAAGAGAAGGTAAGTCGTTGGCCTATACCGACCAGTGGGGGAAATGGGGCCGGTACAGGCTATACAGTATATCAGCATCATTCCAAAACGTGGTTTGGCCTTTTGGCATATTCACTAACACTGGCATGACAGAAGCACACTTTTGAGAACAGCCAGAATGATGACACTACTATGTCATTGTAATAGTGCATCTATTAAGACACCTAAATATGAGCTCTTGCATAGCATAACATGAATGCGCTAATAATGATGATGATGAAATGCTTATAGATGTGTAATAAATGTGTTACGGATAATGTAGTCAAAGTAACTTTGTTACCTATTGGTTTTATCTAGGTCTTTATGACAGGACAAGTTCTCCGGTACGAAATACAGTTATGAGGGAGTGGCCGTTAGATAAGCGTATCGACGATACGATACTGACAGAACTTACCATGAAGGCTGGTACAACAGGTTGGCTAAACTTAGCCTTGAACGTGTGGATCAACTGCTTGGTTTCAGCGTTGTAGAAGGACAGTTGTCCTGAGGAAGAGAAAACGGTATTAAAGACCAAAGGCATTCCACTGTATCCACTTCGCTTGTTCAAGCGCAGCCTACCTCCCAAATGGTAGCCTGTTCCCTACACAGTGCCCACTACCGGCCACGGGCCCTGGTCAAAAGTAGTGCACTATGTAGGGAGAAAACTAACTACCGTACCACTTCACAAGCACAGAGAGAATGATGGAAATTAGTCATCTGATCCAGAAATGCCTTGTTTATAGTACATTTTACATTTTAGTCATTTAGCAGACGCTCTTATCCAGAGCGACTTACAGGAGCAATTAGGGTTAAGTGCCTTGCTCAAGGGCACATCGACAGATTTTTCACCTAGTCGGCTCGGGGATTAGAACCAGCGACCTTTCGGTTACTGGCACAACGCTCTTAACCACTAAGCCACCTGCCGCCCCATAGTACAGTCACCTGATCCTCTGGGAAGAAGAAAAGCCTTGTTTATAGTCGTCTGTTCTACAGTCATTTCCTGGGGGATGGAGGCCCAGTTTGTAGTAATCTATTCTACAGTAATTTCCTGGTGGAGGGAGATGGCTGAAATCCAATATGGCGGTATCCGATGGCCTATGCATGTGTCACGGGTCACAGTCACCCACGGGATATAGTATCCCCTTTCCGGACTGTAAAACACACCACTTCCTGTACAACAACCTGTAAATCTAACGATGGGTGACCACCTTGTAACTCAGTTGGTGAAACTGTCAACAACTTACAGTACGGGTGTTAAGATCTACCTGGATCCGGCAGTCTTTACCAGGATTTTTGAGCACCAAAGAGCAAGCCCATACAAATATGTTGCAAAATTAAGGTTTTATTTACAAGTGCAGATAGTGAAGGTGAAGATATTTACAAAATGGTTGGGTCCAAAAATAACTTTCTGGTATTGCATTAGACAAAAGACAAAACGTCAAATTGCCCAAACAATCGCACAAAGTAGCAACCAAACGGCTAGAAATGGCATAACACCAGGCCTAGGATGCTCACACAACTGAGAATGAACACGTTACCTTCAAAGCAGTCCTCTCTTATGACAAAGAATGGGCATATATACCCACCGTAACTGGCGCACCCAATTTAGGAGAAAAACCGTAACCAATGAGCACTTTCAACAGGCGCATCAATTGATCATCGTTTTAGACAATGTAAGGAAATCAAATTGACAGACATCGACACAATAAACATACACCACAATTGCTACAGTTACTGGCTGAGCAATACAATGGATAGTTACTGGCTGAGCAATACAATGGATAGTTACTGGCTGAGCAATACAATGGATAGTTACTGGAATATAATAATTAATCAGAGAGGGAGTGTTAGGGGGGAACAAACACTGTGTAAATACCGGTGTTAGGGGGGAAACACTGTGTACATACCGGTGTTAGGGGGGAAACACTGTGTAAATACCGGTGTTAGGGGGGAAACACTGTGTACATACCGGTGTTAGGGGGGAAACACTGTGTACATACCGGTGTTAGGGGGGAAACACTGTGTACATACCGGTGTTAGGGGGGAACAAACACTGTGTACATACCGGTGTTAGGGGGGAAACACTGTGTAAATACCGGTGTTAGGGGGGAACAAACACTGTGTACATACCGGTGTTAGGGGGAAAACACTGTGTACATACCGGTGTTAGGGGGGAACAAACACTGTGTCAACTGCATGAACTTCACAAAAATCATGTGATCAAAGGACTGCAAGTTTCTCCAGTTGCTCTTCCCCAGTAATCTGCACCGCTCGGTGGTGTTGTCAACAAGGCAGCATGGAACAGTAATCTGCACCGCTCGGTGGTGTTGTCAACAAGGCAGCATGGAACAGTAATCTGCACCGCTCGGTGGTGTTGTCAACAAGGCAGCATGGAACAGTAATCTGCACCGCTCTGTGGTGTTGTCAACAAGGCAGCATGGAACAGTAATCTGCACCGCTCGGTGGTGTTGTCAACAAGGCAGCATGGAACAGTCATCATCACCGCTCGGTGGTGTTGTCAACAAGGCAGCATGGAACAGTCATCTGCACCGCTCGGTGGTGTTGTCAACAAGGCAGCATGGAACAGTAATCTGCACCGCTCGGTGGTGTTGTCAACAAGGCAGCATGGAACAGTCATCATCACCGCTCGGTGGTGTTGTCAACAAGGCAGCATGGAACAGTAATCTGCACCGCTCGGTGGTGTTGTCAACAAGGCAGCATGGAACAGTAATCTGCACCGCTCGGTGGTGTTGTCAACAAGGCAGCATGGAACAGTCATCTGCACCGCTCGGTGGTGTTGTCAACAAGGCAGCATGGAACAGTCATCTGCACCGCTCGGTGGTGTTGTCAACAAGGCAGCATGGAACAGTAATCTGCACCGCTCGGTGGTGTTGTCAACAAGGCAGCATGGAACAGTAATCTGCATCGCTCGATGGTGTTGTCAACAAGGCAGCATGGAACAGTAATCTGCACCGCTCGGTGGTGTTGTCAACAAGGCAGCATGGAACAGTCATCTGCACCGCTCGGTGGTGTTGTCAACAAGGCAGCATGGAACAGTCATCTGCACCGCTCGGTGGTGTTGTCAACAAGGCAGCATGGAACAGTCATCTGCACCGCTCGGTGGTGTTGTCAACAAGGCAGCATGGAACAGTCATCTGCACCGCTCGGTGGTGTTGTCAACAAGGCAGCATAGTGCATCATCCAGAAATTTAAAACATCTATTTTCCATAAAATAAATGTAACCATTTTCTAACTATAAAGAACCAAAATATAAACGCAACATGTAAAGTGTTGGTCCCATGTTTCATGAGCTGAAATAAAATACAGTAAAAGGCCACTCTAAAATGTGCAGTTTTGTAACAACACAATGCCACAGATGTCTCAAGTTTTGAGGGAGCGCGCAATTGGCATGCTGACTGCAGGAATGTCTACCAGAGCTGTTGCCAGAGAATTTAATGTTCATTTCACTACCATAAGCCGCCGCCAACATTGTTGAAGAGAATTTGGCAGTGCGTCCAACCGGCCTCACAACAGCAGACCACGTGTAACCACGCCAGCCCAGGACCTCCACATCCAGTTTCTTCACCTGCGGGATCTTCTGAGACCAGCCACCCGGACAGCTGATGAAACTGAGGAGTATTTCTGTCTGTAATAAAGCCCTTTTGTGGGGGGAAAACTCATTCTGATTGGCTGGGCCTGGCTCCCCAGTGGGTGGGCCTGGCTCCCAAGTGGGTGGGCCTATGGCTCCGCCCCTGCCCAGTCATGTGAAATCCATAGATTAGGGCCTAATGAATTTATTTCAATTGACTGATTTCCTTATATGAACTGTAACTCAGTAAAATCGTTGAAAGTGTTGCATGTTGTGTTTATATTTTTGTTTAGTTTTAGCTTTCATTGGGAAGACAGAATTTTTAAAAAAATTAATAGCGATCACTTTGTCATGTTAAAAACACATAATCCTACTGATTACTCCACGTGCTTGATTACGTCACTTTTGTTTTGAGCCAAATTCGCTGTCAGAGCGGGGCACCTGGCTCAAGCCCGGGAGGCAGCTCGGTTCCAAAACGAATGCAATCACTTTTCACCCGGTTCAAACTCCTCCTACTGGGGTCTCCCCCGGGACAGATAAACGAACCCCCTCCTCATTGATTGAAGGCAGGCGAGATCAGGTGGGACGACTCTAGCCAATGAGAGGGCAGATACGCATGTGAACAACAGGCACGACTAGGATGTTTTTCCTCAATAATGCAGGAATGTCACACGCATCCACTTATAGCAGTACATTTGTAAAATCATTACGAAACTTCTACTCGATCAAATAAGCCTCACGTAATTCGACACTGTCTCATAGACCTCCATACAAAAAAATTAGCTTACGTCACGCGGAGAGATCAAATCAAATCAAATTGTATTTGTCACATACACGTGTTTAGCAGATGTTATAGCGGGTGTAGCGAAATGCTTGTGCTTCTAGCTCCGACAGTGCAGTAATATCTAACAAGTAATATCTAACAATTTCACAACATATACCCAATACACACAAAACTGGTAAGGAATGGAATTTAAGAATATATACATATATGGACAAGCAATGACAGAGCGCATGGACTAAGATACAGTAGAATATTATAGAATACAGTATATACATATGAGATGAGTAGTGCAAGATATTTAAACATTATTAAAGTGACTAGTGTTCCATTTCTTAAAGTGGCCAGTGATTTCAATAGGCAGCAGCAGCCTCTAATGTGCTAGTGATGGCTATTTAACAGTCTGATGGCCTTGAGATAGAAGCTGTTTTTCATTCTCTCGGTCCCAGCTTTGATGCACCTGTACTGACCTCGCCTTCTGGATGATAGCGGGGTGAACAGGCCGTGGCTCGGGTGGTTGATGTCCTTGATGAACTTTTTGGCCTTCCTGTGACATCGGGTGCTGTAGGTGTCCTGGAGGGCGGGTAGTTTTCCTCCGGTAATGCGTTCGGCAGACCGCACCACCCTCTGGAGAGCCCTGCGGTTGCGGGCGGTGCAGTTGCCGTACCAGGCGGTGATACAGCCCGACAGGATGCTCTCAATTGTGCATCTGTAAAAGTTTGTGAGGGTTTTAGTTGCCAAGCCACATTTCTTCAGCCTCCTGAGGTTGAAGAGGCTTTGTTGCGCCTTCTTCACCACACTGTCTGCGTGGGTGGACCATTTCAGTTTGTCGGTGATGTGTACGCCAAGGAACTTGAAGCTTTCCACCTTCTCCACTGCGGTCCCGTCGATGTGGATAGGGGGGGTGCACCCTCTACTGTTTCCTGAAGTCCACGATTATCTCCTTTGTTTTGTTGACGTTGAGTGAGAGGTTATTTTCCTGGCACCACACTCCCAGAGCACTCACCTCCTCCATGTAGGCGGTCTCGTCATTGTTGGTAATCAAGCCTACTACTGTTGTGTCGTCTGCAAACTTGATGATTGAGTTGGAGGCGTGCTTGGCCAAGCAGTCATGGGTGAACAGTGAGTACAGGAGGGGGCTTAGTACGCACCCTTGTGGGGCCCCAGTGTTGAGGATCAGCGAAGTGGAGATGTTGTTTCCTACCTTCACCACCTGGGGTCGGCCCGTCAGGAAGTCCAGGACCCAGTTGCACAGGGCGCGGTTCAGACCCAGGGCCTCGAGCTTAATGATGAGCTTGGAGGGTACTATGGTGTTGAATGCTGAGCTATAGTCAATGAACAGCATTCTTACATAGGTATTCCTCTTGTCCAGATGGGATAGGGCAGTGTGCAGTGTGATGGCGATTGCATCGTCTGTGGATCTATTGGGGCGGTAAGCAAATTGAAGTGGGTCTAGGGTGACAGGTAAGGTAGAGGTGATATGATCCTTGACTAGCCTCTCAAAGCACTTCATGATGACAGAGGTGAGTGCTATGGGGCGATAGTCATTTAGTTCAGTTACCTTTGCTTTCTTGGGTACAGGAACAATGGTGGCCATCTTGAAGCATGTGGGAACAGCAGACTGGGAAGGGAGAGATTGAATATGTCCGTAAACACACCAGCCAGCTGGTCTGCGCATGCTCTGAGGACGCGGCTAGGGATGCTGTCTGGGCCGGCAGCCTTGCGGGGGTTAACATGCTTAAATGTCTTAATCACGTCGGCCACGGAGAAGGAGAGGCCACAGCCCTTGGTAGTGGGCCTCGTCGGTGGCACTGTGTTATCCTCAAAGCGGGCGAACAAGGTGTTTAGCTTGTCTGGAAGCGAGACGTCGGTGTCGGTGACGTGGCTGGTTTTCCTTTTGTAGTCCATGATTGTCTGTATACCCTGCCACATACATCTCGTGTCTCTATACTGATGTTTTGCCAGTTTAATTGCCTTGCTGAGTGAGTAGCTACACTGTTTGTATTCTGCCATATTCCCAGTCACCTTACCATGGTTAAATGCGGTGGTTTTTGCTTTCAGTTTTGCGCGAATGCTGCTTATATCTATCCATGGTTTCTGGTTAGGGTAGGTTTTAATAGTCACAGTGGGCACAACATCACCTATACACTTCCTGATAAACTCAGTCACCGTTTTCAGTGTATTCTATAATAATAATAATAATAATATGCCATTTAGCAGACGCTTTTATCCAAAGCGACTTACAGTCATGCGTGCATACATTTTTTATGTATGGGTGGTCCCGGGGATCGAACCCACTACCTTGGCGTTACAAGCGCCGTGCTCTACCAGCTGAGTTACAGTCGTCCAAATTATTTTCGCAAGCTACCTGGAACATATCCCAGTCCGCGTGATGAAAACAATCTTGAAGCGTGGATTCCGATTGGTCAGACCAGCGTTGAATAGTCCTTAGTACGGGTACTTCCTGTTTGCGTTTCTGCCTATAGGAAGGGAGGAGCAAAATGGAGTCGTGGTCAGATTTGCCGAAAGGAGGGCGGGGGAGGGCCTTATAACCATCCCGGAAGTTCGAATAGCAATGGTTTAGCAGTGCAAGTACAACAGTCGATATGTTGATAGAACTTCGGCAGCCTAGTCCTCAAATTTGCTTTGTTAAATAATAAATTCAGCCTCAGGATATGTGATTCCCAGTTTGCATAAAGTCCAGTGAAGTTCTTTTAGGGCCGTCGTGGTATCGGATTGAGGGGGGATATACACGGCCGTGACTATAACCAAATAAAATTATCTTGGGAGATAATACGGTCGGCATTTGATTGTGAGGTATTCTAGGTCGGTGAACAAAAGGACTCGAGTTCCTGTATGTTACTACAATTACACCATGAGTTGTTAATCATGAAACACACACCTCTGCCCTTCTGCTTCCCGGAGAGATATTTATTCCTGTCTGCGCGATGAACTGAGAACCCATCTGGCTGGACCGATTTCGACAGAATATCCTAAAAGAGCCATGTTTCCGTGAAACAAAGTATGTTACAGGCCTTGATGTCTCTCTGGAAAGAAATCCTTGCCCGGAGCTCGTCGACCTTGTTAACCAGAGACTGAACATTAGCGAGTAGTATACTTGGAAGCGGTGGGTGGTGTGCGCGCCTCCTAAGTCGAACCAGCAGGCCGCTCCGAGTGCCTCTCCTCCGCCGGCAATGATTTGGGTCAGCCGCTGGAATCAGTTCAGTTGCCCTGGGGAGAGCAAACAAAGGATCTGCTTCGGGAAAGTCGTATTTGTGGTCGTAATGCTGGTGAGTTACCGCCGCTCTGATATCCAATAGTTTTCCCCGGCTGTATGTAATGATGCAAAACACTTTCTGAGCTAATAATGTAAAAAATAATACATAAAAAAACAAAATACTGCAAAGTTTCCTAAGAGCTAGTCGCGAGGCCGCCATCTTCGTCGGCGCCAGGTACAATTGTCCTTTTGGGCGGAGTAAATCCTCTAGCTTCGCCTCTTCATCTCTGGCGCCCGACACCGACGGAGCTCTCAATCAAACAGGTATTGTAATTTGTGAAAGATGTAAAATAAAGCACATTATTTATCTGTATTGTCGTTAACAGCACAAACAAATGGTGCACTCAGTTTAATGTAATAGCAGTAATGGAGTTTATAGAAATGGAAATGTTTGTACTTGGCGCGCATAGGGAATGGAGAATGGTGGTTCAATGTGACGAGAGTGCCGAAGAGAGCTCGCCACAGTAGAATAACATTTATGGATCAAGGACTACCCTGTCCACTGCCAGATGGATATTTCATGTAATTGGACCTACTGTATGGCTCTATTAACACACCTAGAGAAATGAAGCAGCTATAAGCTTTACAAAAAATGACTCCCAAGGAGTCCTACTTCATTTATACAAGTCTTCTTCAGCCCAGCAGCACCCACTAACAAGTAATGTGCTTTTGACTTTACAGAGACCACTCACTGTAACTCGCTCTGTATTAAAGTGTGTGCTAAATGAGCAAAATCTAATTATAAACTGGGTGGTTCGAGCCCTGAATGCTGATTGGCTGAAAGCCATGGTACAGTTCATTCAGAAAGTACTCAGTCTGACTTTTTCCACATTTTGTTACGTTAAACCTTATTCTAAAATGGTTTAAATCGTTTTTTTCCCTCATCAATGTACACACAATACCCAATAAAAACAGGAATATCACATTTACATAAGTATTCAGACCCTTTACTCAGTACGTTGTTGAAGCACCTTTGGCAGCGATTACAGCCTCGAGTCTTCTTGGGTATGACGCTACAAGCTTGGCACACCTGTATTTGGGGAGTTTCTCCCATTCTTCTGTGCAGATCCTCTCAAGCTCTGTCAGGTTGGATGGGGAGCATCGCTGCACAGCTATTTTCTGGTCTCTTCAGAGATGTTCGATCGGGTTCAAGTTCGGGCTCTGGCTGGGCCACTCAAGGACATTCAGAGACTTGTCCCGAAGCCACTCCTGCGTTGTCTTGGCTGTGTGCTTAGGGTCATTGTCCTGTTGGATGGTGAACCGTCAACACAGTCTGAGGTTGTGAGCACTCTGGAGCAGGTTATCATCAAGAATCTCTCAGTACTTTGCTCCGTTCATCTTTCCCTCGATCCTGACACGTCTCCCAGTCCCTGCTGCTGAAAAACATCCCCACAGCATGATGCTGCCACCACCATGCTTCACCGTAGGGACAGTGCCAGGTTTCCTCCAGAAGTGACGCTTGGCATTCAGGCCAAAGAGTTCAATCTTGGTTTCATCAGACCAGAGAATCTTGTTTCTCATGGTCTGAGAGTCTTTAGGTGCCTTTTGGCAAACTCCAAGCGGGCTGTCATGTGCCTTTTACTGAGGAGTGGCTTCCGTCTGGCCACTCTACCATAAAGGCCTGATTGGAGGAGTGCTGCAGAGATGGTTGTCCTTCTAGAAGGTTATCCCATCTCCACTGAGGAACTCTGGAGCTCTGTCAGATTGGCCATCGGATTCTTGGTCACCTCCCTGACCAAGGCCCTTCTCCCCCGATTGCTAAGTTTGTCCGGGCGGCCAGCTATAGGAAGAGTCTTGGTGGTTCCAAACTTCTTCCATTTAAGAATGATGGAGGCCACTGTGTTCTTGGGGACCTTCAATGCTGCAGACATTTTTTGGTACCCTTCCCCAGATCTGTGCCTCGACACAATCCTGTCTTGGAGCTCTACGGACAATTTCTTCGACCTCATGGCTTGGTTTTTGCTTTGACTTGCACTGTCAACTGTGGGACCTTTATATAGACAGGTGTCTGCCTTTCCAAATCATGTCCAATCAATTGAATTTACCACAGGTGGACTCCAATCAAGTTGTAGAAACATCTCAAGGATGATCAATGGAAACAGGATGCGCCTGAGCTCAATTTCGAGTCTCATAGCAAAGGGTCTGAATACTTATGTAAATAAGGTATCTGTTTTTTTTTTTTCATAAATTTGCAAACATTTCTAAAAACCTGTTTTCGCTTAGTCATTATGGGGTATTGTGTGTAGATTGAGGAAAAAAATGAATTTAATCCATTCTAGAACAAGGCTGTAATGTAAAATTTTTTGGAAAAGGTCAAGGGGTCGGAATACTTTCTGAACGCGCTGTATATCAGACCGTATACAAAACATGTATTTCTACTGCTCTAATTACCTCAGTAACCAGTTCATAATAGCAATAAGGCATCTTTGGGCTCTGTTGTAGCCGGCCGCGACCGGGAGACCCATGGGGCGGCGCACAATTGGCCCAGCGTCGTCCAGGGTAGGGGAGGGAATGGCCGGCAGGGATGTAGCTCAGTTGGTAGAGCATGGCGTTTCCAACGCCAGGGTTGTGGGTTCGATTCCCACGGGGGGCCAGTATGAAAAATTAAATAATGTATGCACTCACTAACTGTAAGTCGCTCTGGATAAGAGCGTCTGCTAAAATGACAAAAATTTTAAAATTTAAAATATTGCCAATATACCACGGCTAAGGGCTGTTTCCAGGCACTCCGCGTTGTGTTGTAAATAAAAACAGCCCTTAGCCGTGGTATATTGGCCATATACCACACCCCCTCGGGCCTTATTGCTTAAATATACATATAGATATACTCTGCATCCTACTACTTGAAGCTAAGCAGGGTTGGTCCTGGATGGGAGACCAGATGCTGTTGGAGGGCCAGTAGGAGGCACTCTGTCCTCTGGTCTAAAAACATATCCCAATGCCCCAGGGGGCAGTGATTTGGGACATTGCCCTGTGTAGGGTGTCGTCTTTCAGATGGGATGTTAAACGGGTGTCCTGACTCTCTGTGGTCACTAAAGATCCCATGCCACTTATCGTTGGAGTAGCGGTGTTAACTCCGGTGTCCTGGCTAAATTCCCAATCTGGCCCTCATCATGTCCATCTAATCACCCCCAGCTTCCAATTTGCTCCCCCCTCCCCCTCCTCTCCCCTGTAACTATTCCCCAGGTCGTTGCTGTAAATGAGAATGTGTTCTTAGTCAACTTACCTGGTAAAATAAGGGTAAAATAAAATAAAATAAAACCAACCCACCTGAGTCCAGGTCACAGAAGACTCCGATGCGGTCAGGTACGGCGCCGTCCAGACTCTTGGCCTTGTTGTTGTGCTTGGCGGAGAAGGAGGTCTGCAGCCAGTTGTTGATGTGGATACACCATGTGGTGTTGGTCTTTCCCAGCTGGTCGAACTTCCCCAGGTTCCTGTAGGAGACCCCGACGCTGTACGACTTACAGTCTTTAAGAGCTTTCACCTCCCAGTAGTGTTGACCACAGTCCATACTGGTGTCACCTGGGGGGGGAGATTATATTAGGAATATATTATATACACTACATGACCAAAAGGTATGTGGACACCTGTTCCTCGAACATCTCATTCCAAAATCACGGGCATTAATATGGAGTTGGTCCCCCCCCCCTTTGCTGCTATAACAGCCTCCACTCTTCTGGGAAGGCTTTCCACTAGATGTTGGAACATTGCTGCGGGGACTTGCTTCCATTCAGACACAAGAGCATTAGTGAGGTCGGGGCACTGATGTTGGGCGATTAGGCCTGGCTCGCAGTCTGCGTTTCAATTCATCCCAAAGGTGTTTGATGGGGTTGAGGTCAGGGCTCTGTGCAGGCCAGTCAAGTTCTTCCACACCGATCTCGACAAAGCATTTCTGTATGGACTTCGCTTTGAGCACAAGGGCATTGTCATGCTGAAACAGTAAAGGGCCTTCCCAAACTGTTGCCACAAAGTTGGAAGCACAGAATCATCTAGAATGTCATTGTGTGCTGTAGTGTTAAGATTTCCCTTCACTGGAACTAAGGGGCCAAGCTCGAACCATGAAAAACAGCCCCAGACCATTATTCCTCCTCACGTTTCCAATGCTAAGGGGCCAAATAAAACTTGGGGGGCCAAATAAAATCACCTGCGGCCCAAATTCACCACTAATGACTATACTACGTAGGTAGTATAGTATAATAGTAATCCTTCTACCCCCCCTTTACTACCACTGTCTTTTGTCTAAACTAACACCTGCTAGCAATGACTTGTTTAAAGAAATGTACTTATTGTGATCGAGATGTAGTTGTCCCTGATTGCACTGACTTTGCTCACAGCTGCTTGTTTGAAGAAGTGTACTTACTGTGATCAAAATGTGGTTGCCCCACTGGCTATCCTAAGTTGAATGCACCAATTTGTAAGTCGCTCTGGATAAGAGCGTCCGCTAAATGACTTAAATGTAAAATGTAGTGACTTACGTGTTTGGGTGTGTCTCAAGACACCCAAATACACTATGGACTGGCTTCCCAGACACAGATTATGCCTAATCCTGGACTCATTGAACATGCTGTTTAGTCCTGTGGTAGGTTTAATCAGTGTCTGGGAAACAACCCTATTGGCCTAGCAACCTGACATCCATTGGCCTAGCAACCTGACATCCATTGGCCTAGCAACCTGACATCCATTGGCCTAGCAACCTGACATCCATTATGGGTTGGTTGGTTGTGTTCACCCAGTCATAGAAATGGATCAGTTTCAGTTGACGGTTTGCCCAATATGGGAATACATGGTACATGAAATACATGTAAGGTTGGTAGTGTTTACCAAGCACAGTGATGTGTTAACGTTGTGTTTACCTAGCACAGTGATGTGTTAACGTTGTGTTTACCTACCTAGCACGGTGTAGGACTCTCCAGTGAACCGGTCTCTGCCTCCTCTGATGGCAGGTGACCGCGTCGTTGACGTTCTCTTGGGAGACGGAGTTCCACTTCTAGAGGAAGGAAACACACTGACATCAGACTCCTGATAGGAGGACAGCTCGTAATAATGTCTGGAACAGAGCGAATGGAATGGCACCATGGAAACCGTGTGTTTGATGTACTCGATACCATTCCACTGATTCCGCTCCAGCCATTACTACGAGCCCGTCCTCCCCAACTGAGGTGCCACCAACCTCCCGTGATTACAACAGACAAGGCCACAGAGCAGAGGGAACAAGGAGAAGCCCCTCTACAGTCAGCAAGATATTCGGCTCTATAAGCACCAATCTAGCTGACGGAAGATGGCGGTTCTCCACAGTTGGTAAACTAGAAAGATAAACAAGATCCTTTGCCTGATTGACAAAGTACGATACGGATGAAGCGGGTATTTGAACACTCTTCAAACAAACTCAAGCTTAGTGATGTTAGACACAAGCAGACAATGAAAATGAGTTATTGTGCTTGATGTGATCTCAACGTAAGGGACTATTTAAGGTTGAAATTGAGGGATGGAAGGATACTTCCACAGGGGCCTGGCTGACCTATAGGAGCCTGGATGACCTATAGGAGCCTGGATGATCTATAGAAGCCTGGCTGATCTATAGAAGCCTGGCTGACCTATAGGGGCCTGGCTGATCTATAGAAGCCTGGCTGATCTATAGAAGCCTGGATGATCTATAGAAGCCTGGCTGACCTATAGAAGCCTGGCTGACCTATAGAAGCCTGGCTGACCTATAGAAACCTGGCTGATCTATAGAAGCCTGGCTGATCTATAGAAGCCTGGCTGATCTATAGGAGCCTGGATGACCTATAGAAACCTGGCTGACCTATAGAAACCTGGCTGACCTATAGAAACCTGGCTGATCTATAGAAGCCTGGCTGATCTATAGAAGCCTGGCTGATCTATAGGAGCCTGGCTGACCTATAGAAACCTGGCTGATCTATAGAAGCCTGGCTGATCTATAGGAGCCTGGCTGATATATAGGAGCCTGGCTGATCTATAGGGGCCTGGCTGATCTATAGGGGCCTGGCTGATCTATAGGGGCCTGGCTGATCTATAGAAGCCTGGCTGATCTATAGGAGCCTGGCTGATCTATAGAAGCCTGGCTGACCTATAGAAACCTGGCTGATCTATAGAAGCCTGGCTGATCTATAGGAGCCTGGCTGATCTATAGAAGCCTGGCTGATCTATAGGAGCCTGGCTGATCTATAGAAGCCTGGCTGATCTATAGAAGCCTGGCTGATCTATTGAAGCCTGGCTGATCTATAGAAGCCTGGCTGATCTAGGGGCCTGGCTGATCTAGGGGCCTGGCAGTGTGTAACTTTGCTGCAACCAAATTGCTTTTCTTCCATTCCATTCTATTCTGGCTGGTTGTCCACAGGGATTCCTAGGATCTCTAGGGTATTCAGGCAGCACTTGGAGGGTGTCAGCTGTGGATGCATGCATGGCCCATCTGCTGTACAGCTCTTATGATCAGGGGACTGGGGACAACAACAGGAACATGACTGATGGGCTCAGCCAATAGGCAGACAGGGAGTGACAAGGGCTTGGCCAATAGGCTGACAGGGAGTGACAAGGGCTTGGCCAATAGGCAGACAGGGAATGATAAGGGCCAATAGGCAGACAGGGAGTGATAAGGGCCAATAGGCTGACAGGGAGTGATAAGGGCCAATAGGCTGACAGGGAGTGACAAGGGCCAATAGGCTGACAGGGAGTGATAAGGGCCAATAGGCTGACAGGGAGTGACAAGGGCCAATAGGCAGACAGGGAGTGATTAGGGCCAATAGGCAGACAGGGAGTGATTAGGGCCAATAGGCAGACAGGGAGTGATTAGGGCCAATAGGCAGACAGGGAGTGATTAGGGCCAATAGGCAGACAGGGAGTGATAAGGGCCAATAGGCTGACAGGGTTGACAAGGGCCAATAGGCAGACAGGGAGTGATTAGGGCCAATAGGCTGACAGGGAGTGATAAGGGCCAATAGGCTGACAGGGAGTGATAAGGGCCAATAGGCTGACAGGGAGTGACAAGGGCCAATAGGCTGACAGGGAGTGATAAGGGCCAATAGGCTGACAGGGAGTGACAAGGGCCAATAGGCAGACAGGGAGTGATTAGGGCCAATAGGCAGACAGGGAGTGATTAGGGCCAATAGGCAGACAGGGAGTGATTAGGGCCAATAGGCAGACAGGGAGTGACAAGGGCTTGGCCAATAGGCTGACAGGAAGTGATAAGTAGCATGTTGTTTTTAAACAGGTGCATGTTTTTCTCCTTTGACAAAACAAAAGCTGATTCAAAGGGGGTGTGGCAGACATCAAAACTCTTCCTGGTAGGATACACTTCTTTGCCAAAACGAGGCTATCGAGGAGGGGAGGACCGTCTTCCGTTCACCTACTAACGAATTGACACAGTCCTTTTATCGGTTTCCGGGTCACGGAGGAGAGAGGACGGAGGAGAGAGGTCGGAGGACGGACTATTGCCCAAACGAGAAAATCCCAGGGGAGTCTGACAAGACAAGGCCCTCTTTCAAATACCGGAAGTGGGATAAGGTCATTTGATTAGTGACATCATACAGTGGGGAAGTTTTCCTGATGGAGCTGGTAGAAGTCGGACGTAGTTAGTAGGGTCAGGGTGGCCAGAAAGCTCTCTTAGATTGTCCTCCTGTTCCTTGTTTTTGTCTGAGAGAGCATTGTGATCATTGTTGTGATCGTTGGGTCTGTGTACTTTTGGGCCAATTGTTTTCCAAGTGAAAAGGGCAAAATCAGCAACATGAAAACTGCCCGTTTTTTATTTTTTATTAATTTTTTATAAAAAAAAAAAAAAAAAGCTAAAATTATTTCTTTGTTTTTATCTCCTTTTTAAGAAATATATGAAAACTTCATATTATGATTTTCACAAGTGGGTTAAATGTGGAATGCATGTCATTGGTCAAATGCAACAGCCAACACTTTCTGTCCCTTCAAAATAGGAGTTCAACCTTCTAAGAGCACAGCGCTTGTAACGTCAGGGTAGTGGGTTCGATCCCCGGGACCACCCATACACAAAAATGTATGCACGCATGACTGTAAGTCACTTTGGATAAAATCGTCTGCTAAATGGCTTATTATTATTATTATTATTACATTTTAGGTGTGTGAGTGAGTCCGTGGCAGGCAGGAGAAGGAGGCGGGGAGAGGAGTGTACTGCAGGAGTGCATTTGCCCAATGACAGGCATTACACATTTAACCACACCCACATGTGAAAACCGAAATATCAAGTAAATAAATGCACAAAAAAATCAGTTTTTTTTTTTTTGGGGAGAAAACACAACAAACACTAGCTGTTTTCACGTTGCTGATTTGTCCATTTTAACTCTGAAAACAATTAGCCAAAAAGTACATGGACTTCGTTGTGATTTTTGGGAACATGATATGGAATGAATGACTGGACAAATATGGATATTACAGTTTATATACTTACTACAGTAGAGTGAATTGTTACTCACCAAAACCATTTGTTGCAAGCATAAGAGAAATTAGTAAAAAGAAAATAAATACTGTGCTACTAACTGTACATTAATTCTGTAACAGATGTGTTGCCTAGGAATAGAGGTTAATTATATTTATTTAAAAGGACAAAGGGAGAATATAGAGTTTTTAGAAAGAGAAACAGTTAGTACAGATGTCATCTACAGATGGAGAGTCTTTCAATGGTTCACGACAGAATAAGATTCAATTATTGTCTTTGTTTGTGGGTGGCCGGCAACCAAAATCGAATTTCCCCCCAATTCATTAATTTGGCCTAAATCAAGAGTTTATAAAACGTTTTCCATCTGTAGATGTCTCCTTGAGTCAGTCACACTCAGAAACCACATCAATATCAAGTCATTTCAGGAGGTTTCTCACAGAGCAACGTTGCAAAAAAAAAAAAAGGTCTGTAGCCTAAACTGTTCACACAAAAACCGGAAAGGGACCTGATGAGTAGAGCAGCCCATATGAAAGCGATTGTTGGAGCGTACGACCTCGAACACAGGCGGTCTCTAACTAATAATAATGTGTTACCAGGTAGCCTAACGCTACATTCAGGTAGCCTAATGCTACATTCAGGTAGCCTAATGCTACATTCAGGTAGCCTAATGCTACATCCTACAGCTAAAAGTCACACATGGTCACCTTGACATGTTCTTCAGATTGGTAAGATGAGCACTGTTGACGAACACAAAGAAACAATAAAAGCAAATACTGGTTAAAATAAAGGTATTACATGGGAGTCATGGCGGAGTTCGCTATTTTAAAGGACGCTAAAAGAGATTCCATTCCATTAGGCACTAAATAACGCAAATCCTCCACTGTAGCTAAGTAAACCAACCCTGAGTAGACGTCTTTCCACGTCCAGAGACTATGAACTATCTCTTTAGACTACTATCTCTTCATAGACTACTATCTCTTCATAGACTACTACTATGAACTATCTCTTCATAGACTACTACTATGAACTATCTTTAGACTACTATCTCTTCATAGACTACTATCTCTTCATAGACTACTACTATGAACTATCTCTTCATAGACTACTACTATGAACTATCTTTAGACTACTATCTCTTCATAGACTACTATCTCTTCATAGACTACTACTATGAACTATCTCTTCATAGACTACTACTATGAACTATCTTTAGACTACTATCTCTTCATAGACTACTACTATGAGCTATCTCTTTAGACTACTATCTCTTCATAGACTACTACTATGAGCTATCTCTTTAGACTACTATCTCTTCATAGACTACTACTATGAGCTATCTCTTTAGACTACTATCTCTTCATAGACTACTACTATGAACTATCTCTTTAGACTACTATCTCTTCATAGACTACTACTATGAGCTATCTCTTTAGACTACTATCTCTTCATAGACTACTACTATGAGCTATCTCTTTAGACTACTATCTCTTCATAGACTACTACTATGAACTATCTCTTTAGACTACTATCTCTTCATAGACTACTACTATGAGCTATCTCTTTAGACTACTATCTCTTCATAGACTACTACTATGAGCTATCTCTTTAGACTACTATCTCTTCATAGACTACTACTATGAACTATCTCTTCATAGACTACTACTATGAACTATCTTTAGACTACTATCTCTTCATAGACTACTACTATGAACTATCTCTTTAGACTACTATCTCTTCATAGACTACTACTATGAACTATCTCTTCATAGACTACTACTATGAACTATCTCTTCATAGACTACTACTATGAGCTATCTCTTTAGACTACTATCTCTTCATAGACTACTACTATGAACTATCTCTTTAGACTACTATCTCTTCATAGACTACTACTATTAACTATCTCTTTAGACTACTATCTCTTCATAGACTACTACTATTAACTATCTCTTTAGACTACTATCTCTTCATAGACTACTACTATTAACTATCTCTTTAGACTACTATCTCTTCATAGACTACTACTATGAGCTATCTCTTTAGACTACTACTATGAACTATCTCTTCATAGACTACTACTATGAGCTATCTCTTTAGACTACTATCTCTTCATAGACTACTACTATGAACTATCTCTTTAGACTACTATCTCTTCATAGACTACTACTATTAACTATCTCTTTAGACTACTATCTCTTCATAGACTACTACTATTAACTATCTCTTTAGACTACTATCTCTTCATAGACTACTACTATTAACTATCTCTTTAGACTACTATCTCTTCATAGACTACTACTATGAGCTATCTCTTTAGACTACTACTATGAACTATCTCTTCATAGACTACTACTATGAGCTATCTCTTTAGACTACTATCTCTTCATAGACTACTACTATGAGCTATCTCTTTAGACTACTACTATGAACTATCTCTTCATAGACTACTACTATGAACTATCTCTTTAGACTACTATCTCTTCATAGACTACTACTATGAACTATCTCTTCATAGACTACTACTATGAACTATCTCTTTAGACTACTATCTCTTCATAGACTACTACTATGAACTATCTCTTCATAGACTACTACTATGAACTATCTCTTTAGACTACTATCTCTTCATAGACTACTACTATGAACTATCTCTTCATAGACTACTACTATGAACTATCTCTTTAGACTACTATCTCTTCATAGACTACTACTATGAACTATCTCTTCATAGACTACTACTATGAACTATCTCTTTAGACTACTATCTCTTCATAGACTACTACTATGAGCTATCTCTTTAGACTACTATCTCTTCATAGACTACTACTATGAACTATCTCTTCATAGACTACTACTATGAACTATCTCTTTAGACTACTATCTCTTCATAGACTACTACTATGAGCTATCTCTTTAGACTACTATCTCTTCATAGACTACTACTATGAGCTATCTCTTTAGACTACTATCTCTTCATAGACTACTACTATGAACTATCTCTTCATAGACTACTACTATGAACTATCTCTTTAGACTACTATCTCTTCATAGACTACTACTATGAGCTCTCTTCATAGACTACTACTATGAGCTATCTCTTTAGACTACTATCTCTTCATAGACTACTACTATGAACTATCTCTTCATAGACTACTACTATGAACTATCTCTTTAGACTACTATCTCTTCATAGACTACTACTATGAGCTATCTCTTTAGACTACTATCTCTTCATAGACTACTACTATGAGCTATCTCTTTAGACTACTATCTCTTCATAGACTACTACTATGAACTATCTCTTCATAGACTACTACTATGAACTATCTCTTTAGACTACTATCTCTTCATAGACTACTACTATGAGCTCTCTTCATAGACTACTACTATGAGCTATCTCTTTAGACTACTACTATGAGCCATCTCTTTAGACTACTATCTTTTCATAGACTACTACTATGAGCGGTCTCTTCATAGACTACTACTATGAGCTATCTCTTTAGACTACCATCTCTTCATAGACTACTACTATGAGCTATCTCTTTAGACTACTATCTCTTCATAGACTACTACTATGAGCTATCTCTTTAGACTACTGTCTCTTCATAGACTACTACTATGAACTATCTCTTCATAGACTACTACTATGAGCTATCTCTTTAGACTACTATCTCTTCATAGACTACTACTATGAACTATCTCTTCATAGACTACTACTATGAGCTATCTCTTTAGACTACTATCTCTTCATAGACTACTACTATGAACTATCTCTTTAAGAGGGAGCCTCAGCCTGCAGTTGGTTTTCAATACCATTTTCTGAGAGTATCAATGCTGGAGCTTTACAAAGTATAAAATGGCTTTATCTCTTGAAGAAATGATGCTTCAAGTTGGCAGACAGCGTTTGACAGACAACGCTGAAAGTGGATACCCAAGATAGGAGAGGAAGCCTTTCAATAAAACATGAGCCTCTAAAGTGTCCGGTTGCAGCTGACAAAAGGTCTCTTTCAAACTGCCCCTCAATAGGAGATCGACTACACAAGCCACCATGACCCAAAGACAGAAGAATGTGAAATCTAAAAAAGGCAGTTCAATGGTAGCCTGGTCCCAGATCTGTTTGTGCCGTCTTGCCAAGTCCTCTGGTCTTATTTGTCACGCTAATGTGTCGATGACCATAGGAGTTGGCAAGACAGCACAAACCGATCTAGGACAAAGCTATATCAATGGCAGTTCGAGGTAAAATTAGGATAAGGCCCAATCCCAAATGGACCCCTAGACCCTAACCCCTAGACCCTAACCCCTAGACCCTAACTCCTAACCCCTAGACCCTAACCCCTAACCCCTAGACCCTAACCCCTAGACCCTAACCCCTAGACCCTAACCCCTAGACCCTAACCCCTAACCCCTAGACCCTAACCCCTAGACCCTAACCCCTAGACCCTAACCCATAGACCCTAACCCCTAGACCCTAACCCCTAACCCCTAGACCCTAACCCCTAACCCCTAGACCCTAACCCCTAGACCCTAACCCCTAGACCCTAACCCCTAACCCCTAGACCCTAACCCCTAGACCCTAACCCCTAGACCCCAGACCCTAACCCCTAACCCCTAGACCCGAACCCCTAGACCCTAACCCCTAGACCCTAGACCCTAACCCCTAGACCCTAACCCCTAACCCCTAGACCCTAACCCCTAGACCCTAACCCCTAACCCCTAACCCCTAGACCCTAAGTGGAGATCTGAGAGAGGATTTGACAGGTGTAGTCAATATGATAATAGCTCCACCTTTCCTTCTGATAGGCTCAGTGGAAGTTTCACCATACTGCTTATACCAATCAAATCCTCTCATATCTCAGTGCATAGGGCGTAGGGTGTACGGGTCCATTTGGGACACATTGTGTCAATTCAGTTCTCACCTGCCCTTGTTCTCCTTGCCCTTGACCTTGTTCTCCAGCCCCTTGCCCCCCTGGGGGTCCCACTCCACACTCCCGTCCTCTACCTTCAGGTTCAGATGGGCCGACGACGAGTCAAAGCCGAAGTTGAACGCTGGGGAGGGAATCAATCAATAAATCAATCAATCAACCAACCAACCAGTCAGTCAGTGAGTCAATCAGTCAATCATATACCAATAACGTAATAATTACATCATTGTTGATCCAAGACAACATAGGGCAACAGTCTTACCTCTGGTTTCCAGGGTAACTAACAGTGTTACCTCTGGTTTCCAGGGTAACTAACAGTCTTACCTCTGGTTTCCAGAGTAACTGGATCAGAGTATTCTCCAGCTGCTGCCTTGTTGCAAGCTCGTACCCGGAAGTTCATGAACTTGGAGTCAAACTTTAAACCTGGAGGATGAACAGCACATTATCTGCACAGGTTAATTATGTTCTGTCGGTAAACAAGCTTTCAGAGTTTGATAAAGTCACAAACGTTTAGGTGAAGCAAAGCTATATAGGTGAGTCATATTTTAAACTCAAGAAGTTGCATGAAAACACTGCAGTGTTAGCCTGGTCCCAGATCTGTTTGTGCCATCTTGCCAAGTGGCATGACAATGGCCATAGGAGTTGGCAAGACGGCACAAACAGATCTGGGACCAGGCTACAGTAGGTCTACTCTAGTTTCGTACCTGACAGTGAGTATTCTGTGGTCTTGATGTTATCCACCACCTCCCAGCAGTGTTCGTCTTTGATGCGTGGCAGTCCTTCGTGGTCGGTCTTTCTGTACTCCAGTATGTAGTGGTCTATCTTGCTGTCCTCCACTGGCATCTTCCAGGCTACGGACACCGTGTTGTCTGACACCAGACAGTCCCCTACCTCCATCTCTGGGGCTCGAGGGACTGGAACGATACAGAGAAATGGGTATTTAAAAAGACGGCAACAGATCCGTGGGAAATCATTTTAGGGTCGACTAAATTATAAGCTTTTTTGGATGTCCTCCTAAATTTGTCCATGACATTCAGGATTCATTCATGGAAAAAAAGGAGTGAAAGGTTTTTAGCGAGCGAGAGAGACAGAGAGAGAGAGAGAGAGAGAGAGAGACAGAGAGAGAGAGAGACAGAGAGAGAGAGAGACAGAGAGAGAGAGAGAGACAGAGAGAGAGAGACAGAGAGAGAGAGAGACAGAGAGAGAGAGAGACAGAGAGAGACAGAGAGAGAGAGAGACAGAGAGAGAGAGAGACAGAGAGAGAGAGAGACAGAGAGAGAGAGAGACAGAGAGAGAGAGACAGAGAGAGAGAGAGACAGAGAGAGAGACAGAGAGAGAGAAAGACAGAGAGAGAGACAGAGAGAGAGACAGAGAGAGAGAGACAGAGAGAGAGAGACAGAGAGAGAGAGAGACAGAGAGAGAGAGAGACAGAGAGAGAGAGACAGAGAGAGAGAGACAGAGAGAGAGAGACAGACAGACAGACAGACAGACAGACTGAGAGAGAGAGAGAGAGAGAGACACACAGAGAGAGAGAGAGAGAGAGAGAGACACAGAGAGAGCGAGAGAGAGAGAGAGCAGGTGGTTTCTGAGCCTCCATTGACTACTCTAAACTAGGGGTCACACTACTGGTCCTAGGGGTCATGGGTCACACTGCAGACCCGGCGCCAGGATAAAGTGAATAAGGGGGCTGTTGAAATCGCAGAGGGGGCTACATTTTTTAAAGGTTCTTGCATTGGAATTACATTGAATTATGCATATTTAATGACGCTATCCCATAATAAGCATAACGTTCAAATGCAGAGAAATCTGCAGCCTATCTCTGCTGCGTTGCATCAGCACAGCCCCCTACAGCAAGTCCCTTTAGATGGGCAATTACCCTCATTACAATCAGCCTACGTAAATGTGCCATCCACACACCTGTCTTACCAAAACAATGCTAAACTAAATGCTGACAGTAGTAGCCTTGTTATTCATGCATGCAAAACAAAAATACTGAATATCAGTTTGGCTTAGAATACCGACACAACTAGGAATGAGAACGAACGAAAACAAAAACAAAAACAGCAGTACGAAGTAGTAAGTCCAGTAAACTAAATATCAGATGGATAAAGGTTTGACTCCATCTACATTTAGGCTAGTTACACTAACAGTAAACAAACGCAGTAAACAAAAGGTGAATGGAGATCCAGATAACCAAAACATAGCCTACAGCCTTCTACAGTGAGATGAAGCCATGCACAGCTGTCCTTTCAAATAAACAGGCCTACAGGCCCGCTTCAAACATGGAAAGTCGTGCCGCTCGCTCACGAGTTCAGCAACACATTGTGATATCGCACAATACACTTCTGTGAATCAAATTCAACCCAAGTAATCAATTAAGCAATGCCAGCCTACCATAAACACGTTTCCAATACGTACACAGCCCCGTGTAGCTCAGTTGGTAGAGCATGGTGCTTGCAACGCCAGGGTTGTGGGTTCGATTCCCACGGGGGGCCAGTATGAAAAAAACAAAAAAAACAAAAAACATGTACGAACTCACTAACTGTAAGTGGCTCTGGATAAGAGCGTCTGCTAAATGACTAAAATGTAAATGTAAAAAAGGTACAGTTACATTTACAGCAATGAAAACCAATAGGTTACCAAGACAACCATAATAGAATGTAGCCTATCTATTTCTATGATGAAACATATTTACCCAGGGACATCACACACTACGCTAACACACACACACTACGCTAACACACACACACACACACACTACGCTAACACACACACACACACTACGCTAACACCCACACACTATGCTAACACACACACCCTACGCTAACACACACTCCCTACGCTAACACACACGCCCTACGCTAACACACACACACACACACTACGCTAACACACACACGCCCTACGCTAACACACACACACACACACTACGCTAACACACACACACACCCTACGCTAACACACACTCCCTACGCTAACACACTACCCTAACACACACACACACACACACTACGCTAACACACACACTACGCTAACACACACACGCCCTACGCTAACACACACACGCACACACTACGCTAACACACACACACACCCTACGCTAACACACACTCCCTACGCTAACACACTACCCTAACACACACACACACTACGCTAACACACACACACTACGCTAACACACACTACGTGCAGCTTTACCCAGGGACATCATTTGGGTTCTTGCACTGGAATTATATTGAATTCTGCTTATATCACTATAAACACAAAAGTTCAAAAAATGCTTTTGACCAAGAAGCGACAGGTTCAATGGCACGAAATCTCTCTGTGCTCTATCAGCACCATGGGCAGCCCTACACACTAAAGCAAGATTGTTTCAATCTTACCTTTTCAAAAGAGTTGCAGCTTACTTGATGCCAGTTATAACTGGTCTAATAACATTTACATTTACATTTACGTCATTTATAACTCACTAACTAGCGAAGAATATGAACAAATGATCTATAACTGGGATAATAACTCACTAACTAGCGAAGAATATGAACAAATGATCTATAACTGGGATAATAACTCACTAACTAGCAAAGAATATGAACAAATGATCTATAACTGGGATAATAACTCACTAACTAGCAAAGAATATGAACAAATGATCTATAACTGGGATAATAACTCACTAACTAGCAAAGAATATGAACAAATGATCTATAACTGGGATAATAACTCACTAACTAGCAAAGAATATGAACAAAATGTGCACACGTGGCTACATGCAGCTCTCACTTTCATCTCAAAACAAGCGCATCTACTCGCGAATACGATGCAATAGAATCCTACTCCGATGCACTCTGCCTACAAGAAAATCTCTTGCACAGTTCATTTTGCATACTAAGTCTTGCATAGTTCGTTTTGTTTTGGTAATATTAAAAAAGTGCCTAATACTGCGTTCATTCGAGCACAATTCCCACAGCAGAGTGAAACGTTAATAGTGTGAACTAAAGGAAAACTCTGGAAAGTTGAGTGAAGTTAGCATTGGACCCAACACAGAACTTTCGACATGGGAAACAAAATGGGAAACAAAATGTAGCATCTGCAGTAATCGAGTATTCCCGCCACTCTCTTCCTATGAATAGTTGCTATTATATGAATGTTGTTGGACAGAACACCTGTGGCTAGGGTAGGATTCTAGGCTAACCTGGGCTGGCTCCTCTGTTCCCAGATCATCAGGAACAGTCGGAGGTGGAGGGGGCTTGTGGAATCGTGGGTAGGCTCTGCACACGTAGCTAGCTGGAGC
>NC_139997.1:1885815-1969440 GCF_964263955.1 Coregonus lavaretus
GCAATAAATAAAGTTTGACAAAATAAAACATCGTCGAATGGATCAAAATGTTGTTGATCTTTAGAACATTTTCTCCTATCCATTAACACACGTCGCAATGCTTTTGTCGAATAAACCTGGGTCAGTGGAAACCTGCCTGATGTCACTTACCTTGGGGTCAGCAACAGCAAACAAAGACTCACACACGTTGACACACTACATACATGTACAGGTCAACTACATGTTACTGATGTCCGACCAGATAGCTGACTACATGTTACTGATGTCCAACCAGATAGCTGACTACATGTTACTGATGTCCAACCAGATAGCTGACTACATGTTACTGATGTCCAACCAGATAGCTGACTACATGTTACTGATGTCCAACCAGATAGCTGACTACATGAATAAGACAACAACAACTACAAAGACGTTATGTTAGTAAAGCACATAGAACAAGACCTCTAACTATTTGATCAGATAGGACTCTAAACCGTGCACTAAGCTAGGCATCTCACACCACTGCAGCATGACACCAGGCATATCCACTGCCTGGAAACCCGACATTGGAATTGCATTGAATTTGATGTTGGGCAGAAATGAGCGTTTGAATCAGGGACGTTTCCTCATACACAGCCTCTACATAGGGCCGAAGACTAGGGTTTTTAGTTTTAGTGAGGTCCGGAAGGAAGCTAAAAAAATATCATTTTCTACAACATTGTGGCTTGTAGAGGTCGTGAGAGGAAACGTTCCTGATTCAAAACAGTCATTTCTGTCCGACTTAGAATTCGATGCATTTCAACGTCGGGTTTCCATGCAAGCATGTCCAGAGACAAGAGAAGAGAAGAGCGTACCGTACCTATCTTTGATCTGCTTGGCAGCCTTGGAAGAAGAGGAAGAGGAAGAGGAGAGGAAGAGGAGGAGAGAGAAGAAGTGGGACTGTTAGTATCATCGAGATATACCATATGTTCTATATCTACAGTTAGTACAGCCATGCAGGCAAGGGATGGGGCTCAGCAGATGGATTGGACACACCCACACAAGCATGTTCTCCCAACTGACGCACGCAGTGGGAAGCTGAGGAGAGCATGGTGAACGTCGTCACACAGAAAAGCAGCGTGACTGTAAACTTCAGATTCTGTTACTGTATTATTGGAAATTGAGAAGGAAAATCACGTTTGTTAGTTTAGGAGAATACTATTCTTCATAGTATCAATACTTTGAAAGTGATTCAAAAATAACCAAACAAACTCCATGTAGTTTCAGTTGAAGACATACTACCACCTACGATAGCTGTATGAGGCTGCCGACCCGTAAAACAACGTTGACCTTCATTCACTTCCTGGTAGTCCTTGTCAGCTGATCACATTCAAATAGTGTTATTGTCTAAGGCTTACATATGGAGTGAATTCAGCGCCAACGAATTGTATTTGAATTCCATAATTTAGAATTTGTATTAGGACATTGAATTAGATTATTATTATTTTTATTAATTTGTAATGCACAATTTAATTTTATATTCAAATGCAATATTTATATATTGCATTCATTGTCTGTGTATCAAGTTTACAAACGATAATTTTAAGTTGATCAAAGTTTCATATATTCAACTTCTCAGATGCGTTCAGATTCAGTTTTCAGATTCAGATTCAAAACCAGAGACAACATCCTGGTACTTTGCAGGCCAGGCAAAGTAGAGGAGAATAGAGAATTAAAACGCTCACTGTGGTGAACAGAAGCTTCTTGCGGTTTCTGAAGCCAATGTGGCATGTTAAATGTATTTTCTTCCTATGAATTTGGCTCTAGCATTTGAACCGTTTAGGCTATAAGCTATTATGACCCCATTCCTGAAAGCTGAGACTCGCTGGAGCGTGGATGTGCCTTCGGTTCCCCTCTATGGTGATCACAGGCCGCTTTAGAAGGGAGTGTCACAAAACCCACAATTTGGCCCCCATAAGAATACAGTTGAATAGCCTTGTCATCGCCCTTCTTTCCACTTGAGTTCAAGCCTAGGCGTTGGTCCTGTGACTTGGATGGGTCTCTTCAAGGAGGAGGTCAAAGGGGGGTGAAGTGCAACACAGGTGGTTCGGTGACCACGCTCGTGTGATAAGCAACTTGTCTGAGACCTGAAAAGTAGCATTGTCTGGTGCACAGGAGACCTGAATTAGAATCCCATCAGTCAAACTAACACGTCTTCAGGTCTCAGGCAAGGTTGCTCATCACATGCATGGATCACCACACCACCTCTGTTCCACTCATTAAAATGGGGCACAGATCCTTTCTGCTTCTGTTTGCCACAGAAAGTAGTGTTTAGTACCCAGTCAGTTATATTGGTATGAGGTCAAACGGGGGGGTGACATGTAACCGAGGTGGTAATGATGAACCACGATCTTCACACAAGTAACCTTGCTGGAGACTTGAAGACTTGCGTTAGCTTCCTGAACTCGTCCATATTGGCTTTAGCTAAGTGGGCTAACACAGTCTTGTGACATGCAGGAGACCTGGGTTGAACCCAGTCAGTCACAAGAGAAAGATTAAATAGTGAGTGGAAAGGCTATCCTTAAAAAGGGCGATGACAGGGCTATTCAACTGTATTATTTTGTGACACTCCCTTCTAACGTGGCCTTTGATAATCATAGAGGGGAATTATTCCAGAAAGTCTCAGCTTTCAGGAATGGGGTCATAATAGCTTATAGCCGAAACGGTTCAAACGCTAGAGCCAAATTCATAGGAAGAAAATACATTCAACATGCCACATTGGCTTCAGAAACCGCAAGAAGCTTCTGTTCACCACAGTGAGCGTTTTAATTCTCTGTTCTCCTCTACTTTGCCTGGCCTGCAAAGTACCAGGATGTTGTCTCTGGTTTTGAATCTGAATTTAGAGAACTGAATTTGAAAACTGAATCTGAATGCATCTGAGAAGTTGAATATATGAAACTTTGATAAACTTGATACACAGACAATGAATGCAATATCTACCATATTGAAACTGAATATATAAATATTGAATTTGAATATTCAATTCAATTCAATTTGAAAACTGAATGCAATATTCACTCAATTCAGTTTCAAATCATGAAATACAAGTTCAATTGATGAATTCAATGATTAAATTTGTGCATTAAATAAAACAATATTACATTCAAATTCAACATCCTAATACAAATTCGAAATGATGGAATTCTGATTTCTGTTGGCACTGAAATGGCTCCATACTTGTTTTTGTCTGAGGCCGAGGCCGAGAGACCAGCCGCCTCTACCTTAGTGAACTCGTCCTCGTCTTTCATATCCAGAGCTTTGTTGGCAAACTCCAGCAGCTCCTCTGCACTCTTCAAGGCACTGCCGCTCTGCGTCAGTTGATGCTATGGAACAAACAGGGGGAAAGGACATTTGAGAAGGGTGATCTGTTACAATACCGAATGTAATTTACCTCGATACCTTATGTTGGAGACCTGATTAAAATAGAACAAACTAAAACGATCCACTAAATACATTATATACTGTGCCTTGCAAAAGTATTCATCCCCCTTGGCGTTTTTCCTATTTTGTTGCATTACAACCTGTAATTTAAATTGATTTTTATTTGGATTTCAAGTAATGGACATACACAAAATATTCCAAATTGGTGAAGTGAACTGCAAAAAATAACTTTTTTAAAAAAATTCTAAAAAATAACGGAAAAGTGGTGCGTGCATATGTATTCACCCTCTTTGCTATGAAGCCCCTAAATAAGATCTGGTGCAACCAATTACCTTCAGAAGTCACATAATTAGTTAAATAAAGTCCACCTGTGTGCAATCTAAGTGTCACATGATCTGTCACATGATCTCAGTATATATACACCTGTTCTGAAAGGCCCCAGAGTCTGCAACACCACTAAGCAAGGGACACCACCAAGCAAGCGGCACCATGAAGACCAAGGAGCTCTCCAAACAGGTCAGGGACAAAGTTGTGGAGAAGTACAGATCAGGGTTGGGTTATAAAAATATATCCGAAACTTTGAACATCCTATGGAACACCATTAAATCCATTATTAAAAAATGGAAAGATTATGGCAGCACAACAAACCTGCCAAGAGAGGGCCGCCCACCAAAACTCACGGACCAGGCAAGGAGGGCATTCATCAGAGAGGCAACAAAGAGACCAAAGATAACCCTGAAGGAGCTGCAAAGCTCCACAGCGGAGATTGGAGTATCTGTCCATAGGACCACTTTAAGCCGTCCACTCCACAGAGCTGAGCTTTACGGAAGATTGGCCAGAAAAAAGCCATTGCTTAAAGAAAAAAATAAGCAAACACGTTTGGTGTTCGCCAAAAGGCATGTGGGAGACTCCCCAAACATATGGAAGAAGGTACTCTGGTCAGATGAGACTAAAATTGAGCTTTTTGGCCATCAAGGAAAACGCTATGTCTGGCGCAAACCCAACACCTCTCATCACCCCAAGAACACAATCCCCACAGTGGAGCATGGTGGTGGCAGCATCATGCAGTGGGGATGTTTTTCATTGGCAGGGACTGGGAAACTGGTTAGAACTGAAGGAATGATTAATGGCGCTAAATACAGGGAAATTCTTGAGGGAAACCTGTTTCAGTCTTCCAGAGATTTGAGACTGGGACAGAGGTTCACCTTCCAGCAGGACAATGACCCTAAGCATACTGCTAAAGCAACACTCAAGTGGTTTAAGGGGAAACATTTAAATGTCTTGGAATGGCCTAGTCAAAGCCCAGACCGCAATCCAATTGAGAATCTGTGGTATGACTTAAAGATAGCTGTACACCAGCGGAACCCATCCAACTTGAAGGAGCTGGAGCAGTTTTGCCTTGAAGAATGGGCAAAAATCCCAGTGGCTAGATGTGCCAAGCTTATAGAGACATACCCCAAGAGACTTGCAGCTGTAATTCCTGCAAAAGGTGGATCTACAAAGTATTGACTTTGGGGGGGGGGGGGGGGGGGGGGGGGTGAATAGTTATGCGCGTTCAGGTTTTCCGTTTTTTTGTCTGAATGATTGTTTGTTTCACAAAAAAAATTATTTTGCATCTTCAAAGTGGTAGGCATGTTGTGTAAATCAAATGACACAAACCCTCCAAAAAAATCCATTTTAATTCCAGGTTGTAAGGCAACAAAATAGGAAAAATGCCAAGGGGGGTGAATACTTTCGCAAGCCACTGTATACACTAACGGTGAAAAGTTTTAGAACACCTACCCATTCAAGGGTTTTTCTTTATTTGTACTATTTTCTACATTGTAGAATAATAGTGAAGACATCAAAACTATATTTTATATTTGAGATTCTACAAATAGCCACCCTTTGCCTTGATGACAGCTTTGCACACTCTTGGCACACTCTTGGCATTCTCTCAACCAGCTTCACCTGGAATGCTTTTCCAACAGTCTTGAAGGAGTTCCCACATATGCTGAACACTTGTTGGCTGCTTTTCCTTCAGTCTGCGGTCACACTCATCCCAAACCATCTCAATTTGGTTGAGGTCGGGGGATTGTGGAGGCCAGGTCATCTGATGCAGCACTCCATCACTCTCCTTCTTGGTCAAATAGCCCTTACACAGCCTGGAGGTGTGTTGGGTCATTGTCCTGTTGAAAAACAAATGATATTCCCACTAAACCCAAACCAGATGGGATGGTGTATCGCTGCAGAATGCCGTGTAGCCATGCTGGTTAACTGTGCCTTGAATTCTAAATAAATCACAGACAGTGTCACCAGCAAAGCACCCCCACACCATAACACCTCCTCCTCCATGCTTTACGGTGGGAAATACACATGCGGATATCATCCGTTCACCCACACCGCATCTCACAAAGACACAGCGGATGGAACCAAAAATCTCCAATTTGGACTCCAGACCAAAGGACACATTTCCACCGGTCTCATGTTTCTAAGCCCAAGCAAGTATCTTCTTCTTATTGGTGTCCTTTAGTAGTGGTTTCTTTGCAGCAATTCGACCATGAAGGCCTGATTCACGCAGTCTCCTCTGAACAGTTGATGTTGAGATGTGACTGTTACTTGAACTCTGTGAAGCATTTATTTGGGCAGCAATTTCTTAGGCTGGTAACTCTAATGAACTTATCCTCTGCAGCAGAGGTAACTCTGGGTCTTCCATTCCTGTGGCGGTCCTCATGAGAGCCAGTTTTATCATAGCTCTTGATGTTTTTTGCGACTGCACTTGAAGAAACTTTCAAAGTTCTTGAAATGTTCCGTATTGACTGACCTTCATGTCTTAAAGTATAATGAACTGTCGTTTCTCTTTGCTTATTTGAGCTGTTCTTGCCATAATATGGACTTGGTCTTTTACCAAATAGGGCTATCTTCTGAATACCCTCCCTACCTTGTCACAACACAACTGATTGGCTCAAAAATTCCACAAATTAACTTTTAAAAAGGCACACCTGTTAATTGAAATGCATTCCAGGTGACTACCTCATGAAGCTGGTTGAGAGTATGCAAAGCTGTCATCAAGGCAAAGGGTGGCTACTTTGAAGAATCTCAAATATAAAATATATTTTGATTTGTTTAACACTTTTTTGGTCACTACATGATTCCATATGTGTTATTTGATAGTTTTGATGTCTTCACTATTATTCTACAATGTAAATAAAGATAAACCCTTGAATGAGTAGTGTTCTAAAACTTTTTACCGGTAGTGTACTTCGTAAACAACATGTGTATATACACTACCGTTCAAAAGTTTGGGGTCACTTACACATTTCCTTGTTTTCGAAAGAAAAGCAATTTTTTTGTCCATTAAAATAACATCAAATTGATCAGAAATACAGTGTAGACATTGTTAATGTTGTAAATGGCTATTGTAGCTGGAAACGGCTGATTTTTTATGGAATATCTACATAGGCGTTCAGAGGCCCATTATCATCAACCATCAGTCCTGTGTTCCAATGGCACGTTGTGTTTGCTAATCCAAGTTTGTCATTTTAAATGGCTAATTGATCATTAGAAAACCCTTTTGCAATTATGTTAGCACAGCTGAAAACTGTTGTTCTGATTAAAGAAGCAATAAAACTGGCCTTCTTGAGACTAGTTGAGTATCTGGAGCATCAGCAATTGTGGGTTCGATTACAGGATCAAAATGGCCAGAAACAAATAACTTTCTTCTAAAACTCGTCAGTCTATTCTTGTTCTGAGAAATGAAGGCTATTCCATGTGAGAAATTGCCAAGAAACTGAAGATCTCGCACTTCGCAATAACAGTGCTTACAGTTGACCAGGGAAGCTCTAACCAGAATAAAAAGAGGAGTGGGAGGCCCCGGTGCACAACTGAGCAAGAGGACAAATACATTACGCCTCACAGGTCCTCAACTGGCAGCTTCATTAAATAGTACCCGCAAAACACCAGTCTCAACGTCAACAGTGAAGAGGAGACTCCGGGATGCTGACCTTCTAGGCAGAGTTGCAAAGAAAAAGCCATATCTCAGACTGGTCAATAAAAAGAAAAGATTAAGATGGGCAGTCTGAGATATGGCTTTTTCTTTGCAACTCTGCCTAGAAGGTCAGCATCCCGGAGTCGCCTCTTCACTGTTGACGTTGAGACTGGTGTTTTGCGGGTACTATTTAATGAAGCTGCCAGTTGAGGACCTGTGAGGCGTCTGTTTCTCAAACTAGACACTAATGTATTTGTCCTCTTGCTTATTTAATGAAGTCTCTGCTGAGTCAGACTGAGGCTGTGTCCCAAAGGGCACCCTATATACAGGGCTCTGGTCAAAAGTAGTGCACTACATAGGGAATAGGGTGCCATAAGGTTCTGGTCAAAAGTAGTGCACTACATAGGGAATAGGGTGCCATAGGGTTCTGGTCAAAAGTAGTGCACTACATAGGGAATAGGGTGCCATAGGGCTCTGGTCAAAAGTAGTGCACTACATAGGGAATAGGGTGCCATTTTGGATGCACCTGAGGCTGAACAGTCTCTCATAACTGTCCTTCCTACAGGACAAAGTTAGCTACAAGGTCTTCTAATGGTCAGCTATCAGAAAAACGACCAGCTGCTATTGCTAAGCCTCCTCTCAGGTTCCAGGGACCCCAAGGAGAGAGGACCAGAGAGGGGGAAAGGTAACAGAGAGTACCCCAAGGAGAGAGGACCACAGCAGGGGGAAAGGTAACTAAACACCTGCTTGGTTGGGGAAGGCTAGCTGAGCTCACAGTGACACAATAACGTTTTGGTTCATCAGCTGACAGACAAACTCATAACAATGGTAAATGCTGGTAAAACAGCTTAAAGGGTAGCTCTTGGAAAAAACGCATTAAAAGGGAATACCAACTGTTAAAACGAATCATGAACAACATGGTTTAGTTTGCAGTCCTTCAAAAGAGTCTGTTATTTAAAGTTCTACTGACACGGATTTAATAACTTTGATGAAATAAAACAAACAGGTGTATATTTTTTCATTTACCTGATGAAAATATATGTTTCCATGGGTCACATGATGAGACATGAGTATGTGAGTTCAGTAGCCAGTTTATTAGGTATACCCATCTATTACCGGGTCGGACCCCCATTTTCCTCCAGAACAGCCTGAATTCTTCGGGGCATGGGAACGTTGCTCAATTGGTATCAAGGGACATAATGTGTGCCAGGAAAACATTTCCCACACCATTACACCACCGCCACCAGCCTGTACCGTTGAAACCAGGCAGGATGGGGCCATGCGACTCATGCTTACGCCAAATCCTGTCTCTGCCGTCAGCATGACGCAACAGGAACTGGGATTCGTCTGACCAGGCGATGTTTTTCCACTCCTCAATTGTCCAGTGTTGGTGATGGCGTGCCCACTGGAGCGTTCAATAGAACAGTAACTGAAAGCCTCAATGCCTGTCTGATCTGCTTTATATAGCAAGCCATGGCCATGTGACTCACTGTCTGTGAACCATTTTCGTGAACGGGGTGGTGTACCTAATAAACTGGACACTGAGTGTATATCATAATATATATCATATCATAATATAATATATGCCATTTAGCAGCCGCTTTTATCCAAAGCGACTTACAGTCATGCGTGCATAAATTTTACGTATGGGTGGTCCCGGGAATCGAACCCACTACCATTACAAGCTTGACGTAATGAGGACCAGCATACCAGGCAGTACTCACCCTCAGAGAGGGATAAAGGGGTAATCTCTCATTTGGGGGTAATTTCAGACACTTTTTTGTTCCTGCTCAATGGACTTAGAGAGTTGGCTAGAGAACTGCCAGAGCAGCACGATGACATCACACACCCCAGGCTGCCTGAGAGAGGGGGTGTACACTAACCAAGCACTACAACAACACCCGTAACTAATACCAGTGGTGAGGAGTGGTGTTACAGGGAGGAGGTTAGGAGTGGTGCCAGGTAAATAACCTCTCCCTCAACGTCAACAAAACGAAGGAGCTGATCGTGGACTTCAGGAGACAGCAAAGAGAGCACGCCCCCCCCATCCACATCGACAGGGCCGCAGAGGAGAGGTGTCAAAAGCTTGAAGTTCCTTGGCGTGCACATCACCGAGGACCTGAAATGGTCCCGTCACACAGACAGTGTGGTGAAGAAGGCACAACAGCAGGCTGAAGAAATTCAGTATGGCCCCTAAGACCCTCACAAACATTTACAGATGAAACAATTGAGAGCATCCTGTCGGGCTGTATCACCGCCTGGTACGGCAAATCCACAGTCCGCAACTGCAGGGCTCTCCAGAGGGTGGTGAGGTCAGCCCAACGCATCACCGGGGTCACACTGCCTGCCCTCCAGGACACCTACAGCACCCGATGTCACAGGAAAGCCAAGAAGATCACCAAGAACCTCAGCCACCCGAGCCACGGCCTGTTCACCCCGCTGCCATCTAGACAGAGACAGTACAGGTGCATCAAAGCCAGGACAGAGAGACTGATAAACAGCTTCTATCTTAAGGCCATCAGACTGTTAAACAGTCACCACTAGCCGGCCTCCGCCCAGTACCCTGCCCTGAACCTTAGACACTGTTACTAGCCGGCTACCACCCGGTACTCCACCCTGCACCTTAGAGACTGCTGCCCTATGTACATAGAGTCATTGAACACTGGTCACTTTAATAATGTTTACATACTGTTTTACCCACTTCATATGTACAGTGGGGAGAACAAGTATTTGATACACTGCCGATTCTGCAGGTTTTCCTACTTACAAAGCATGTAGAGGTCTGTAATTTTTATCATAGGTACACTTCAACTGTGAGAGATGGAATCTAAAACAAAAATCCAGAAAATCACATTGTATGATTTTTAGGTAATTAATTTGCATTTTATTGCATGACATAAGTATTTGATACATC
The DNA here is from genome assembly GCF_964263955.1 of Coregonus lavaretus. Classification (NCBI taxonomy): domain Eukaryota; kingdom Metazoa; phylum Chordata; class Actinopteri; order Salmoniformes; family Salmonidae; genus Coregonus; species Coregonus lavaretus. Next base: position 1,896,099 of record NC_139997.1, read on the forward strand.
AGAAAAGCAGAACTTAATATTTGGTACAGAAACCTTTGTTTGCAATTACAGAGATCATACGTTTCCTGTAGGTCTTGACCAGGTTTGCACACACTGCAGCAGGGATTTTGGCCTACTCCTCCATACAGACCTTCGGACTTTCAGACTTTCAGCTCCCTCCAAAGATTTTCTATTGGGTTCAGGTCTGGAGACTGGCTAGGCCACTCCAGGACCTTGAGATGCTTCTTACGGAGCCACTCCTTAGTTGCCCTGGCTGTGTGTTTCGGGTCGTTGTCATGCTGGAAGACCCAGCCACGACCCATCTTCAATGCTCTTACTGAGGGAAGGAGGTTGTTGGCCAAGATCTCGCGATACATGGCCCCATCCATCCTCCCCTCAATACGGTGCAGTCGTCCTGTCCCCTTTGCAGAAAAGCATCCCCAAAGAATGATGTTTCCACCTCCATGCTTCACGGTTGGGATGGTGTTCTTGGGGTTGTACTCATCCTTCTTCTTGGTGGTCCTCTGTAGCTCAGCTGGTAGAGCACGGCGCTTGTAACGCCAAGGTAGTGGGTTCGATCCCCGGGACCACCCATACACAAAAATGTATGCACGCACGACTGTAAGTCGCTTTGGATAAAAGCGTCTGCTAAATGGCATATTATTATTATTATTATTCTTCCTCCAAACACGGTGAGTGGAGTTTAGACCAAAAAGCTATATTTTTGTCTCATCAGACCACATGACCTTCTCCCATTTCTCCTCTGGATCATCCAGATGGTCATTGGCAAACTTCAGACAGGCCTGGACATGCGCTGGCTTGAGCAGGGGGACCTTGCGTGCGCTGCAGGATTTTAATCCATGACGGCGTAGTGTGTTACTAATGGTTTTCTTTGAGACTGTGGTCCCAGCTCTCTTCAGGTCATTGACCAGGTCCTGCCGTGTAGTTCTGGGCTGAACCCTCACCTTCCTCATGATCATTGATGCCCCACGAGGTGAGATCTTGCATGGAGCCCCAGACCGAGGGTGATTGACCGTCATCTTGAACTTCTTCCATTTTCAAATAATTGTGCCAACAGTTGTTGCCTTCTCACCAAGCTGCTTGCCTATTGTCCTGTAGCCCATCCCAGCCTTGTGCAGGTCTACAATTTTATCCCTGATGTCCTTACACAGCTCTCTGGTCTTGGCCATTGTGGAGAGGTTGGAGTCTGTCTGATTGAGTGTGTGGACCAGGGGCGGTGTGTTCATTAGGGCGATATGGGCGACGCACTGCCAAACGGGAAAAGGAAGGTTTTTTTTTCTAATCAATTATATCACGGCAACAGTAGTTATCAGTGTTCTAATCTAGACGTCTGATCTGCCACTAAATGTCCAATCAGGCTAAAGTCGTGCTTCAAATGTCCCCGCCCGTTTTGGGGCGATTTCAGTCAGGTTGAAAATCGCCCAGAAGTCTCTCATAGCCTCTAATGTAAAATCAATTTTTTTCAAATATCAGAGCTTTCAATACAATCTCTATGGGTTTCTGAGGGCTTGCACTTACGCGCTTTCGTCATACGTAACATAACCATGAACGTAACTAAGAAAAGAGCGGGTAGCCTCATCAATCAATTCACTACTACTGTCAAAATGGCTAGCCTTCAGTGCAACTCGATTGTCTCTTTGAAAGAAGTTCCTTTTTGTCGGCGAACAAATCAAGATAAATTGGCAACGAAACAATTAGGACCTCCCAGACCAAATTTAATAATTCAACAGGTTTCTACTAAGCAGAGTCGTGAACACTGTCTACGAGAATCGAGACGACCTCATAGAATGTTTTGAAGCCATTTGGACGGGTTCATTGGGTTCATTTTACCAGCCCACCGTGAGAGAGGCATCTGGCTACGTGAGGATGCTACATGATGAAGATTTTATTTTTTTCCTGCGGCTTTTTCACAAAATCATGCCCCACGTCGACATTCTGTACCAGAAGCTACAGAAGAAGGACATCGATGCTGTCTTTATCAAACGTGCCCTCGACAGCTTCACAAGCAGTGTGCAGGCCATAAGGTAAGATTAAACAATATCATTCGATCTTTCTCAAAGCAGAGCTTTATTTGAAAATGTATGCATGAAAGGAGACTGCATTTGTGTTTGAAATTACATTATTCTCATTATATATGGCCAGTGGTGTAATCTAGCTTATTTTATATACTATGTGTACTGTACAGTGGTGCTCATAAGTGTATGAACACATTCTAAAGTTGACTAAAAAGAGGAATAAAAAAATAAAAAAATCATCTTTTGGAAATTGATCTTAATGACTTAATTAAAAAAGTTGGAAAATCCAACCTTTAAGGACACCAATTTTCTTTTCTTTTTTATTCAACTTTAGCATGGGATCATAAGCTTATGAGCACCACTGTATACTGTGCTGAACATCCAGGCTATGTGAGACACAAAGGCTAACTTAAACACTAAAGACTTTATGCATCCCTGCCCATTTTAAGTGGAACTGAAGTATTTGTACTATACATGGATACATTGCATATACCTGTGCATCACATAGACAACAGTACTGTACAAAGCCAACAAACACATTGGTCTGTTTGCCTTCAGGGACTCCTCTCAACAGCAGCTGCAAGAAGCAACAGGAGCCAAAAGACCCAGAACAGCTTTGAGAGAAGAGGAGAAGCAGAGGCTGTCTGAAGAGGTCTGCAACACCATCCTGGATCACACCAAAGAAAGGTTCTCTTTCTCTGGCCACCTTGTGAGTGCTACCTTACTGCAAGCAGACATGTTTGAAAGGTACTGCCATTCATTTCCTGATGAGGCTCTGAATGCCACTGTGAATGCATACCCCATGCTGAGCAAGGCAAAGCTCAAGACAGAACTATCTCTGATCTATGAGAATCCTGAATTCAAGGGTTGCTGTGGTGCACTGGCACTGTACCAGGTTCTCATGAGCTACAACCTCCAGGAGACGTTCTCTGAGACTGTGACTCTGTTGAACATCCTCATAACTACTCCCATGACAACAGCTGAAGCTGAGAGATGTTTCTCAACTTTGACACGAGTTAAGACATTCCTGCGAAATTCAATGGGCCAGGAACGTCTGAATGCACTGGCCATGCTTTCCATGGAGAGGGAACTAGTCCTCAGCATGCCTGATTTCAATGAGAAAGTCATTGAACGCTTTGCTGTATTGAAACAGAGAAGAGAACAGTTTCAGTACAAGTAATGTAGCCTCTCTCTCTCTTTGTCCCTCCCTGTCTGTCTCTTTAACACACACACGCCCAAATCAGTTCACAGTTGATGTTGTTTAAAATAGTTATTTTTCATTTAAAAAAAAGTTTTTAAAAAAATAATCTGTTCATGTTCATTTTTACAAATCTATACAATTGGCCAGAATATGGTTGTTCATATTTACAAATCTATACAATTGGCCAGAATATGGTTGTTCGTTTTTACAAAGCCATACAGATAGCTGTGTTTACCTTTTCTAGAAATTACTTTCAAATTCTGTTTTCAGGCAAAATGTCTATCACTGTTCATTTTCACAAATCTATACAAGAGGGCAGAATATGGAAGTCTATAAAAATGTCTTATTACCAATAACTTGCATCAATGTTTTCAGTAGCCTCTATCAAAAGCTCCTGCTTGCTTGTTGTGAATTATGCTCAGGTGCACATATTTCCAATTCAACCATGAGGCAAAAAATGTGGTAAAAGCTCTTGTTGATCCTGCAATCTGAACAAATACCAAGATGCTGTATTTTCAGCTGATATTTCATTTGTTTATGGAAATGCATATTGTTTATGCAGTGTTGAGGAATGTGAAAGAACACCCTTGATTATTTTTACTGTGATAACTTATTTTGATTTTGTAAGCCAACACTTTTGAGATCAGTCAATAAATGCTTCTGGTATTGACTTATATGCTGCCCCTGTCTTCATGTTGTTGCTGGACATATCTTTTTAAAAATGTGTGTAGGTCACCTAAATCATCAGAAAAATTGCCCCCCCTGAGAATTTTTTCAGGAGCCGCCACTGGTGTGGACAGGTGTCTTTTATACAGGTAACGAGTTCAAACAGGTGCAGTTAATGAGTGGAGAACAGGAGGGCTTCTTAAAGAAAAACTAACAGGTCTGTGAGAGCCGGAATTCTTACTGGTTGGTAGGTGATCAAATACTTATGTCATGCAATAAAATGCAAATTAATTACTTAAAAATCATACAATGTGATTTTCTGGATTTTTTTAGATTCCGTCTCTCACAGTTGAAGTGTACCTATGATAAACATTACAGACCTCTACATGCTTTGTAAGTAGGAAAACCTGCAAAATCGTCAGTGTATCAAATACTTGTTCTCCCCACTGTACATACTGTATTCTAGTCATGGTTCATCCAATATATACACACTCACCGGCCAGTTTGTTACACGAAAATGGTTCGCTCCTACAGACAGTAGCCGTGGTTTGCTATATAAAGCAGGCAGACAGGCTTCGGGAAATTCAGTGTTGGGTCAGGGGTTAGGGGTTAGGGGTCAGGTACCTGTAGTTCATGTGCCTTCTTGGCCCCCTCCTGTTTGATGGTGTTGGGTTAGGGGTTAGGGGTTAGGGGTCAGGGGTCAGGTACCTGTAGTTCATGTGCCTTCTTGGCCCCCTCCTGTTTGAAGGTGTTGGGTCAGGGGTTAGGGGTTAGGGGTCAGGTACCTGTAGTTCCTGTGCCTTCTTGGCCCCCTCCTGTTTGATGGTGTTGGGTTAGGGGTTAGGGGTCAGGTACCTGTAGTTCATGTGCCTTCTTGGCCCCCTCCTGTTTGAAGGTGTTGGGTTAGGGGTTAGGGGTTAGGGGTTAGGGGTTAAGGGGTCAGGGGTCAGGTACCTGTAGTTCCTGTGCCTTCTTGGCCCCCTCCTGTTTGATGGTGTTGGGTTAGGGGTTAGGGGTTAGGGGTCAGGTACCTGTAGTTCCTGTGTCTTCTTGGCTCCCTCCTGTTTGATGTTGTTGGTCATGCTCTCCTTCATCTCAACCAGGACGGCGAATAACGTATCAAACTCCTCCTCCAGGTCTGACACTACTTGTGTGGAGTTCACCTGTCAACCATCACACATAGTGATACACCTGTCAACAATCACACATAGTGATACACCTGTCAACAATCACACATAGTGATACACCTGTCACAATCACACATAGTGATACACCTGTCAACAATCACACATAGTGATACACCTGTCACAATCACACATAGTGATACACCTGTCACAATCACACATAGTGATACACCTGTCACAATCACACATAGTGATACACCTGTCAACAATCACACATAGTGATACACCTGTCACAATCACACATAGTGATACACCTGTCACAATCACACATAGTGATACACCTGTCACAATCACACATAGTGATACACCTGTCACAATCACACATAGTGATACACCTGTCACAATCACACATAGTGATACACCTGTCAACAATCACACATAGTGATACACCTGTCACAATCACACATAGTGATACACCTGTCACAATCACACATAGTGATACACCTGTCACAATCACACATAGTGATTCACCTGTCACAATCACACATAGTGATACACCTGTCACAATCACACATAGTGATACACCTGTCACAATCACACATATTGATTCACCTCGTAACCCAGAACCATATCTCTGCATCGCGAGAGTCTACAGATTGATTAACATGGCATATTTGGTCAATGGAAATTACTGTACAAGATTGTAATATCAAGATTATTATTGCTGTATGATATGTTTAATGTAATTGACTGACTGTTATTATGTATGTCTTACCTGGACACCAGCCAGAGAGTGACTAAGTGTTTCCATGAAGTTATGGAGCTCCTCATTTTTATTGGCCAATGTGGATATTATTCTTTGCAGGGCCTCCTGCAACACAGAACAACATTTAAAAAAAATCATCCATTTATAAAAAATACATGTAATTTATATAGTGCTGTTCATTACACAGGAATGTCAAAGCTCTACATAGAATATAGGGGGTGTTTCTCAATATGCATAGCTAGCCAGCTAGTTAAACAGGCAAAAATGACCTAAAACTAATGTTATGCAAGGTAGATGTAAATTCTTCGTGGGTAGCTAGCTAGCTAACAATTATTTGTGGCTCTCTGGCTAGCTAACAGTAGTAGCTAGCCAGTTAGCTCTATTATTATCTATGCACACTACAGTGGGTAAACATGCCAAAATGAACACAGCATGTATTTATCAATGTATCAAGATTAGGGCTGTCACGGTGACCGTATTACCGCCACACCGGCAGTCACCAGTCATGACCGCAGTCAAACTCTACGTGACCGTTTAGTCACGGTAATTAGGCTTAATAATAATAATAATAATAATAATAATAATAATAATATGCCATTTAGCAGACGCTTTTATCCAAAGCGACTTACAGTCGTGCGTGCATATATTTTGTGTGTATGGGTGGTCCCGGGGATCGAACCCACTACCATTGGCGTTACAAGCGCCGTGCTCTACCAGCTGAGCTCTAGAGGACCACTTGGCTTCTCCAAGCTCTGATGCTGCTGATGGTCATGAATGTAAAAACAGAAATAAAAAAACCTTGACTAACTGGTGCCCCCGCACAATGACTCTGTACAAAGCTGTCATCAAGGCAAAGGGTGGCTATTTGAAGAATCTCACATATATTTTGATTTGTTTAAAACTTTTTTGTTTACAACATGATTCCATGTGTTATTTCATAGTTTTGATGTCTTCACTATTATTCTACAATGTAGAAAATAGTAAAAGTAAAGTAAAATCCTTGAATGAGTAGGTGTGTCCAAACGTTTGACTGGTAGTGTATATGTGTAAAGTCTTGGTGAACTGTCTTGTTGCTGTGGGCAGAGCGCTAACTGTCTTGGTTCTGTGGGCAGAGCGCTAAACTGTCTTGGTTCTGTGGGCAGAGCGCTAAACTGTCTTGTTGCTGTGGGCAGAGCGCTAAACTGTCTTGGTTCTGTGGGCAGAGCTCTAAACTGTCTTGGTTCTGTGGGCAGAGCGCTAAACTGTCTTGTTGCTGTGGGCAGAGCGCTAAACTGTCTTGGTTCTGTGGGCAGAGCTCTAAACTGTCTTGGTTCTGTGGGCAGAGCGCTAAACTGTCTTGTTGCTGTGGGCAGAGCGCTAAACTGTCTTGGTTCTGTGTGCAGAGCTCTAAACTGTCTTGTTGCTGTGGGCAGAGCGCTAACTGTCTTGGTTCTGTGGGCAGAGCGCTAAACTGTCTTGGTTCTGTGGGCAGAGCGCTAAACTGTCTTGTTGCTGTGGGCAGAGCGCTAAACTGTCTTGGTTCTGTGTGCAGAGCTCTAAACTGTCTTGTTGCTGTGGGCAGAGCGCTAACTGTCTTGGTTCTGTGGGCAGAGCGCTAAACTGTCTTGGTTCTGTGGGCAGAGCGCTAACTGTCTTGGTTCTGTGGGCAGAGCGCTAAACTGTCTTGGTGCTGTGGGCAGAGCGCTAAACTGTCTTGGTTCTGTGGGCAGAGCTCTAAACTGTCTTGGTTCTGTGGGCAGAGCGCTAAACTGTCTTGTTGCTGTGGGCAGAGCGCTAAACTGTCTTGGTTCTGTGTGCAGAGCTCTAAACTGTCTTGTTGCTGTGGGCAGAGCGCTAACTGTCTTGGTTCTGTGGGCAGAGCGCTAAACTGTCTTGGTTCTGTGGGCAGAGCGCTAAACTGTCTTGTTGCTGTGGGCAGAGCGCTAAACTGTCTTGGTTCTGTGTGCAGAGCTCTAAACTGTCTTGTTGCTGTGGGCAGAGCGCTAACTGTCTTGGTTCTGTGGGCAGAGCGCTAAACTGTCTTGGTTCTGTGGGCAGAGCGCTAACTGTCTTGGTTCTGTGGGCAGAGCGCTAAACTGTCTTGGTGCTGTGGGCAGAGCGCTAAACTGTCTTGGTTCTGTGGGCAGAGCGCTAAACTGTCTTGGTTCTGTGGGCAGAGCGCTAAACTGTCTTGTTGCTGTGGGCAGAGCGCTAAACTGTCTTGGTGCTGTGGGCAGAGCGCTAAACTGTCTTGGTTCTGTGGGCAGAGCGCTAAACTGTCTTGGTTCTGTGGGCAGAGCGCTAAACTGTCTTGGTTCTGTGGGCAGAGCGCTAAACTGTCTTGGTTCTGTGGGCAGAGCGCTAAACTGTCTTGTTGCTGTGGGCAGAGCGCTAAACTGTCTTGTTGCTGTGGGCAGAGCGCTAAACTGTCTTGTTGCTGTGGGCAGAGCGCTAAACTGCCTTGTTGCTGTGGGCAGAGCGCTAAACTGTCTTGGTTCTGTGGGCAGAGCGCTAAACTGTCTTGTTGCTGTGGGAAGAGCTGTGAATGGCCCATCATCATAAAGGCTAGTTGTGAATGGCCCATCTCCCTAAAGGCTAGTTGTGAATTGTCATCACCCTAAAGGCTAGTTGTGAATGGCCCATCACCCTAAAGGCTAGTTGTGAATGGCCCATCACCCTAAAGAATAGTTGTGAATGGCCCATCACCCTAAAGGCTAGTTGTGAATGCCCATCACCCTAAAGGCTAGTTGTGAATGGCCCATCACCCTAAAGGCTAGTTGTGAATGGCCCATCACCCTAAAGGCTAGTTGTGAATGGCCCATCACCCTAAAGGCTAGTTGTGAATGGCCCATCAACCTAAAGGCTAGTTGTGAATGGCCCATCAACCTAAAGGCTAGTTGTGAATGGCCCATCTCCCTAAAGGCTAGTTGTGAATGGCCCATCACCCTAAAGGCTAGTTGTGAATGGCCCATCACCCTAAAGGCTAGTTGTGAATGGTCCATCACCATAAAGACTAGTTGTGAATGGCCCATCACCCTAAAGGCTAGTTGTGAATGGCCCATCACCCTAAAGGCTAGTTGTGAATGGCCCATCACCCTAAAGGCTAGTTGTGAATGGCCCATCACCCTAAAGGCTAGTTGTGAATGGCCCATCACCCTAAAGGCTAGTTGTGAATGGCCCATCACCCTAAAGGCTAGTTGTGAATGGCCCATCACCCTAAAGGCTAGTTGTGAATGGCCCATCAACCTAAAGGCTAGTTGTGAATGGCCCATCAACCTAAAGGCTAGTTGTGAATGGCCCATCAACCTAAAGGCTAGTTGTGAATGGCCCATCACACTAAAGGCTAGTTGTGAATGGCCCATCACCCTAAAGGCTAGTTGTGAATGGCCCATCACCCTAAAGGCTAGTTGTGAATGGCCCATCACCCTAAAGACTAGTTGTGAATGGCCCATGCTGAAACGTCACAACTGCTCTACTGTCTACTTGGACTCCCTGGGAATGGAAATGTAACATGGCCTTTCTACTGTCTCTAGGTGGATGGGTATCTGGCACCAACACAGCGCCTGGCTGCGTCCAAATGGCCCCCTATTCCCTATATAGTGCACTACTTTTGATCAGGGCCCATAAGGCTGAAGTAGAGCAATATTTGGGACGTAGCCTTGCCATCTCTTCCCCAACAGTAGAGTTTTGTATTTATTAAGGATACTCTTCCTGGGGTCCAAACAAATCCTAATGAAACAGTACATCATACAACATATTATTACACCACTACTCTACCAATACATACTGTATCTACAATACAACATATTATTACACCACTACTCTACCAATACATACTGTATCTACAATACAACACATTATTACACCACTACTCTACCAATACATACTGTATCTACAATACAACACATTATTACACCACTATTCTACCAATACATACTGTATCTACAATACAACACATTATTACACCACTATTCTACCAATACATACTGTATCTACAACACATTATTACACCACTCCTCTACCAATACATACTGTATCTACAACACATTATTACACCACTCCTCTACCAATACATACTGTATCTACAACACATTATTACACCACTCCTCTACCAATACATACTGTATCTACAACACATTATTACACCACTCCTCTACCAATACATACTGTATCTACAACACATTATTACACCACTCCTCTACCAATACATACTGTATCTACAACACATTATTACACCACTCCTCTACCAATACATACTGTATCTACAACACATTATTACACCACTCCTCTACCAATACATACTGTATCTACAACACATTATTACACCACTCCTCTACCAATACATACTGTATCTACAACACATTATTACACCACTACTCTACCAATACATAATGTATCTACAACACATTATTACACCACTCCTCTACCAATACATAATGTATCTACAACACATTATTACACCACTCCTCTACCAATACATACTGTATCTACAACACATTATTACACCACTCCTCTACCAATACATACTGTATCTACAACACATTATTACACCACTCCTCTACCAATACATAATGTATCTACAACACATTATTACACCACTCCTCTACCAATACATACTGTATCTACAACACATTATTACACCACTCCTCTACCAATACATACTGTATCTACAACACATTATTACACCACTCCTCTACCAATACATACTGTATCTACAACACATTATTGCACCAATACATACACACATATATATATATATATATATATAAGTATGTAGACACCCCTTCAAATGAGTGGATTCGGCTATTTTAGCCACACCCGTTGCTGACAGGTGTGTAAAAATCGAGCACACAGCCACGCAATTTACATAGACAAACAGAATGGCCTTACTGAAGAGCTCAGTGGTTTTCAACGTGGCACCGTCATAGGATGCCGCCTTTTCAACAAGTCAGTTCGTCAAATTTCTGCCCTGCTAGAGCTGCCCCAGTCAACTGTAAGTGCTGTTATTGTGAAGTGGAAACGTCTAGGAGCAACAACGGCTCAGCCGCGAAGTGGTAGGCCACACAAGCTCACAGAACGGGACCGCCGAGTGTTGAAGCGCGTAGCGCGTAAAAATCGAATGTCTTCGGATGCAATACTCACTACCGACTTCCAACCTGCCTCTAGAAGCAATGTCAGCACAATAACTGTTCGTTGGGAGGTTCATGAAATTGGTTTCCATGGCCGAGCAGCCGCACCAAGCCTAAGATCACCATGCACAATGCCAAGCGTCGGCTGGAGTGGTGTAAAGCTCGCCGCCATTGGACTCTGGAGCAGTGAAAACGCGTTCTCTGGTGTGATGAATCACGTTTCACCATCTGGCTGTCCGACTGAAGAATCTGGGTTTGGCAGATGCCATGAGAACGCTACCTGCCCCAATGCATAGTGCCAACTGTAAAGTTTGGTGGAGGAGGAATAATGGTCTGGCGCTGTTTTTCATGGTTCGGGCTAGGCCCCTTAGTTCCAGTGGAGGGAAATCTTAACACTACAGCATACAATGACATTCTAGACGATTCTGTGCTTCCAACTTTGTGGCAACAGTTTGGAGAAGGCCCTTTCCTGTTTCAGCATGACAATGCCCCCATGCACAAAGCGAGGTCCTTACAGAAATGGTTTGTCGAGATCGGTGTGGAAGAACTTGACTGGCCTGCACAGAGCCCTGACCTCAACCCCACCAAACACCTTTGGGATTAATTTGAATGCCGACTGCGAGCCAGGCCTAATCGCCCAACATCAGTGCCTGACCTCACTAATGCTTGTGTCTGAATGGAAGCAAGTCCCCGAAGCAATGTTCCAACATCTAGTGGAAAGCCTTCCCAGAAGAGTGGAGGCTGTTATAGCAGCCAAAGGGGGGGACCAACTCCATATTAATGCCCATTATTTTGGAATGAGATGTTTGACGAGCAGGTGTCCACATACACTACATGATCAAAAGTATCTACAATCCAAATTGTATAATACCACAATATTACAACATTACTATGTACATGTGTGTGCGTATGTGTGTGTGCCTGGGTGTGTGTCTCTTCACAGTCCCTGTTGTTCCATAAGGTGTAGTTTTCTGTTTTTTAATCTGATTCTACTGTTCGCTTGAGTTACTTGATGTGGAATAGAGTTCCATGTAGTCATGGCTCTATGTAGTACTGTGCGCCTCCCACATTCTGTTTTGGACTTGGGGACTGTGAAGAGACCCCTGGTGGCATGTCTTGTGGGGTATGCATGGGTGTCTGAGCTGTGTGCTAGCCGTTTAAACAGACAGCTCGGTGCTTTCAACATGTCAATACCTCTCACAAATACAAGTAGTGATGCAGTCAATCTCTCCTCTACTTTGAGCCAGGAGAGATTGACATGCAGAGTTCATGTCAACACATGGAAACAAAGGACCAACACCATGAGTTAAGGTTATACCCTTCTTTAGGACCCCGTCTCCCTCCTGTCAATTACATTAGTGTACAGTGTCAATATTGCCTACAGTACTGACTACAGTACTGACTACAGTATTGACTACAGCACTGACTACAGTACTGACTACAGTACTGACTACAGCACTGACTACAGTACTGACTACAGCACTGACTACAGTACTGACTACAGTACTGACTACAGTATTGACTACAGTACTGACTACAGTACCGACTACAGTATTGACTACAGTACTGACTACAGTACTGACTACAGTAACTGAGAGGACCCAGATGGAAATGAAGATGCAGGTTTGTTCACATTGTTTCAGAGTTGGGACAAGGTTTATACAACCCTCACTGTTGGAAATCAAATGCTAAGCTAGAAGCAAGAATAAATACATTTTTAAATGTCTTATTGCTTTATAACATTGGTCGCATGTTGTGTTTGCCCGTTAGCCCAGGTCTTTGGAATATAGCCCAGGGTTTGCAACGCCAGGGTTGTGGGTTCGATTCCCACGGGGGGGCCAGTATGAAAAATAAAAAATAATGTATGCACTCACTAACTGTAAGTCGCTCTGGATAAGAGCGTCTGCTAAATGACTAAAATGTAAATGTGAATGTTAACAAATGCTTGTGTGACCCGTCTAGCCTGGGAGTAAGAACAATGCAGTGTGAAAAGGCCTATTGTGTTCTATCCTCAATAATTGTTATGAATTGTTCTCTGTTCATTAGTAACTCATGTTGTAGCGTACATGATGCTTGCTGACCTCTATGTTGTACACTAGAAAGTATGAAAAAGCCCAATTTACTGGAGATTTGGTAAAGGTTTGTACTACAGTAGTTCCAATTTAATACCATCAAGATGGATTTGCTTTGGATTGGTATTTGATTGAGCATCAGGTAACATTTTCTGAAAAAGATAACACCTAAATACCAGGCTATACATTGAACAGGACAAACATATAAACACCTAAATACCAGGCTATACATTGAACAGGACAAACATAACACCTAAATACCAGGCTATACATTGAACAGGACAAACATATAACACCTAAATACCAGGCTATACATTGAACAGGACAAACATAACACCTAAATACCAGGCTATACATTGAACAGGACAAACATAACACCTAAATACCAGGCTATACATTGAACAGGACAAACATAACACCTAAATACCAGGCTATACATTGAACAGGACAAACATAACACCTAAATACCAGGCTATACATTGAACAGGACAAACATAACACCTAAATACCAGGCTATACATTGAACAGGACAAACATAACACCTAAATACCAGGCTATACATTGAACAGGACAAACAGAATCATAGATATAAAAGAACCCACTGACTCCAAGGAGCCATTGCCTCAGTTCCGTTTCCAACTACAGTACTTTCAGATATCCACTGTACAATAAGATATACATTATACACCGAGTGTACAAAACATTAAGAACACCTGCTCTTTCCATGACATAGACTGATCAGGTGAATCCAGGTGAAAGCTATGATCCCTTATTGATGTCACTTGTTAATTCCACTTTAATCAGGGTAGGTGAAGGGGAGGAGACGGGTTAAAGAAGGATTTTTAAGCCTTGAGACAACTGAGACATGGATTGTGTATGTGTGCCATTCAGAGGGTGAATGGGCAAGACAAAATATTTAAGTGCCTTTGAACGGCGTATGGAAGTAGGTGCCAGGCGCACCGGTTTGAGTGTGTCAAGAACTGCAACGCTGCTGGGTGTTTCACCCCCAACAGTTTCCCGTGTGTGTCAAGAATGGTCCACCACCCAAAGGTGGCACAACTGTGGAACGCATTGGAGTCAACATGGGCCAGCATCCCTGTGGAACGCTTTCGACACCTTGTAGAGTCCAATGCCCCGACGAATTGAGGCTGTTCTGAGGGCAAAAGGGGGGTGCAACTCAATATTAGGAAGGTGTTCATAATGTTTTGTCCACTCAGTGTAGATAGAGTACTGTGTATGTGTATTGTCTTGGACAGTGTACAGAAATGTTTGTGTTTCTGTATGTTCCTCTATATCCTGTGAATGTTGACAGATGTCTGTTAGTTCCCGGGGGGGGACCGACCGGCCGAACGCGCGACCGTGCAACTGAGCAACACAACACGATTAGGCAGATTGGAGGATTGGGCTTCACTTCTATTTAAAGCTGCTGCATGACACCACCGACAGATTATTGAAAGAATATATATAACGTGCACACGGGTCAATATCTTCATGTTTTCTGATCTGACCTCTGCTATAGACCCCATCCCCTGGTCCCTAACCCCTAGGCACTAAGTAGACCTGAGAGGATATGACAGTTGGGGCAGTACAGTAGGACTTTCTCTGTGCCCCCTGAGAGGATATGACAGTTGGGGCAGTACAGTAGGACTTTCTCTGTGCCCTCTGAGAGGATATGACAGTTGGGGCAGTACAGTAGGACTTTCTCTGTGCCCTCTGAGAGGATATGACAGTTGGGGCAGTACAGTAGGACTTTCTCTGTGCCCTCTGAGAGGATATGACAGTTGGGGCAGTACAGTAGGACTTTCTCTGTGCCCCCTGAGAGGATATGACAGTTGGGGCAGTACAGTAGGACTTTCTCTGTGTCCCCTGAGAGGATATGACAGTTGGGGCAGTACAGTAGGACTTTCTCTGTGCCCCCTGAGAGGATATGACAGTTGGGGCAGTACAGTAGGACTTTCTCTGTGCCCCCTGAGAGGATATGACAGTTGGGGCAGTACAGTAGGACTTTCTCTGTGCCCCCTGAGAGGATATGACAGTTGGGGCAGTACAGTAGGACTTTCTCTGTGCCCCCTGAGAGGATATGACAGTTGGGGCAGTACAGTAGGACTTTCTCTGTGCCCCCTGAGAGGATATGACAGTTGGGGCAGTACAGTAGGACTTTCTCTGTGCCCCCTGAGAGGATATGACAGTTGGGGCAGTACAGTAGGACTTTCTCTGTGCCCTCTGAGAGGATATGACAGTTGGGGCAGTACAGTAGGACTTTCTCTGTGCCCCCTGAGAGGATATGACAGTTGGGGCAGTACAGTAGGACTTTCTCTGTGCCCCCTGAGAGGATATGACAGTTGGGGCAGTACAGTAGGACTTTCTCTGTGCCCCCTGAGAGGATATGACAGTTGGGGCAGTACAGTAGGACTTTCTCTGTGCCCCCTGAGAGGATATGACAGTTGGGGCAGTACAGTAGGACTTTCTCTGTGCCCCCTGAGAGGATATGACAGTTGGGGCAGTACAGTAGGACTTTCTCTGTGCCCTCTGAGAGGATATGACAGTTGGGGCAGTACAGTAGGACTTTCTCTGTGCCCTCTGAGAGGATATGACAGTTGGGGCAGTACAGTAGGACTTTCTCTGTGCCCTCTGAGAGGATATGACAGTTGGGGCAGTACAGTAGGACTTTCTCTGTGCCCCCTGAGAGGATATGACAGTTGGGGCAGTACAGTAGGACTTTCTCTGTGCCCCCTGAGAGGATATGACAGTTGGGGCAGTACAGTAGGACTTTCTCTGTGCCCTCTGAGAGGATATGACAGTTGGGGCAGTACAGTAGGACTTTCTCTGTGCCCTCTGAGAGGATATGACAGTTGGGGCAGTACAGTAGGACTTTCTCTGTGCCCCCTGAGAGGATATGACAGTTGGGGCAGTACAGTAGGACTTTCTCTGTGCCCTCTGAGAGGATATGACAGTTGGGGCAGTACAGTAGGACTTTCTCTGTGCCCCCTGAGAGGATATGACAGTTGGGGCAGTACAGTAGGACTTTCTCTGTGCCCTCTGAGAGGATAGGTGTAATGTTCCCCATATTGTTTAAAGTTAGGCTATAGCCTACCCATCCAACCCACCCGATAGATAACCCCATGCTAATTGACAACAACAAACTCAGTGAGATGAACATGAGGTTCCATAACCATGTTGTAGCAGAAGCTTGTAGGCCTCCACATAACATTTGACATTTTAGTCATTTTAGCAGACGCTCTTATCCAGAGCGACTTACAGGAGCAATTAGGGTTAAGTGCCTTGCTCATGGGCACATCGACTGATTTTTCACCTAGTCGGCTCGGGGATTAGAACCAGCGACCTTTCGGTTACTGGCACAACGCTCTTACCCACTAAGCTACCTGCCGCAGCAGATCAGCGTCAGCTACAAAGGGAGGGGGTTTAACAGGACTTAAAGCCTACTCCTCTCAACAGGCTATTACACAGTAGAGATACACAGCAAACCCCTCTGCGGTCGTTCCCCTGGGCTGTGTCCCAAATGCCACCCTATCTATTCCGTATATATAGTGCACTATTTTTCACCCTTAGCCCAATAGTAGTTTGAGGAACTTCAAAAAAAAGTTTTTAAAAAAATGTATTGATCTTTTCCTAAATTTAGAAAATAAATTCAATGGAAGAACAACATCCAGTAAGCTATGGAGGGTCCTTTGGAGGAAGGATGTTTGACGTGTAAGCTCTAAAGCAGATTGGCTCTAAAAAGAGCAGGATCTGCAGTACTTAGAAACAGTCTACTAGTCGTTTTTATGCTGTAACTAGAAATACTACTCATTTGAGCTGTTGTCACTACCAGTAGTGTTGGACTCGATACTGTAACCACAGCACAGGCCCTTACCTAGGAAACACATGTCAACTCAATGCTGGCCTCGGGCCTATATCTATTTCAGTTGCATTCTGTTCAGCCCAATGGATACTCCACTGTAAAACACGCTCAAACATGGTGAGTTGGTTTAAAAAGTCAAGTGGAAGGAGGGAAAGGTGGTTTGATTCAATTCAAACATCTGAAACTAGAGGTGCATGACTGTATGATAGTCCTTTACTGGACACTACTCTGCAGTGCTCAACTAAACAAAACGTACAAAACATTGATGAACGACTAACTCAAACCCCAGCCAAATCGAACTGTAATGGCTTCTACTGGAGATTGACAATTACTTTTTAAAAATAGTCATTCAAATGGATTAATGTTGTAAAGTCAGAATATGATTGCAAATATAATGTCCGTATGCCTGCCTTCCCATCTGTCTGTCCGTCTGCCTGCCATCCCGTCTGTCTGTTTGTCCGTCTGCCTGCCTTCCCGTCTGTCTGTCTGTCTGTCTGTCCGTCTACCTGCCTGCCTGCCTTCCCGTCTGCCTGTCCGTCTGCCTGCCTTCCCGTCTGTCTGTCTGTCTGTCTGCCTTCCCGTCTGTCTGTCTGTCTGCCTGCCTTCCCGTCTGTCTGTCTGCCTCCCTTCCCGTCTGTCTGTCTGCCTGCCTTCCCGTCTGTCTGTCTGTCTGCCTGCCTTCCCGTATGTCTGCCTGCCTTCCCGTCTGTCTGTCTGTCTGCCTGCCTTCCCGTCTGTCTGCCGTCCCGTCTGTCTGTCTGCCTTCCCGTCTGTCTGTCTGCCTGCCTTCCCGTCTGTCTGTCTGCCTTCCCGTCTGTCTGCCTTCCTGTCTGTCTGTCTGCCTTCCCGTCTGTCTGTCTGAGGTGCTGGCTCCCTACTAGTGCCACTTCCTTCTTGAGTGTCACTGTTCCTTTCAGAATGACGTCACTCCTCTCCTCTCTGACTGAGGGTTATAATAGACCTGTACCACTGGTGTGACCTCTCTCTCTCTCTCTGTCTGTCTGTCTCTCTCTCTCTCTGACTCAGTAATAGACTTAGAATAAGCTTAGATTGACAGCACGTGCTAAAGGCTATATATTCTCCTCCATTTATTCAGTACAAAGGAGAGGTAGCCCTATGGGTCATTTTCCTGTTTGATAGTCACCCCCTAGTAATGCTGATAACAAACAGAAAACAAGGCCAAACGATAAGATCATCCTGTTGCTATAGGCCCTTGACAACAGACTTAAAGCAATGTGTGTGACACTTCATAACAAATATAATGTTTCTTTTTTCATGACTTCAAAAACACGACAAGTCCATGAAAGGCGTGTAACCACAAATATTCACTTTATAATGATATGATGTTTTGTTGTTGTTGCAATAACAGACTGTCTGATCTAAAGTGGCAGACAAATAAACCAATAGCCTATAGGACAGGCAAAGCTGTATAATAAAGAAATGAATGACTTTGACACCTGCTGTGACTGTCAAAACCACAATAGCAAGTAGGAAGTGAATTACTTTACAGAAGTGCACCTCATCATATTCAATAACAAGATCAATGTCAAATGTGTCAAATCATTGATGGGTAGAGGAACTGTCACTGTCACAGGAAAGATGTGTGAATACCAGTCATTGGAGAATACCCATAAGGAGGAAACGTTCGAAAGAAACATTGTATAAGAACATATCTAGTTTCCAAGTCAACAGATTCTTCATAAGCAACAGAGCGAATGTGAACATGTTTCCAGCACTAAAACATCACGCATATTGGTGATAAACAATGACAAAATAACGAAAATAACGGAACGTTGAACTAATGTTGGATTTCCTTTCGATCGTTCATAGCAAGATCGTCTCGTTACATACAACTATCGCTTTGACTAACGGTGCACAGCTGGCATGCACAGCTGACGACTGAATCATCATCGATATCGGTTCATAATACGCCGGGTGCACTTACTTTTTGAGAGTCCATACCGAGGACCGAAACACAAATATAATCAAATCCAATGCATAAGCAGGCAGGCGAAGTTTTCTACACAACCCACTCTCCAAAGAGGAAGACGATTACCCCACTGGATGACGGAGCACAGTGCACGTACATGCGCAGTAGTTTTTTAAACCCTCGCCCTCATACATTAGAGGCAATATACAAAATGTAGACTTGTTGCGCCCTCCACTGGACTGAAGAAGAATGGCTCAGATTTGTTAGTGGTCACGAGGGGCAGGGTTTTGCAGAGGGATTCCACTTCTCAGAGATTTCCCCCAAAGTCTCGCGATAATGGTTGGTTGCTGTGGTAACGTCAAAAGAAGTGTACTGGTAGCTTGCTAGCTACAACAAAAGTACAAACAATCAAATTACAGTCAGTCAGATTGAGCGGTTTGACGCCTATACAAAACACGAGGTAAGTTGGTACACTTATATTAGGCATTTTTGGGCTACCTAGAAATTGCCGAGACAACGGTTTTATTAGCAAACTAGCTAGCAACGTCCAGCTAACATTAGCCTAGCTAGCTAACACGTTTTTACGTTTTTTTAATCAACCTACGTAGGTTTAGTATAGCTTTCCTGACGTTACTCCACCGGGCAGTTGTTTGTCGTTGAACGACTGATTTTCTCCTGTAGGATTTTGTGGAGAGGAGGGAAAACCAGTGAAGAGATGGCGAGCCAGAGGCTACCCTCAGGTAGACCGATGAGTCGGGGGTCTCTAGTACCAGGGACTGGGAGACTTCCAACCGCCGTCAGACCTCCACCCACAGCCATTAGGGTCGGAACTGGGGTAAAGCCAAGTCACAGTTTTGATGTTTTTCTTGCAGATCCCTGACTAACTATCATCACCCTTTACACACCTTCTGTAGCGTATGGACAAACAGTGAAAGTCTGCACACCCCTTGTTATCACATTTCGCTGGCATAAAATTAAATCTAAAAAGGGATTCAATTGACATTTTTCCCCTACTGATCTACACATCCTGCGCCACATTTTCAAAGTAAAAGAAAAAGTATAGAAAGTGTTCTAAAAATATATAAACAAAGATGTCTTGATTGCATATTTCTTCACACCTCAGAGTTAATACTTTGTGCAAGCACCTTTGGCAGAAAATACAGCTGAAAATCACTTTGAAAACGATCCTACCAACTCTGCGCAACATATATCCATTTGTTTTTGTCAGAATTTCTCAAGCTCAGTAAATTTAGTTGAGAATTATTGATGGACACCAATATTCAAACCTTGTCTCTGATTTCTAAGCAGATTTACAGTGCATTCGGAAAATATTCAGACCCCTTGACTTTTCCCACATTTTGTTACATTACAGCCTTATTCTGAAATGGATTAAATAAAACATTTTCCTCATCAATCTACACACAATACCCCATAATGACAAAGCGAAAACAGGTTTTTCAAAATGTACATAAGTATTCAGACCGTTTGCTATGACACTTGAAATTGAGCTCGGGTGTATCCTGTTTCCAATGATCATCCTTGAGATGTTTCTACAACTTGATTGCAGTCCACCTGTGGTAAATTCAATTGATTGGACAGGATTTGGAAAGGCACACACCTGTCTGTATAAGGTCCCACAGTTGACAGTGCATGTCAGAACAAAAACCAAGCCATGAGGTCGAAGGAATTCTCCGTAGAGCTCCGAGACAGGATTGTGTCGAGGCACAGATCTGGGGAAGGGTACCCAAAGAAATGTGCAGCATTGAAGGTCCCCAAGAACACAGTGGCCTCCATCATTCTTCAATGGAAGAAGTTTGGAACCACCAAGACTCTTCCTAGAGCTGAAGCATGGTGGTGGCAGCATCATGCTGTGGGGATGTTTTTCAGCGGCAGTGACTGGGAGACTAGTCAGGATCGAGGGAAAGATGAACAGAGCAAAGTACAGAGAGATCCTTGATGAAAACCTGCTCCAGAGTGCTCACGACCTCAGACTGGGGTGAAGGTTCACCTTCCAACACGACAACGACCCTAAGCACACAGCCAAGACAACGCAGGAGTGGCTTCGGGACAAGTCTCTGAATGTCCTTGAGTGGCCCAGCCAGAGCCCGGACTTGAACCCGATCGAACATCTCTGGAGAGACTTGAAAATAGCTGTGCAGCGACGCTCCACATCCAACCTGACAGAGCATGAGAGGATCTGCAGAGAAGAATGGGAGAAACTCCCCAAATACAGGTGTGCCAAGCTTGTAGCGTCATACCCAAGAAGACTCAAGGCTGTAATCGCTGCCAAAGGTGCTTCAACAAAGTACTGAGTAAATGGTCTGAATACTTCTGTAAATGTGATATTCCCGTTTTTTATTTTTAATACATTTGCAAACATTTCTAAAAACCTGTTTTTGCTTTGTCATTATGGGGTATTGTGTGTAGATTGATGATGGGGGGAAACGATTGAATCCATTTTAGAATAAGGCTGTAACGTAACAATGTGGAAAAAGTCAAGGGGTCTGGATACTTTCCGAATGCACTGTAAGTCAGGACTGAGACTGGACCCCTCAGGAACACTGAATACCTCTTGAAAGCCATTCTGGTGTGTCTTAAGCATTAACATTTAAGTAATTGTCCCGCTGAAAAATACAACTATATCCCAGGGTTAGGTATTCTGGGGCCGGTTGCACTAGTTGGTGTCCGAATTTACACCTGTTGCACCAACCAAAAATACGACTAGTTGGCGTAAGCAATGTGCGTTCATGATTTGATACTTCATAATGATGTTAGCTAGGCAAATCAAATCAAATTTTGCGCCCCCCGTTACTAGGCTGTTACAATCCTTGTGGCAGTTCTAAAGTTTACGACGAGGCATGTTCCATCACTTCGTAAAGCCTTTTCTAGTTTGTTTAAAGTGGAATCTAAGCAGCATTTCTATATTGAATAATGTGTCCTTGTCTTGTGTGTAATGTGTAGATGGTGCCGGGAACTGGGCGTCCTGGAACCAAAGGAGGAGCCCTAGGGACCTCTGGCGTTCTCTCTGCTCAAATCAAAGTGGCCGACCGGCCAGTCACCCAGCAGGGCCTGAGCGGCATGAAGACTGGCATGAAGGGTACAGTAGTACCTGTAATAATAACCTGTAATAATAACCTGTAATAATAACCTGTAGTATTCACCTGTAATAATAACCTGTAATAATAACCTGTAGTATTCACCTGTAATAATAACCTGTAGTATTCACCTGTAATAATAACCTGTAGTATTCACCTGTAATCATAACCTGTAGTATTCACCTGTAATAATAACCTGTAGTATTCACCTGTAATAATAACCTGTAGTATTCACCTGTAGTATTCACCTGTAATAATAACCTGTAGTGTTCACCTGTAATAATAACCTGTAGTGTTCACCTGTAATAATAACCTGTAGTGTTCACCTGTAATAATAACCTGTAGTGTTCAACTGTAATAATAACCTGTAGTGTTCACCTGTAATAATAACCTGTAGTGTTCACCTGTAATAATAACCTGTAGTGTTCACCTGTAATAATAACCTGTAGTATTCACCTGTAATAATAACCTGTAGTATTCACCTGTAATCATAACCTGTAGTATTCACCTGTAATAATAACCTGTAGTATTCACCTGTAATAATAACCTGTAGTATTCACCTGTAATAATAACCTGTAGTATTCACCTGTAATAATAACCTGTAGTATTCACCTGTAATAATAACCTGTAATAATAACCTGTAGTATTCACCTGTGATAATAACCTGTAGTATTCACCTGTGATAATAACCTGTAGTATTCACCTGTAGTAATAACCTGTAGTATTCACCTGTAATAATAACCTGTATTATTCACCTGTAATAATAACCTGTAGTATTCACCTGTAATAATAACCTGTAGTATTCACCTATAATAATAACCTGTAATATTCACATGTAATAATAACCTGTAGTATTCACATGTAATAATAACCTGTAGTATTCACATGTAATAATAACCTAGTATTCACCTGTAATAATAACCTGTAGTATTCACCTATAATAATAACCTGTATTATTCACCTGTAATAATAACCTGTAGTATTCACCTGTAATAATAACCTGTAGTATTCACCTGTAATAATAACCTGTAGTATTCACATGTAATAATAACCTGTAGTATTCACATGTAATAATAACCTGTAGTATTCACATGTAATAATAACCTAGTATTCACCTGTAATAATAACCTGTAGTATTCACCTGTAATAATAACCTGTAGTATTCACCTGTAATAATAACCTGTAGTATTCACCTGTAATAATAACCTGTAGTATTCACCTGTAGTATTCACCTGTAATAATAACCTGTAGTATTCACCTGTAATAATAACCTGTAGTATTCACCTGTAATAATAACCTGTAGTATTTACCTTTAATATTAACCTGTAGTATTTACCTGTAATAATAACCTGTAGTGTTCACCTGTAATAATAACCTGTAGTGTTCACCTGTAATAATAACCTGTAGTGTTCACCTGTAATAATAA
The DNA here is from genome assembly GCF_964263955.1 of Coregonus lavaretus. Classification (NCBI taxonomy): domain Eukaryota; kingdom Metazoa; phylum Chordata; class Actinopteri; order Salmoniformes; family Salmonidae; genus Coregonus; species Coregonus lavaretus. The sequence continues at coordinate 1,919,364 of NC_139997.1, forward strand.
CCTGTAGTGTTCAACTGTAATAATAACCTGTAGTGTTCACCTGTAATAATAACCTGTAGTGTTCACCTGTAATAATAACCTGTAGTATTCACCTGTAATAATAACCTGTAGTATTCACCTGTAATAATAACCTGTAGTATTCGCCTGTAATAATAACCTGTAGTATTCACCTGTGATAATAACCTGTAGTATTTACCTGTAATAATAACCTGTAGTATTCACCTGTAATAATAACCTGTAATAATAACCTGTAGTGTTCACCTGTAATAATAACCTGTAGTATTCACCTGTAATAATAACCTGTAGTATTCACCTGTAATAATAACCTGTAGTATTCACCTGTAGTATTCACCTGTAATAATAACCTGTAATAATAACCTGTAGTATTCACCTGTAATAATAACCTGTAGTATTCACCTGTAATAATAACCTGTAGTATTCACCTGTAGTATTCACCTGTAATAATAACCTGTAATAGTCACCTGTATTATTCACCTGTATTATTCATCTGTATTATTCACCTGTAGTATTCACCTGTAATAGTCACCTGTATTATTCACCTGTAATAGTCACCTGTAATATTTACCTGTATTATTTGGCTGTATTATTAACCTGTAATAGTCACCTGTATTATTCACCTGTATTGTTCAGCTGTATTATTCACCTATATTATTCACCTGTATTATTCACCTGTAATAGTCACCTGTATTATTCACCTGTAATAGTCACCTATATTATTCACCTGTAATATTTACCTGTATTATTCAGCTGTAATATTTACCTGTATTATTCACCTGTTTTATTCACCTGTAATATTTACCTGTATTATTCAGCTGTAATATTCACCTGTAATAGTCACCTGTATTATTCACCTGTATTATTCACCTGTATTATTCACCTGTAATAGTCACTTGTATTATTCAGCTGTAATATTCACCTGTATTATTCACCTGTATTATTCAGCTGTAATATTTACCTGTATTATTCACCTGTAATATTTACCTGTATTATTCAGCTGTAATATTCTCCTGTAATAGTTACCTGTATTATTCACCTGTATTATACACCTGTATTATTCACCTGTATTATTCAGCTGTAATATTCTCCTGTATTATTTACCTGTATTATTCACCTGTAATATACACTGAGTGGACAGAACATTATATTGGATTGCACCCCCTTTTGCCCTCAGAACAGCCTCAATTCGTCAGGGCATCGACTCTACATGTTGTCGAAAGCGTTCCACAGGGATGCTGACTCATGTTGACTAAAAGATGTTCCCACAGTTGTGTCAAGTTGGCTGGATGTCCTTTGATACACGGGAAACTGTTGAGTGTGAAAAACCCAGCAACGTTGCAGTTCTTGACACACAAACCGCTGCGCCTGGCACCTACTACCATACCCCGTTCAAAGGCACTTAAATCTTCTGTCTTGCCCATTCACCCTCTGAATGGCACACATACACAATCCATGTCTCAGTTGTCTCAAGGCTTTAAAATCCTTCTTTAACCTGTCTCCTCCCCTTCATGTACACTGATTGAAGTGGAATTAACAAGTGACATCAATAAGGGATCATAGCTTTCACCTGGACTCAGACATCAATAAGGGATCTTAGCTTTCACCTGGACTCACCTGATCAGTCTATGTCATGGAAAGAGCAGGTGTTCTTAATGTTTTGTACACTCATTGTATTCACCAGTCAAATCTGTCCTCAGACATCACTCCCCAAAATATGTTCTTCACTCCCTCTCTGTTAAAATATATACATTCAACTGTTTAGGACCTCCATATAAAACACAACTTAATGAGGTGATTTTGGTATCGGAAGTTGTATTGCACACTAATTATTTTCTGTCTGTCTGTCATGACGTGAGATTTCTCTCTTATTTTCCAGGACCTCAGAGGCAGATTCTGGATAAATCCTACTACCTTGGCCTCCTCAGGTAAGGCATAGCAGAACATGTAGCTCCAGGCGGTCTATACTGTATCTTCCTGTGCTTATCTGTTCACAACAGTGAACATGGTCTTCAATGTATCTCAACAGGAGTAAGATCAATGAACTGACGACAGAGACCAGCAAACTGCAGAAGGAGATCGACAACTTCAATCAGGAGAACTCTGTTTACCTCTCCTATGAGAAAAGGTAAGGTCATTGGCTAGGAAATACATAGTGAACAAATAGGCTTTCAGTAGTTTTTTTATAGACAACTCAGAGACACTTTTAGTTTTTTATCATCAATTGGTTCTCATGTTCTCATCATCCAAGGTGTATGTGGGCTCCCGAGTGGCGCAGTGGTCTAAGGAACTGCATCTCAGTGCTTGAGGCGTCACTACAGACCCCCTGGTTCGATTCCAGGCTGTATCACAACCGGGCCGTGATTGGGAGTCCCATAGGGCGGCGCACAATTGGCCCAGCGTCGTCCGGGTTTGGCCGGTGTAGACCGTCATTGTAAATAAGAATTTGTTCTTAATAATAATAATATGCCATTTAGCAGACGCTTTTATCCAAAGCGGCATACATTTTTTATGTATGGGTGTATCCCGGGGATTGAACCCACTACCCTGGCGTTACAAGCGCCATGCTCTACCAATTGAGCTACAGAGGACCACTTAACTGACTTGCCTAGTTAAATAAAGGTTAAATAAATAACAAATGTGGATGGTCTCTAATGGTCCGGTTGTTTTATCCCCTGCAGAGCAGAAGGACTTGCTGGTGAACTGAAGGATTTACAGGGACAGCTGGCAGATTACAATATGGTAAGGGACATATGAAGAAGATATTATATTATTATTAACTACGAGTTGATGAGTTATATGGATCACATTAGGATGTACTAATACCGCTGTTACCTTTTTGAATTTCAGCTAGTTGACAAGTTGAACACCAACACTGAGATGGAGGAAGTCATAAATGACTTCAATATGGTGATTAGTTTTGATCATTTAGCGCACTGTTTTGTACATTCATTATCTACAAGATAGGATACGTTTATTCATTCAGTCCTAACCCTAACTGTTTGCACACTATGTTTGTGTAGCTGAAAGCACAGAACGACAGAGAGGCTCAAAGCATGGATGTCATATTCACAGAAAGACGGGAGTAAGTACTCAAATATTTATTTAATATGACAAAACGTTGACTACCTACACCAGGGGTCTCCAACACTACCTACACCAGGGGTCTCCAACACTACCTACACCAGGGGTCTCCAACACTACCTACACCAGGGGTCTCCAACACTACCTACACCAGGGGACTCCAACACTACCTACACCAGGGGTCTCCAACACTACCTACACCAGGGGTCTCCAACCTTTCTACCTACACCAGGGGTCTCCAACACTACCTACACCAGGGGTCTCCAACCTTTCTACCTACACCAGGGGTCTCCAACACTACCTACACCAGGGGTCTCCAACACTACCTACACCAGGGGTCTCCAACCTTTTCTAGCGTGAGAGCTACTCATTATTTTCTAGCTTTTTCAAGTAGTAACATTGTTCTCTTAATAATAATAATAATAATAATATGCCATTTAGCAGACGCTTTTATCCAAAGCGACTTACAGTCATGCGTGCATACATTTTTACGTATGGGTGGTCCCGGGGATCGAACCCACTACCCTTGGCGTTACAAGCGCCGTGCTCTACCAGCTAAGCTACAGAGGACCTCTTCTCCTCTCCCCTGCCACTCTTCCCCGTGTCCTTAGTGTACAAGAGAAAGTACTGTTTTCTGTCAATATACCTGGTACAGTAATGGTTAATAGACAACTCTTAAGGGGGCCCTATAAAATTGAGATTTTTTTCCCCAAATTATGTTTTATTTTCCCCAAAGTATGTTTTCATTGGTATGAGATTAGTTCTTTTTTTTTTTTCACTTTCAAAATTAGAATTGTTCATAGAGAAACAATAAAATTGGATTTTCTGAGTCCATGTCAATGTTTAAATCACATTTTTAGGTCTGGAAGAAAACGATCAAATAGATTTTTTAGTATAATTCCCCTTTAATTGCGCGTCTAGTGTGTGAGGAATGTGCCTTCTAACATGCCGGTCTAGTGATGGTTCTGTACTGATGCTACTCATTTCACGGCAAAGTTGGGATAATGTCAATGTTGCGTTGATTAGATAGTAGCTGGGAGCTTGCGGTGTCTGATACTTGTGATATTTGTTTATGACAGTTTGCGGTGGAACACGTGAAAATTGCATGTACTTTAAGAATTGTTTGGCGAGCTACACATAAGTGGCCTGCAAACTACTGGTAGCTAGCGATCTACCTGTTGGAGACCCCTGACCTCCACTATGAAAGACCTGTTGGAGACCCCTGACCTCCACTATGTTTGACCTGTTGGAGACCCCTGACCTCCACTATGTTTGACCTGTTGGAGACCCCTGACCTCCACTATGTTTGACCTGTTGGAGACCGCTGACCTCCACTATGAAAGACCTGTTGGAGACCCCTGACCTCCACTATGTTTGACCTGTTGGAGACCCCTGACCTCCACTATGTTTGACCTGTTGGAGACCGCTGACCTCCACTATGAAAGACCTGTTGGAGACCCCTGACCTCCACTATGTTTGACCTGTTGGAGACCCCTGACCTCCACTATGTTTGACCTGTTGGAGACCCCTGACCTCCACTATGAAAGACCTGTTGGAGACCCCTGACCTCCACTATGTTTGACCTGTTGGAGACCCCTGACCTCCACTATGTTTGACCTGTTGGAGACCCCTGACCTCCACTATGTTTGACCTGTTGGAGACCCCTGACCTCCACTATGTTTGACCTGTTGGAGACCGCTGACCTCCACTATGAAAGACCTGTTGGAGACCCCTGACCTCCACTATGTTTGACCTGTTGGAGACCCCTGACCTCCACTATGTTTGACCTGTTGGAGACCGCTGACCTCCACTATGAAAGACCTGTTGGAGACCCCTGACCTCCACTATGTTTGACCTGTTGGAGACCCCTGACCTCCACTATGTTTGACCTGTTGGAGACCCCTGACCTCCACTATGTTTGACCTGTTGGAGACCCCTGACCTCCACTATGTTTGACCTGTTGGAGACCCCTGACCTCCACTATGTTTGACCTGTTGGAGACCCCTGATACAAACAAAAGACTGGGAGCAGCTCAACTTCTGCTGCAGCAGCCTCCATGCTGGGTCCCTCAATACTAGCCTGGCCTCCAGGCTGGGTCCGTCAATACTAGCCTGGCCTCCACGCTGTTCCCTCAATACTAGCCTGGCTTCCATGCTGGGTCCCTCAATACTAGCCTGGCCATGCTGGGTCCCTCAATACTAGCCTGGCCTCCACGCTGGGTCCCTCAATACTAGCCTGGCCTCCACGCTGGGTCCCTCAATACTAGCCTGGCATCCATGCTGGGTCCCTCAATACTAGCCTGGCCTCCACGCTGGGTCCCTCAATACTAGCCTGGCCTTCACACTGGGTCCCTCAATACTAGCCTGGCTTTCACACTGGGTCCCTCAATACTAGCCTGGCCTTCACACTGGGTCCCTCAATACTAGCCTGGCCTTCACACTGGGTCCCTCAATACTAGCCTGGCCTTCACACTGGGTCCCTCAATACTAGCCTGGCCTCTACGCTGGATCCCTCAATACTAGCCTGGCCTTCACACTGGGTCCCTCAATACTAGCCTGGCCTCCACGCTGGGTCCCTCAATACTAGCCTGGCCTTCACACTGGGTCCCTCAATACTAGCCTGGCCTCAGATCTTTTTGTGCTGTCTGGCCAACTCCTCATGCGCCAATGACCAGAGGAGTTGGCCAGACAGTACAGACAGCACAGACCAGGCTACCTCCATGGTGGGTCCAACAGGGTTCCGTGTTGTCTTTGTAGTCCCCAGTCTCAATGTAGCGGTCCTTTATGTATCCATCCTCCTCCTCCTCATCATCCAACCCATGGGCGCTGGTCTCCGTCTGAGTAGCGTCCTGTAGTGAACACGTTAACATCCTCCTCCTCTCTCAGCCGCTTGGTGCCGGTAGTTGAACAGCAGCTTGTACCAGGACTGGGTCTTGACGGCATACACGATGAACATAGAGGTGGTCAGGGCGATGGCTACCGCACCCAGGAGAAACTTCCAGGCGTTCCGCACCACTGGCATCCCACTGCCACTGCCTGGGGGAGGGACAGGAGCAAACAGACAGCCAGGGATCACATACTTTAGAACACTCCTATGTGGTCTCCTTAGTATACAGTAATCCCCCCCTAATCCATACATCATTGGCCCCCTCGTACATTGACATTTTGGTCATTTAGCAGACGCTCCTATTCAGAGCTACTTACAGTCAGTTGTCGTGACGTGACTTTCATTAATATGATGACTGTTATTTATCGAATCAACTAACTATGTTTTAATTGTTACTCAGTTAAATTAATCATGTAACAATTAGGAATATTGTTCCAGTGTTTACTTTTTGGACTTTTGGCAAAAGTATTCTGGAGACAAAGCACATTCCTTTCACCATACTAGAGGGCCAGAGATGATCCCCCTCTCTAATTTATGGCAGAGTGTTAAGGTGTCAAGACTGGCACAGCCCCCTCCCCTCTTCTGTGGGTAAGAGGGTCTGGTTGTTGTCAGCCATTTGCCAAGCTGATCTGAGGCCTTTGATCCTCACCCAGGAGAGTCATGACACAGCGCATTCACAGGATTAGTAGCTGTACTGTCGTTTAGCCATCTGGTTTTGAAGAACTGTCTATGACCTGCTCTAGTGTAGATGATTGTGTCTGTCTGCTGACTGACCACGAGAGTTTACAAACTTTCTTACCCTCTCTTCTGAAGTCTCCTCAGGATAAGGGCCTCCTCATACCACAGTGTTAATAGAGTCTATAAGACTCCTGTCTCAGGGTAGCAGTGCTGATCTGGGATCAGGTTACCCCGTGTCCATGTAATCTTACTCATTATGTCCCTCTCCTCAACCACTGTGTTATATAGTCTAGTCATTAACACCTCCTCATACCACTGTGTTATATAGTCTAGTCATTAACACCTCCTCATACCACTGTGTTATATAGTCTAGTCATTAACACCTCCTCATACCACTGTGTTATATAGTCTAGTCATTAACACCTCCTCATACCACTGTGTTATATAGTCTAGTCATTAACACCTCCTCATACCACTGTGTTATATAGTCTAGTCATTAACACCTCCTCATACCACTGTGTTATATAGTCTAGTCATTAACACCTCCTCATACCACTGTGTTATATAGTCTAGTCATTAACACCTCCTCATACCACTGTGTTATATAGTCTAGTCATTAACACCTCCTCATACCACTGTGTTATATAGTCTAGTCATTAACACCTCCTCATACCACTGTGTTATATAGTCTAGTCATTAACACCTCCTCATACCACTGTGTTATATAGTCTAGTCATTAACACCTCCTCATACCACTGTGTTACATAGTCTAGTCATTAACACCTCCTCATACCACTGTGTTATATAGTCTAGTCATTAACACCTCCTCAACCACTGTGTTATATAGTCTAGTCATTAACACCTCCTCATACCACTGTGTTATATAGTCTAGTCATTAACACCTCATCATACCACTGTGTTATATAGTCTAGTCATTAACACCTCATCATACCACTGTGTTATATAGTCTAGTAATTAACACCTCCTCATACCACTGTGTTATATAGTCTAGTAATTAACACCTCCTCATACCACTGTGTTACATAGTCTAGTCATTAACATCTTCTCATACCACTGTGTTAAATAGTCTAGTCATTAACACCTTCTCATACCACTGTGTTATATAGTCTAGTCATTAACATCTTCTCATACCACTGTGTTAAATAGTCTAGTCATTAACATCTTCTCATACCACTGTGTTAAATAGTCTAGTCATTAACACCTCCTCATACCACAGTGTTATATAGTCTAGTCATTAACACCTCCTCAACCACTGTGTTAAATAGTCTAGTCATTAACATCTTCTCATACCACTGTGAGGACATGATCCTAACTCTGGTTTCTATAGGAAGGAGGACATGATCCTAACTCTGGTTTCTATAGGAAGGAGGACATGATCCTAACTCTGGTTTCTATAGGAAGGAGGAGATGATCCTAACTCTGGTTTCTATAGGAAGCAGGACATGATCCTAACTCTGGTTTCTATAGGAAGGAGGACATGATCCTAACTCTGGTTTCTATAGGAAGGAGGACATGATCCTAACTCTGGTTTCTATAGGAAGGAGGACATGATCCTAACTCTGGTTTCTATAGGAAGGAGGACATGATCCTAACTCTGGTTTCTATAGGAAGGAGGACATGATCCTAACTCTGGTTTCTATAGGAAGGAGGACATGATCCTAACTCTGGTTTCTATAGGAAGGAGGACATGATCCTAACTCTGGTTTCTATAGGAAGGAGGACATGATCCTAACTCTGGTTTCTATAGGAAGGAGGACATGATCCTAACTCTGGTTTCTATAGGAAGGAGGACATGATCCTAACTCTGGTTTCTATAGGAAGGAGGAGATGATCCTAACTCTGGTTTCTATAGGAAGGAGGACATGATCCGAGCGGTGGAGGAGGAGATGGAGCGGGAGAAGCAGGCTGCTGATGACATCATCAAAAAGATGTCTCCAGAGAAACAGGACCAGTACGCTGCCATGAAGGCCAACAACGAGGAGCTGCTACAGGTCAGTGGTGATCTAGGATCAGTTTGGCGTTTTAGATCATAATGAATGAGATGTACGGTGCCTTTAGAAAGTATTCGTACCCCTTGACTTGTTCCACATTTTGTTGTGTTACAGCCTGAATAAAACACATTTTTATAGATTTTTTTTTCTCACGCATTACCCCATAATGGCAAAGTGAAAACATATAGTTTTATAAATTTTTGCAAACTTATTGAAAAATAAAACAGTAATATCTTGCTTACATAAGTATTCAACCCCATGAGTCAATAGATGTTAGAATCACCTTTAGCAGCAATTACAGCTGTGAGTCTTTCTGGGTCAGTCTCTAAAAGCTTTGCACACCTGGATTGTAAAATAAAATATATATATTCTTCAAGCTCTGTCAAGTTGGTTGTTGATCATTGCTAGACAGCCATTTTCAAGTCTTGCCATAGATTTTCAAGTAGTTTTAAGTCAAAACTGTAACTAGACCACTCAAGGAACATTCAATGTCGTCTTGGTTAGCAACTCCAGTGTAGATTTGGCCTTGTGTTTTAGGTTATTGTCCTGCTGAAAGGTGAATTTGTCTCCCAGTGTCTGGTGGAAAGCAGACTGAACCAAGTTTTCCTCTAGGATTTTGCCTGTGCTTAGCTCTATTCCATTTATTTTGATCCTAAAAAAAACCTCCCAAGTCCTTGCTGATGACAAGCATACCCATAACATGATGCAGCGACCACCATGCTTGAAATATGAAGAGTGGTACTCAGTGATGTGTTGTTTTGGATTTGACCCAAACATAAGGCTTTGTATTAATTTCTTTGCCACATTTTTTTGTTTTACTTTAGTGCCTCGTTGCATACAGGATGCATGTTTTGGAATATTTGTATTCTGTGCAGTCTTCCTTCTTTTCACTCTGTCATTTAGTTTAGTATTGTGGAGTAACTACAATGTTGTTTTCTCCTATCACAGCCATTAAACTCTGTAACTGTTTTAAAGTCACCATTGGCCTCATGGTGAAATCCCTGAGCGGTTTCCTTCCTCTCTGGCAACTGAGTTAGGAAGGACGCCTGTACCTTCCCAGATCAGCAGTCCTACTCTGAGACACTTTACGAACAGAGGGGAGGATGTAACCCCCTGTGACATGCTCTAGACTCCTATGTCTCTTTCTTACGCCTTAGATTGGAGTCTACAGCCATGTCACGGGGTTAAGGGAGGACGTGAGTCGTTCAGTTAAAGAAGAGACACCGGGGGTTGTTGAACCTTTGTCATGATAAGTTAGTGTTGTGGTGGTGAAGTCTACATACTCTTCTCTGTAGTAGCAGTATGCATGGAACCGAACACTTACTGTATCTATACTCTCAGACAGCAGTCCTTGATGTCAAGCGATAACTGTTAGTAGGTAAAGCTACGTGACACAGGGTCCTGTCTGTTCCTCCCCCTGCTGGACATAACGACGCCAGGTGGCCTTATGTTGAGTAGGTGTCAGCACCAATGACTGATGTTTTCCTGTCTGTTCCTCCCCCTGCTGGACATAACGACGCCAGGTGGCCTTGTGTTGAGTAGGTGTCAGCACCAATGACTGATGTTTTCCTGTCTGTTCCTCCCCCTGCTGGACATAACGACGCCAGGTGGCCTTGTGTTGAGTAGGTGTCAGCACCAATGACTGATGTTTTCCTGTCTGTTCCTCCCCCTGCTGGACATAACGACGCCAGGTGGCCTTGTGTTGAGTAGGTGTCAGCACCAATGACTGATGTTTTCCTGTCTGTTCCTCCCCCTGCTGGACATAACGACGCCAGGTGGCCTTGTGTTGAGTAGGTGTCAGCACCAATGACTGATGTTTTCCTGTCTGTTCCTCCCCCTGCTGGACATAACGACGCCAGGTGGCCTTGTGTTGAGTAGGTGTCAGCACCAATGACTGATGTTTTCCTGTCTGTTCCTCCCCCTGCTGGACATAACGACGCCAGGTGGCCTTGTGTTGAGTAGGTGTCAGCACCAATGACTGATGTTTTCCTGTCTGTTCCTCCCCCTGCTGGACATAACGACGCCAGGTGGCCTTGTGTTGAGTAGGTGTCAGCACCAATGACTGATGTTTTCCTGTCTGTTCCTCCCCCTGCTGGACATAACGACGCCAGGTGGCCTTGTGTTGAGTAGGTGTCAGCACCAATGACTGATGTTTTCCTGTCTGTTCCTCCCCCTGCTGGACATAACGACGCCAGGTGGCCTTGTGTTGAGTAGGTGTCAGCACCAATGACTGATGTTTTCCTGTCTGTTCCTCCCCCTGCTGGACATAACGACGCCAGGTGGCCTTGTGTTGAGTAGGTGTCAGCACCAATGACTGATGTTTTCCTGTCTGTTCCTCCCCCTGCTGGACATAACGACGCCAGGTGGCCTTGTGTTGAGTAGGTGTCAGCACCAATGACTGATGTTTTCCTGTCTGTTCCTCCCCCTGCTGGACATAACGACGCCAGGTGGCCTTGTGTTGAGTAGGTGTCAGCACCAATGACTGATGTTTTCCTGTCTGTTCCTCCCCCTGCTGGACATAACGACGCCAGGTGGCCTTGTGTTGAGTAGGTGTCAGCACCAATGACTGATGTTTTCCTGTCTGTTCCTCCCCCTGCTGGACATAACGACGCCAGGTGGCCTTGTGTTGAGTAGGTGTCAGCACCAATGACTGATGTTTTCCTGTCTGTTCCTCCCCCTGCTGGACATAACGACGCCAGGTGGCCTTGTGTTGAGTAGGTGTCAGCACCAATGACTGATGTTTTCCTGTCTGTTCCTCCCCCTGCTGGACATAACGACGCCAGGTGGCCTTGTGTTGAGTAGGTGTCAGCACCAATGACTGATGTTTTCCTGTCTGTTCCTCCCCCTGCTGGACATAACGACGCCAGGTGGCCTTGTGTTGAGTAGGTGTCAGCACCAATGACTGATGTTTTCCTGTCTGTTCCTCCCCCTGCTGGACATAACGACGCCAGGTGGCCTTGTGTTGAGTAGGTGTCAGCACCAATGACTGATGTTTTCCTGTCTGTTCCTCCCCCTGCTGGACATAACGACGCCAGGTGGCCTTGTGTTGAGTAGGTGTCAGCACCAATGACTGATGTTTTCCTGTCTGTCTTTATCTCAGGATCTGGATGGTCGTCAGGAGGAGCTGGATGCCCTCATAACGCGGAAGGAGATGTTTGAAGCGGTGAGTGGCAGTGTGCATCCCAAATGGCACCCTATTCCCTTCAAAGTATCATAAATAACTCCCCCCCTCCCGACTCTACTGATAGCTACGTTATTGAGGAAAAATGTACTTTCTATGCCTGTGATATGTTGGTTGTCCCACCATCTTCAGATGAATGCACTAACTGTAAGACGCTCTGGACAAGAGCACCCCCCTTTTGCCCTCAGAACAGCCTCAATTCGTCGGGGCATTGGACTCTGCAAGGTGTCGAAAGCGTTCCGCGGGGATGCTGGCCCACGTTGACTCCAATGCTTCCCACAGTTGTGTCAAGTTGGCTGGATGTCCTTTGGGTGGTGGACCATTCTTGACACACACAGGAAACTGTTGGGCGTGAAACACCCAGCAGCGTTGCAGTTCTTGACGTACTCAAACCGGTGCGCCTGGCACCTACTACCATACCCCGTTCAAAGGCACTTAAATATTGTGTCTTGCCCATTCACCCTCTGAATGGCACACATACACAATCCATGTCTCAATTGTCTCAAGGCTTAAACATAATTTTTTTTACCTGTCTCCTCCCCTTCATCTACACTGATTTGAAGTGGATTTAACAAGTGACATCAATAAGGGATCATATCTTTCACCTGGATTCACCTGATCAGTCTATGTCATGGAAAGAGCAGGTGTTCATAATGTTTTGTCCACTCAGTGTTTAAAGGGAATAGGGTGTAATTTGGGTCACAGACACTCTGATGTCACAGACACTCTGATGTCACAGACACTCTGATGTCACAGACACTCTGATGTCACAGACACTCTGATGTCACAGACACTCCTGTCTGTATTAATACCACAGCACACCCATGACCTTCCAAACAGGCAGGGTGACGTTCATTTGAAACAGGTCACTGCTGTGTTTCTTCATGGGCTGAATCAACAAGCTCACTCACTCATGGGCTGAATCAACAAGCTCACTCACTCATGGGCTGAATCAAATGAAGGTTTTTAAGAGCATGTTTGAATGGTTAAAGATTGGGGGCTGTATCTAATAATCATGTTCATACATTTCCTGAAAACCCGAAATGTGTATTTTACTCAGACAAAAACCGTTAGTCTATTGTCATCATGGTTGTATTTAAACCAGGGTAGATGTCACTGGTGCCATAGAAGGAGCCAGGGCCTTCCACTAAACAGGTAGTTAGACTGACTCAATCCCTTCTGTCCTGTGTGATGTCTGCAGGAGCTCTATCACTCCCAGGTGAAACAGGAAGCTGTGTCACTACATGAGAAGCTTCAGGAGCTGGAGCTGAGGAGGGACGCCATGGTGGCAGAGGACAAGAGCATGGGATCGCCCCAGGAGGAGAGGGACCGGCTGTTTAAACAGGTGAGGAGAGGGACAGGCTATTTAAACAGGTGAGGAGAGGGACAGGCTGTTTAAACAGGTGAGGAGAGGGACAGGCTGTTTAAACAGGTGAGGAGAGGGACAGGCTGTTTAAACCGGTGAGGAGAGGGACAGGCTGTTTAAACCGGTGAGGAGAGGGACAGGCTGTTTAAACAGGTGAGGAGAGGGACAGGCTGTTTAAACAGGTGAGGAGAGGGACAGGCTGTTTAAACAGGTGAGGAGAGGGACAGGCTGTTTAAACAGGTGAGGAGAGGGACAGGCTGTTTAAACCGGTGAGGAGAGGGACAGGCTGTTTAAACCGGTGAGGAGAGGGACAGGCTGTTTAAACAGGTGAGGAGAGGGACAGGCTGTTTAAACAGGTGAGGAGAGGGACAGGCTGTTTAAACAGGTGAGGAGAGGGACAGGCTGTTTAAACAGGTGAGGAGAGGGACAGGCTGTTTAAACAGGTGAGGAGAGGGACAGGCTGCTTAAACAGGTGAGGAGAGGGACAGGCTGTTTTAAACAGGTTAGGAGAGGGACCGGCTGTTTAAACAGGTGAGGAGAGGGACAGGCTGTTTAAACAGGTGAGGAGAGGGACAGGCTGTTTAAACAGGTGAGGAGAGGGACAGGCTGTTTAAACAGGTGAGGAGAGGGACAGGCTGTTTAAACAGGTGAGGAGAGGGACAGGCTGTTTAAACAGGTGAGGAGAGGGACTGGCTGTTTAAACAGGTGAGGAGAGGGACAGGCTGCTTAAACAGGTGAGGAGAGGGACAGGCTGTTTAAACAGGTGAGGAGAGGGACTGGCTGTTTAAACAGGTGAGGAGAGGGACTGGCTGTTTAAACAGGTGAGGAGAGGGACAGGCTGTTTAAACCGGTGAGGAGAGGGACAGGCTGTTTAAACAGGTGAGGAGAGGGACAGGCTGTTTAAACAGGTGAGGAGAGGGACAGGCTGCTTAAACAGGTGAGGAGAGGGACCGGCTGTTTAAACAGGTGAGGAGAGGGACAGGCTGTTTAAACAGGTGAGGAGAGGGACAGGCTGTTTAAACAGGTGAGGAGAGGGACAGGCTGTTTAAACAGGTGAGGAGAGGGACCGGCTGTTTAAACAGGTGAGGAGAGGGACAGGCTGTTTAAACAGGTGAGGAGAGGGACAGGCTGTTTAAACAGGTGAGGAGAGGGACAGGCTGTTTAAACAGGTGAGGAGAGGGACAGGCTGTTTAAACAGGTGAGGAGAGGGACAGGCTGTTTAAACAGGTGAGGAGAGGGACAGGCTGTTTAAACAGGTGAGGAGAGGGACAGGCTGTTTAAACAGGTGAGGAGAGGGACAGGCTGTTTAAACAGGTGAGGAGAGGGACAGGCTGTTTAAACAGGTGAGGAGAGGGACAGGCTATTTTAAACAGGTTAGGAGAGGGACAGGCTGTTTAAACAGGTGAGGAGAGGGACAGGCTATTTTAAACAGGTGAGGAGAGGGACAGGCTGTTTAAACAGGTGAGGAGAGAGACAGGCAGTCATAGGTTTCTCTCTGTCTTTAAGTAAGGGTGGCAGGTAGCCTCAAGGTTAGAGTATTGGGGCCAGTAACAGAAAGGTTGCTGGTTCGAGTCATGGAGCCGACAAGTTGAAAACGCTGCAGCTGTGCCTTTGAGCAAGGCACTTAACCCCAATTACTCCAGGGGGCTGTACAATGGTAACCCAGGCCGTGATCTCACTCCCTGGGCGTGTCTCATGGGCACCCCCTAAATTATTCTGAAATACTGGGGGACGGGGGGGGGGGTGGAGAAGTTTGGTAAAGAGGTGTATATTTAAGGTCAAGTGAGTTGAATCTGTATGTTATGAATGCCCTCAACTGTCTCATATGCTTCAAAATGACACCTTGTTTTGCGCTCCAGGTAAAAGAGGACAACCAAGAAACAGCAAGCATGGAAAGACAGTACGTATTTCTGGGATATTTTGAAGTCTTATCCTAGCCAGCCAAAGTCATATTAGTGTTTATAACTCTGTGATGTTTATAACAGGTTGACTGAGATGCGTGAGAAGATGAGCCTGATCAACGAGGATATCCGACAGCTTGACAATAACATGGAGGAACACCAAGGTACAGACTGACTAAATCTCTGCACTGCTCTGCACTGGGGTCGTAGCTGGGGTCGTAGCTGGGGTCGTAGCTGGGGTCGTAGCTGTTTTATCTGAAGGGTTTCATAGTCGTGTATAACAATGAGATTTATGAGTTTTGCCATTTTCAAAGAGCTCTGCACTGGGGTGGTGTGGATGGGGAGTGGGATGGGATGGGAGAGTTTTGGGCACTTGGCCCAATGAGGGTGATGGGGTACAGGGGAGGGACAGGGGAGCATTGTCCCTCACTGAACTGTTCCATAACAGTTCAGTGAATGGGATATAAATCCATTAAGGCCGCTGGATACTGTCCAAGACTACTCTCTCCGCTCCGCCTTGCCTGTATAGATTACAGCATCCTGTCCTGGCCAGGGAGCACATATATCCTGCGTCCCAAATGGCACCCTATTCCCTACCTAGTGCACTTACAAAGGGAATAGGGTACCATTTGGAACTTAGGCATACTGTAGACGCCTCTCTGGAAGACGTCTGTCTGCTGCTCTGCTCCGGTCTTAATGGGGATGTATTGTTATACTCCAGAGGGGAAGTCAACATGGCTGGTGGTCGATTGTAGAGGTGTTTTGAAGTCCCACACCAGGGCACTTAATGAAGGAAAGTCCCACACCAGGGCACTTAATGAAGGAAAGTCCCACACCAGGGCACTTAATGAAGGAAAGTCCCACACCAGGGCACTTAATGAAGGAAAGTCCCACACCAGGGCACTTAATGAAGGAAAGTCCCACACCAGGGCACTTAATGAAGGAAAGTCCCACACCAGGGCACTTAATGAAGGAAAGTCCCACACCAGGGCACTTAATGAAGGAAAGTCCCACACCAGGGCACTTAATGAAGGAAAGTCCCACACCAGGGCACTTAATGAAGGAAAGTCCCACACCAGGGCACTTAATGAAGGAAAGTCCCACACCAGGGCACTTAATGAAGGAAAGTCCCACACCAGGGCACTTAATGAAGGAAAGTCCCACACCAGGGCACTTAATGAAGGAAAGTCCCAAATGACACTTCATGTCACACCCTGACTTATGGGACTCTAGTATGTTGAGTCAGGGTGTGGAGATCTATGTTGTATAGTCTATGTTTAGTTCTAGTTGTTCTACTTCTATGTTTGGCCGGGTGTGATTCCCAATCAGAGGCAGCTGTCGCTCGTTGTCTCTGATTGGGGATCATACTTAAGTAGCCTGGTTGTTATTATTAGTTGTGGGATCTTGTTCCGTGTTTAGAGGCTTGTTTTGTGTTTAGCCTTCGGACTTCACGTTTCGTTGGTTTGTTGTTTTGTTCTTGTGTTTATCGGTGAATAAACATGTATGCATTTCACGCTGCGCCTTGGTCTGACCCGTCCTTAAACAACCGTGACACTTCACATCAAATCAAATGTTATTGTTCACATACACATGTTTAGCAGATGTTATTGCGGGTGTAGCGTAATGCTTGTGTTTATAGCTCAGTGCAGTAGTATCTAACAATTCAGTCTCTCGGTCCCAGCTTTGATGCCCCTGTACTGACCTCGCCTTCTGGATGATAGTGGGGTGAACAGGCCGTGGCTCGGGTGGTTGATGTCCTTGATGATCTTTTTGGCCTTCCTGTGACATCGGGTGCTGTAGGTGTCCTGGAGGGCAGGCAGTGTGCCCCCAGTGATGCGTTCGGCAGACCGCACCACCCTCTGGAGAGCCTTGTGGTTGCGGGCGGTGCAGTTGCCGTACCAGGCGGTGATACAGCCCGACAGGATGCTCTCAATTGTGCATCTGTAAAAGTTTGTGAGGGTTTTAGGTGCCAAGCCACATTTCTTCAGCCTCCTGAGGTTGAAGAGGCTCTGTTGTGCCTTCTTCACCATACTGTCTGCGTGGGTGGACTATTTCAGATTGTCATTGACGTGTATGCCAAGGAACTTGAAGCTTTTCACCTTCTCCACTGCGGTCCCGTCGATGTGGATAGGGGCGTGCCCTCTCTGTTGTCTCCTGAAGTCCCTGATCAGCTCCTTCGTTTTGTTGACGTTGAGGGAGAGGTTATTTTCCTGGCACCACTCCGCCAGGGCCCTCACCTCCTCCCTGTAGGCGGTCTCGTCATTGTTGGTAATCAGGCCTACTACTGTTGTGTCGTCTGCAAATTTGATAATTGAGTTGGAGGTGTGCTTGGCCACACAGTCATGGGTGAACAGGGAGTACAGGAGGGGGCTGAGCACGCACCCTTGTGGGGCCCCAGTGTTGAGGATCAGCATAGTGGAGGTGTTGTTTCCCACCTTCACCACCAGGGGGCGGCCCGTCAGGAAGTCCAGGACCCAGTAGCACAGGGCGGTGGAGGATACTATGGTGTTGAATGCTGAGCTATAGTCAATGAACAGCATTCTGACGTAGGTATTCCTCTTGTCCAGATGGGATAGGGCAGTGTGCAGTGCGATGGCGATTACATAGTCTGTGGATCTATTGGGGCGGTATGCAAATTGAAGTGGGTCTAAGGTGTCAGGTAGGTGGAGGTGATATGATCCTTAACTAGCCTCTCAAAGCACTTCATGATGACATAAGTGAGTGCTACGTGGTGATAGTCATTTAGTTCAGTTACCTTTGCTTTCATGGGTACAGGAACAATGGTGGCCATCTTGAAGCAAGTGGGGACAGCAGACTGGGATAGGGAGAGATTGAATATGTCCGTAAACACTCCAGCCAGCTGGTCTGCGCATGCTCTGAGGTCGCGGCTAGGGATATCGTCTGGGCCAGCAGCCTTGCGAGGGTTAACACGCTTAAATGTCTAACTCACGTCGGCCACGGAGAACGAGAGCCCACAGTCCTTGGTAGCGTGCCGCGTCGGTGGCACTGTGTTATCCTCAAAGCGGGCGAAGAAGGTGTTTAGTTGTCTAGGAGCAAGACCTCGGTGTCCGCGACCTGGCTGGTTTTCCCTTTGTAGTCCGTGATTGTCTGTAGACCCTGCCACATACGTCTCGTGTCTGAGCCGTTGAATTGTGACTCCACTTTGTCTCTTTACTGGCATTTTGCCTGTTGGATTGTCTTACGGAGGGAATAATTACACTGTTTGTATTCAACCATATTCCTTGTCACCTTGTCATGGTTAAATGCGGTGGTTCGCGCTTTCAGTTTTGCACGAATGTTGCCATCTATCCACGGTTTTTGGTTTGGGTAGGTTTTAACAGTCACAGTGGGAACAACATCCCCTATACACTTCCTGATGAACTCGTATACATCCGTGTATACGTCAATGTTATTCTCAGAGGCAACCCAGAACATATCCCAGTCTGCGTGATCAAAAACAATCTTGAAGCATGGATTCTGATTGGTCAGACCAGCGTTGAATAGACCTTAGCACGGGTATTTCCTGTTTGAGTTTCTGCCTATAGGAAGGGAGGAGCAGATCTGATTTGCCGAAGGGAGGGCAGGGGAGGGCCTTGTAGCCATCCCGGAAGGGAGAGTAACGATGGTTGAGAGTTTTTGTAGAGGGAGTACTACAGGCAATGTGTTGAAAGAACTTCTGTAGCGTTTTCCTCAAATTTGCCTTGTTAAAATCTCCAGTTACAATAAATGCAGCCTCAGGAAATGTGGTTTTGCAGTTTGCAAGTCCAGCGTAGTTCCGTTGTGGTATCAGCTTGAGGGGGAATAAACACGGCTGTGACTATAACCGAAGCGAATTCTCTTGGGCGGTAATACGGTCGACATTTGATTGTGAGTTATCACAATCACACCATGAGTAGTTAATCATAAAACATACACCACCGCTTTTCTTCTTCCCGGAGAGTTCTTTATTCCTGTCTGTGCGATGTACTCAGAACCCAGCTGGCTGTATGGACGGGGACAGTACATCCCGAGAGAGCCATGATTCCGTGAAACAGAGTATGTTACAGTCCCTGATGTCTCTCTGGAAGGAGATCCTCGCCCTGAGCTCGTCTACTTTATTGTCCAGGGACTAAACATTAGCGAGTAAAATACTCGGAAGCGGTGGATGGTGTGCACGCCTCCTGAGTCGGACTAGAAGTCCACTCCGGATACTCTTCTCCGCCGGCAGCGTCATGGAGCAGCCTCTGGGATAAGTTCAATTGCACTGGGGGGTACGAACAAAGGATCAAATTCGGGAAAGTCGTATTCGTGGTCGTAATGCTGGTGAGTTACCACCGCTCTGATATCCAAAAGTTATTTCCGGCTGTATGTAATAACACTTTTAAAATGTTCTGGGCTAATAATAACACAGGAAAAAACGAAATACTGCAATGTTGCTTAGGAGCTAGAAGCAGAGCTGCCATGTCTGTCGGCGTCATCATGATCATCATATTCTCTATTGCCCACGGGCCCTGGTCAAAGTGCACTATATGAGGAATAGGGTGCCATTTGAGACGCATCCACAGCTCTCAATACTGGGAGGAAGTAGACACTTAAAGACGCTTTTTGTTCACTCTCTGTCCTAATATACACTGCATCATGTTGTTCTATCAGGCTTCTTTACTGCATGGCTTTTGATCTGACTGTTTCCTGTCCTCAACTCTGTCTCATATCCTCTGACTGTTTCCTGTCCTCATCTGTCTCATATCCTCTGACTGTTTCCTGTCCTCAACTCTGTCTCATATCCTCTGACTGTTTCCTGTCCTCATCACAGCTCTGTCTCATATCCTCTGACTGTTTCCTCTCCTCATCTGTCTCATATCCTCTGACTGTTTCCTGTCCTCAACTTTGTCTCATATCCTCTGACTGTTTCCTGTCCTCCTCTGTCTCATATCCTCTGACTGTTTCCTGTCCTCATCTGTCTCATATCCTCTGACTGTTTCCTGTCCTCATCTCATCTCTGTCTCATATCCTCTGACTGTTTCCTGTCCTCATCTGTCTCATATCCTCTGACTGTTTCCTGTCCTCATCTGTCTCATATCCTCTTGACTGTTTCCTGTCCTCCTCTGTCTCATATCCTCTGACTGTTTCCTGTCCCCATCTGTCTCATATCCTCTGACTGTTTCCTGTCCTCATCTGTCTCATATCCTCTGACTGTTTCCTGTCCTCATCTCATCTCTGTCTCATATCCTCTGACTGTTTCCTGTCCTCATCTGTCTCATATCCTCTGACTGTTTCCTGTCCTCATCTGTCTCATATCCTCTGACTGTTTCCTGTCCTCATCTCATCTCTGTCTCATATCCTCTGACTCATCATGACCAGACGGTAAGAGGCTGTGTCTCTACTTTACTTCATTACTGTGTCCCTCTTGTTCTCCGGGTTGTCCTTGTTCAACACCAACTCCTCAAAACACACTAATCAACTAGACTAGGTCATCCTTCCAGTAGCATTGGTTTGGAACTAACTACTTCCACTTTACTTAATAACTACAGGCTCTGTCGCAGCCAGCCACGACCGGGAGACCCATGGGGCGGCGCACAATTGGCCCAGCGTCGTCCAGGGTAGGGGAGGGAATGGCCGGCAGGGATGTAGCTCAGTTGATAGAGCATGGCGTTTGCAACGCCAGGGTTGTGGGTTCGCTTCCCACGGGTATAAAAAATATATATATATGTATTCACTAACTGTAAGTCGCTCTGGATAAGAGCGTCTGCTAATGTAAATGTAAAATTTACTCCTACTTTATATAGACCGTATACTCAACACTCTTAGAGGTAAAGGTGCCTGGAAGAACCTTTTGGGTTGCCATGCCGCCGGAAACTTTCCAGTTAAAAGAAGTTCCTAGAGGATCCCCTGGGTAAAGGTTCAAACTGGAACCTTTTTTGTAATGGAAGGGGGTTCAATTTTGAACCTTTTTAATAATATATTATAGAGGTGGCAGCCTATCAGATTGGAGGCGTGGCTTATAGGAGGCGTGGCGTTCAGTTTTATTTTTGGCCACGCGTTAGCATAAATGTAATTCCTGTTCATTATGTTAAGTTTGTGCACTTTACGTTTAAGTTTTCCTTGATTATTTATGCATATTAACATATTGTAATATAATGTTAGTAATATTAACATTGCTGATTACATGTAGTAATAAAGTGGTTATTATTTTGTGGTCCTCTGTAGCTCAGCTGGTAGAGCATGGCGCTTGTAACGCCAGGGTAGTGGGTTCGATCCCCGGGACCACCCATACGTAAAAATGTATGTATGCGCACATGACTGTAAGTCGCTTTGGATAAAAGCGTATGCTAAATGGCATATTATTATTATTATTCCAACTTGTATATCTTAAAGCCACGCCCCTATTAAGCCACGCCTCCACTCCACTGATAGATGCGCAACACACTACATGTTAATGTTTTTAAATGTATGTAAATTGTAAAGTATTTTGTCTGTAATGTATTTTTCGGTATGTGTCAGACCCCAGTAAGACTAGCTGTCCCCATTGGCGTCGGCTAATGGGGATCCTAATAAATCTTATCCCTCCAGGGTTCCTCCATGAACCTGTTGCTACATTGAACCATTAAAGGTCCTCCCAGAACCCCTCAACTAACCAAAGGTGCAAATATGAACCATTGACTAACAATGGTTCCTCGACTCCAGGGTTCCTCAAGTCACCACTAATTCTAAGAGTGTATAGACCATATACTCAAGTAACAACTCACTTTTTTGTCCTGCAGGTGAACGAAACCAGAAGTACAAAGAACTAAAGAAGAGAGATGAGACTATGGACAGTGAGTTGACCATTACATACTGTCAGAAAATGTGTTGATGTGGATGCGGTGGGTGAGTCAATCGCAGGACACAGAGGATCAGTCAAAGCGACTTTACTGTACTTGTAAATAGACACAAAAAGAAACGGCCTCAAACACAGGAGGCGAACAAAATACGCGCAGTGCGTAAAACACTAAACTCAGACAAGGCACCGAACCTACAACACACGACATGTGGAACAATAACACACAACTACAAAACATAACACAGGGAAACTTATAGGTGACATAATCAGGACAGAATACGAAACAGGTGCACTAAACTAGACATGACCAAACAAACATCGAAAACATCAAACGGTGGCAGCTAGTACTCCGGGGACGACGAACGCCGAAGCCTGCCCGAACAAGGAGGAGGAGCAGCCTCGGCGGTATTCGTGACACATACTTTCCGTGAACCATTCCTGCATAGGTTGTAGAAAGTTCCATATCTTGTATCCCTTTCATACTAAGACGTTTTTTCTGCCAACTTTACCATAGCGCCAACTTTTTTTCTTCCTTTTCTTTATATCTGAAAGGTATTCCCGGTATCAAAGCCAAAACTTGTATTTTTCTGCCAAACGACCTAGTAATAATTTCGGTAAAGTTCTGCCTACGGCTTAGCACGCACTACGCTCTTAAACTCTTGATGGTTGCTAGGCAGCGTAAGTTTTTTTACCATCCTCCTACCAGTTCTAAACTTTACGAGGCGTGTCACTTCCCCCATCTCCTCACATAACCCACCACATGCACTGTTTTCTGAACCACAACTGGATGGATCCATAAAGAATGACTGTGGGAATAAATGTCACTGAATGATGAAACTATAGGAATAAAGTAGTCTAATGCTGTTGAAGACATCAAATTGTTGCTTAGTGAAACTCCCAGTCATCCAATCCACGCGTAGTGTGTTCAACTAGATGATCATTTCAGCACCGTTTTGATTGGGACAGCGCCATCGCGCTGCTTTGAGACAAGTGTGGGGGACTCATCTTGATAAATCAATCAATGTCAGATTTTTCTTTTCACTGAAACTCCGTATGGATATTGGTTAGGCTACAATTAGCCTGTGGAAATGTTAGCTAAGTTGAGGTGAAGCTGCTCATGATCATCTGGTCTCGTTGCCTCATTTATTACAACGTTTAGCCAAATCAAATTTGATTTGCCACATGCGCCGAGTACAACAGGTGTAGACCTTACAGTGAAATGCTTACTTACAAGCCCTTAACCAACAATGCAGTTTTTAAGAAAAATAAGAGTTAAGGAAAGAAATAGATAAGTAAAAAAATAGGCTGTAGGCTATATTTAGCTAATTCTCTGGCTGGGCAAATAAGTGGAGGTGGTTTGCCCATCTATTACCTGACCAGAAACATTTAGCAGGAAGATAATGTAGCCTAAATCAAGAGGAGGCCTGTTATTTTGCTCGATCGCGTGGAGGCAACTCCAAAAGGCCGCGGAGGTAGTGAAATATGAACAGGAGACTCACATGCTTTTGGAAATAGGATTTGCTATTATTTTCTATGGGTATCATGGTGAAGATAAGACCTTACATCTGCTCCCTAACAAAGTGGAGTGGGGGTAGGAAAGCGATGAAACGGGACCTCCCGAGTGGCGCAGAGGTGTAAGGCACTGCATCGCAGTGCTTGATGCGTTACTACAAACCCGGGTTCGATCCCGGGCTGTGTCACAGCCGGCTGCGACCGGGAGACCCATGAGGTCAGCGCCCAGCGTCGTCCGGGTTAATGGAGTGTTTGGCCGGCCGGGATTTCCTTGTCCCATTGTGCTCTAGCGACTCTGTCATGTGAATTTCTATCTCTAATTCAACCTAAGCTTGAATCATTACCAGAGGTTGTAAAGCTCTGGTTTTAATCATCAATGATTCAAGGTCCACAATCCACAAGTAATTATCGGTAAATTTTTTCAAGGAGAGCTCTGCTCAAAAACGCAAACATACTGTTTTTATACCCCTTGACAAACAAAGACACTATGCTCCTCCCACCTTTAGGTGGCTTTCTTAAACAGTTCCCGCCTTCCCCCTTGAATGGTTAGTAACGCCCCCTCTGTTAGTGGGTTGACACTACATGATCATTCTAACATTTATACTGTGTTTGGGGTGAAATTCTTTAGTCATTATTCTTAAAATCCAAATTAATCTAACAATCCACCCCTTTGACTAAATATTCCCACATTCAGGATAAATGTATTTTACAAGCATGATTCATCTCAGAGATCACATCAGAACTAATAAACATTTCATCCAATTGCGGTCTTTCAGGGTCCAAATCCTCGTCATCCACCAAGCCTGGAGGATCGTTTTTCACATTCCCCTGGTCAGAGTCCGGAGTCAGTCCATCTCTCATCATTGTTTAGATACTGCATTTCACCAACGCCTGACTCACCAATCCTCGGACACAGGGAACAAGACAACAACCACATAATACAAGAATACCCATACAAACACTGACCGCTCCTAAGATGGTGGCTACTAGGGTTTTCCATTTACCAAATATTTAATCAAACCACCCTATCCACAATGTACTAACTTCTGAGTTCAGTTCATCCTTCACTTAGTGCAGTTAATTCTGTAAGAGCTCTGGTGACTGTCCCATCCAGTGTGGTGTTGTTAGGGATAAATATGCAACAATGGCTTATCTTTCTATAGACACCGGCCCTTTCTGCCTGATCTAGAACCAACCTCTACTAAGTTATGAGCGGGATGGCGGATAATCGCTCAGAGATCCCCTTTACTGCATCTCTAGTCTTGTCACTAAATCGTTGTTGGTTGTAATAGATATAATTTATCCAATCCATATTTTTGTTTGTCACCCACCAGAAAAATGTTGTAGTAAAACTCTCCCATATTTGATTTATAGCTTTGTATTCGTCTGGAACACCCCTGGGGATGCCTATACCATCTATCCAAATTGGGCTATTTCCTTCCTGACTTATTTATTTTTCTCCTAATTATTCTTCCTGTCACTGGTCTTTGATGACCAATTCTTACAGGTTGGACCAACAATACTGGTACACAAGTACCCACACATCCCTCTGGTAATGTCTGCCGAATGCTCCCTTTTTTAGTGCATGCCCACCGCACATCAGTCAGAGGGATGGTTAGGTTCCTAATTTTTTCCCCTCCCTTCCTTATCTAAATCAGTCACATTAATTATCTCCTTACAGCCATCAAAATCACCCAAGTTACGGGTGCCATTTCTATGTCTGTAACACTGGTATTCGCCAGGAGTTAAAGTGAATCTAGGTGGGCTGGCCCAGTATGTCAATTTTGCCAGCCCAATCCCTGTGCAATTTGGCTCTTTTTGATTGGACCCCAGGTCTAATACACAGGGAAACATTGCCTTTGGCGTTGGGGCGGTCAACATTGTTGGTCGCCCAATGGAGCATGCATAACAATTTGTCTCCCCCAAGGCCCTAGCGGTTTATTTCATCCACTTTAACCAGAGATTCTCATCAGGGACCCCCTCCACTTCCCCATTGTTCCATTCTTGGAGGAGAAAATCTTTCATAGTGGACGGGTTAGTTGAATTGACTCCGTCATCCCTTGACTGATTTACTCAGTCTATTGCTGTTAGTGGATTAATGACAGTACCTGCTCCCTCTATATCTTTTGACTCCATCAAATGTAATCTTAGACAAGTATCCCGTCCGTATACGTCCGCGCAAGCCCAGTAAGTTCTTCTCATGTCCTCTTTAGTGACTTTTACTATTGTTACTACCATTTCCGTGGGAATGTCGTTATACCTTCTTATCCTCCATCTTGATGCCCCCCCCCCGTCTCATATCTCCGTCCCCCAGTATATCTAAATACCTGAGCCCAGGAACAATCTGCCGAGGGAGCTGAACATAAATACAACGGGATCTTATAATCCCCTGTTTCTTGCTTATCCGCTCTGATAAGATCCCTAATCCTAATTTTGAATCTTACTCCCCATCCCTCTCTGACTCCTATTTTGTAGATCACTCGCCCTTGATGGTCAGTATGTCGGGTCGCTTCCCTTTCTTTCTTAAAAATGTTGTAAGGCCATAGCGTAATTGGTGCGAGGTGGTGGTGGATTTTGACCTAACACGACTATTGCCGAGACTATGATGCAGCTCAGGGTCACCCATATTCCCAAAAACCGCCAACCCTCTCCTGTCTTGAGTGCTTCTGCTCGGTACCACCCCATACTCACACCCTAGGAACACACTACAGTGATGATAGGTCTGGGTAGGAGATCTTCGTTGACAGAGGTGACCCCCGGACCCTGTGGCTCAGTTCCGCTCGTCAACTCTGCGTGTGCTAAGCGGTGCTTGTATGTGGTCCTACCTTCTTGCAGTGGGTAACATGGACCCAGGTTCCTCTCTCTGCTATTCTAATGGGCAAGGTGGTTACCAACATAACCTGATAGGGCCCTTCCCAACAGGCCTGCTTCCAGTTTTCCTTCTAGTGACTGGATGCTCACCAGTCACCTGGTTAGATAGTGGGTCACCTTCTCCTTTAGTTCACCCGTGGGGCACAAAACCTCTGACATACGGGTGTGGTTAATAAACTATCTTCACACATGTTCAGATTAATCTAACCATTTCTGACTGCATTCTCTTTTTAGACTATCTAAAAAAATTTTTTTTTTTTAAAAGTATTTTGTCCTCTCCTTCGTATATTATTTAATACAATTAGCCTCTTCCCCCCTCTTGACACATAGTTCTGCTTATGTGTCAATTTTTTCCACCTTCCTAAACATTCCCTTAGGTTATTTATCAACCAATTGCCATGCCTTTCATTTTTGAGATTGTCTTTTGCTTCTTTATTGCTCCTCCCACTTCCTTTGTCTTTATGGCGGCTAAATTCGACTTTCATTCAGTTCAGAATCAATTAGTAATCCAATCAAACAATCTCTTATCTTGTAAAAACACTTATGTTTAGTTCAACCTCTGTTCTACCCCGGCTCTCCCGGGCTTGACCTGAAGACTGATTGTTGGACATGACAAGTCCATTTTTTTAGGTCACCTAAGTATTCTGCCTAGCAACAAAGAATAAAAACCTCTATGTTCGTGATTAACCCAGTTATCTCTAATAGCCCACCCAAAAAAAAAACATCATCTTTAAACCACGACCAATGTCATCCCTCTTTACTCTCTACCATTTGGGTAACATCCCTGATATATGTATGAAAAGCTAAGACTGTTTGGGAAGAGAGCAACAACATAAACTGTTCTTCCTCCTCAGAGTTCCAAATGATTTTACCATGGGCTGCCATTGCCTAAATACTGCCTAACTTCATAAAATCCCTCAAAATTCCTCGAGTATACAATGATTATTTAATTGATTACTCTAAATCTGCTACATGTGATCTCATTCAAATGATCCATTATCAATTATTTGATCCACCCCCTAGTAAAATCTCTCTCCTCTTCTATTCTGGAGTTCTACCTCTCCCAGCTATTTCCCCTAGTGGCCATTAAATACTCTGCTCTCGTCTGTTCCTTTTCTTACTCTGTTAGTCTCTGCTTTTCAAGCTCCAGAAACTGTTATCTCTGTCTCTCAGCCTGCTTGTTTTTCAAACCTAAACAGTTTCCTTCTCTCTTTTTCTTTTATTCTCTCCCTCTCTAACTTCCTCTGTCTCTCTAAGTCTGTCTCTGCCTCTCCTTTTTCCCGCCAACCAGAGCCACAAATCATTCTCCTTGTCCTCAACTCAACCCTCTACTTTATCGCTACTTCCCTCCTATCATTACTGAATCAATGATAATACATTTACATTCTAGTCACCCAGCAGACGCTCCTATCCAGAGCAACCTAGTGAATACATTTTTATTATTTTTATCTTTATATATTTTTTTTTACTGGCCTCCCCCCGTGGGAATCGAACCCATAACCCTGGCGTTGCAAACACCATGCTCTATCAACTGAGCTCCATCCCTGCCGGCCATTTTCCCCCCTACCCTGGACGACGCTGGGCCAATTGTGCGCCGCCCATGAGTCTCCCGGTCGCTGTCGGCTGCGACAGAGCCTGGATCCGAACCAGGATCTCTAGTGGCACAGTTAGCCCTGCGATGCAGTGCCTTAGACCACTGCGCCACTCAGGATAATAATAACTGCAATAACTATCAATAATAATTATAATAACTATTACGAATTATATTGTCCTTTTTCTGATGTTCTAATTGTAGTCTATTCATTTTAGTTTAAAATATAAAGTTATTTATAACAAATCCAGAACCCACCACAGGCTGGCGCCATTCCCCCAGCACAACAGCCAATGCCACTTGCTTCCCTGTAACTAAAATAAATTATCGTTTTAAAATCTTCCAACCATTTGTATTTTCCCGCTAACCCGCCTCAGCTCGCTATTCAATATCTTTAACAGTTTTCTCTGATTCGGCCCCAATCAACAAAACAAATGCTTGATATTGTTCATCAGCATACACTTAATGACATTCCTACCATTTGAACTATGTCCTGTCTCTCACTCCCCCCCTCTCCTGCTTCTTCCTACATTATGGGGGAGGCGCGGGAAACTTCCCTACAATCTTCCTTCTTAGGAAATAATGTCATTCGTACTTATAACATATTTTCATAGACCTATCTAATGCAACTTTTAATACACGTAAAAAACTCTCTCTCTCCACCCATTCCTTATTGAATAAGTGCGTCTTCCTAGTTACCCCATAACCACGCCTCAAATCTTTTATTTAGCATTTAACCAACCAAATACTAAGTAGTATCCGGTTATCATTCATACCCGCCGTTGAATTTCCTCATACACACATATTTCACCTTATGCCATTCAAATGCCCAACACGACAGAATAGTTCCATGCAAACCTCTATTGGCTCTTCAAGTCGCTCCGGACCAGAGCGTCTGCCAAATGACCAAAAATGCAAACGTAAATTTCTCTACTTTCTCACTCATTACGTACGTCTACGTTTGAGTGCGAAAGCTCATACATATGCATAATAATATGCCATTTAGCAGACGCTTCTATCCAAAGCGACTTACAGTCATGCGTGCATACATTTTTTATTTTATTTTTATGGGTGGTCCCGGGGATCGAACCCACTACCTTGGCGTTACAAGCGCTGTGCTCTACTAGCTGAGCTACAGAGGACCACATGGTTGGACTTTATAGGTACCTCTCAAATAATCGCTTTGTGGTGTTTTTAGCCAATTCTTAATTGACACGAATCATTTTTTCAAACATTTTACCCGTTGAACCAAAAATATTGACTGTCATCCTCCTTTTCCCCTGCAGTCACGATGGTTAAATATTCCTTTGTCCCCGTTAAAGCATTTTCGCGCTTAAAAAAAACACACTCGCTGTCTCTAGCCCCTCCTTTCGCTGTTCTTTCAAATTAGTTCCAGTCTACATGCATCTGTTTGATCATAAATTCTAATTTTTCTACTTCGAGATGCCCAATAAATTCATACCTCTTCTCCCACATGGATCCATAAAACATATTTCTTTCATCTCCCGTTAATTCTCGGACTTGTTTAGAAGATGTCTTTCCCATGGCGGAACAATAAGAAATCCCTCCCCCCCTTTTTGTTTTTTAAATAATTCACTCCCGAATTATTTTCGTAGGAGCTAATCTCTTAGTGCGCCTCTTGCTTTTGTAATTAACCCTTTAAAATTATTTAACCCCTAACCCAGAGTTTCTATTTAAAACTCCGGTTTCATGAAAAGAGTAAGTTACCCAATTTTCCTCACGCGACTTATTTTTTTCTCCACCCCTGAAATAATGATCACGTCTCCCGAGGGATTAAGTCTCACACACATACGACCTTATCATCTGATAAACTTGTTTGCAAAGTTCTAGCAAATGCCCAGTCGCATATAGAACTCCCGACACATCCCTCTCATACGATGATAATTATTTCCCTGTTTATACTGAACATTGCAATTCGTACAATGACAATATTAACTTAATTTACATTTGTGATTGCAATTCACTACATGTCATTTCGGACTATTTTTTTTTTGTAATAGCTATTTACCTCTAGGATCAATTGCGGACCCTTCCTGTCGTAATAATTATTACCTTCTTTGAGATTTTGGTAACCTGTCTGCCCTTCACAAGAATCCCTATTCTTATACAGGTTCAAATCATTTCACCAAAACCATGAATAAAATTACTGACCTTTCCCTTGTAGTTTGGATTCAAATAATTTTTCAAACTCGTTAACGTCTTTATCGTTCATAAAGAGTAATCACCGGCCTGTTTATTAACCTTAACGTCGAAGGCCAGGACTATTCTTCACGGATGCAATCACCCGGCCGTGCACGGATTTCGGTGTCTCTAGAACGATAAAGATGTATTAAGCTCCGCTCAGAAGGACCAATCCGTCATGTGAATTTCTATCTCTAATTCAACCTAAGCTTGAATCATTACCAGAGGTTGTAAAGCTCTGGTTTTAATCATCAATGATTCAAGGTCCACAATCCACAAGTAATTATCGGTAAATTTATTCAAGGAGAGCTCTGCTCAAAAACGCAAACATACTGTTTTTATACCCCTTGACAAACAAAGACACTATGCTCCTCCCACCTTTAGGTGGCTTTCTTAAACAGTTCCCGCCTTCCCCCTTGAATGGTTAGTAACGCCCCCTCTGTTAGTGGGTTGACACTACATGATAATTCTAACATTTATACTGTGTTTGGGGTGAAATTCTTTAGTCATTATTCTTAAAATCCAAATTAATCTAACAGACTCCTTGTGGCGGGCCGGGCACCTCGGGCCGGGCACCTGCAAGCTGACCTCGGTCGCCAGCTGGACGGTGTTTCCTCCGACACATTGGTGCGGCTGGCTTCTGGGTTAAGCGAGCAGTGTGTCAAGAAGCAGTGTCGGCTTGGCAGGGTCGTGTTTCGGAGGACGCATGGCTCTCGACCTTCGCCTCTCCCGAGTCCGTACGGGAGTTGCAGCGATGGGACAAGACTGTAACTACCAATTGAATATCACGAAATTGGGGAGAAAAAGGGGTAAAAATACCCTCAAATTTGGAGTCACCCTCAAAATTTAAGTGGAAAACCACACTACAGGCTGATCCAACTTTGATGTAATGTCCTTAAAACAAGTCAAAATGAGGCTCAGTAGTGTGTGTGGCCTCCACGTGCCTGTATGACCTCCCTACAACGCCTGGGCATGCTCCTGATGAGGTGGCGGATGGTCTCCTGAGGGATCTCCCAGACCTGGACTAAAGCATCCGCCAACTCCTGGACAGTCTGTGGTGCAACGTGGCGTTGGTGGATGGAGCGAGACATGATGTCCCAGATGTGCTCAATTGGATTCAGGTCTGGGGAACGGGCGGGCCAGTCCATAGCATCAATGCCTTCCTCTTGCAGGAACTGCTGACACACTCCAGCCACATGAGGTCTAGCATTGTCTTGCATTAGGAGGAACCCAGGGCCAACCGCACCAGCATATGGTCTCACAAGGGGTCTGAGGATCTCATCTCGGTACCTAATGGCAGTCAGGCTACCTCTGGCGAGCACATGGAGGGCTGTGCGGCCCCCCAAAGAAATGCCACCCCACATCATGACTGACCCACCGCCAAACCGGTCATGCTGGAGGATGTTGCAGGCAGCAGAACGTTCTCCACGGCGTCTCCAGACTCTGTCACGTCTGTCACATGTGCTCAGTGTGAACCAGCTTTCATCTGTGAAGAGCACAGGGCGCCAGTGGCGAATTTGCCAATCTTGGTGTTCTCTGGCAAATGCCAAACGTCCTGCACGGTGTTGGGCTGTAAGCACAACCCCCACCTGTGGACGTCGGGCCCTCATACCACCCTCATGGTGTCTGTTTCTGACCATTTGAGCAGACACATGCACATTTGTGGCCTGCTGGAGGTCATTTTGCAGGGCTCTGGCAGTGCTCCTCCTTGCACAAAGGCCTCCATGCTCTGGACACTACGCTGACAGACACAGCAAACCTTCTTGCCACAGCTCGCATTGATGTGCCATCCTGGATGAGCTGCACTACCTGAGCCACTTGTGTGCGTTGTAGACTCCGTCTCATGCTACCACTAGAGTGAAAGCACCGCCAGCATTCAAAAGTGACCAAAACATCAGCCAGGAAGCATAGGAACTGATAAGTGGTCTGTGGTCACCACCTGCAAAACCAGTCCTTTATTGGGGGTGTCTTGCTAATTGCCTATAATTTCCACCTGTTGTCTATTCCATTTGCACAACAGCATGTGACATTTATTGTCAATCAGTGTTGCTTCCTAAGTGGACAGTTTGATTTCACAGAAGTGTGATTGACTTGGAGTTACATTGTGTTGTTTAAGTGTTCCCTTTATTTTTTTGAGCAGTGTATTTGTATATATCATGGTCCTCTGTAGCTCAGCTGGTAGAGCACGGCGCTTGTAACGCCAAGGTAGTGGGTTCGATTCCCGGGACCACCCATACACAAAAATGTATGCACGCATGACTGTAAGTCGCTTTGGATAAAAGCGTCTGCTAAATGGCATATTATTATTAGAAAATATATGTGTCTTGTCTGTTTAATTAACAAAATAACAAACTATTGATTTCATTTGGATGACCTGTAACATGCCTAATTCAACTCAAAATATGCCATTTTGAAAATAATTAATAATTGATTTATTTTTGATGGTGTATAGTCAATGGATTTATTAAAAAAGACGCCCAGCCACATCTGCACACCGCTACTACCAGTCGTCCCCGGCGTGCCTGCGTGCACACGGGGGGTACAAAAGGTGTATGCAGGCAAGAATGTGGTAAAAAATGGGCCTGTTTATAAGGGGGTCATATAAAACATTGCCCGTTTATTTATTTTTACAGTCAAAATAGTGTAAATCCTATGTGAAAGCAGTGTTGTAGTCTACACTGATCGTGATCTGATATTGATTGATATTTCCACAGGTTTTCTGGATACATTTGATGAGACGAAAGCTACAGAGGTGGAGAAGAACCGTCAGACACAGACCACCATCATAGCTCTACTGGAACACTCCAGCAGGGTGAGTGAATGAGTGAGTGACTGAGTGAGTGACTGAGTGAGTGAGTGACTGAGTGAGTGACTGAGTGAGTGACTGAGTGAGTGACTGAGTGAGTGACTGAGTGAGTGACTGAGTGAGTGACTGAGTGAGTGAGTGAGTGAGTGAGTGAGTGAGTGAGTGAGAGTGTGTGTGAGAGAGAGAGAGAGCAGAACCTGAGACAGCAGAACCTGAGACAGAGCTGCAATTCCTGACAAAATGTAAAAAAATATAAAACAATTAGAGAGTGTCATTTCCACAAATTTGAAACTCTTATTCAAGGTTTCAAAGACCTCTCTGATGAGGATAGGCTACCCGTCCTGTTGGGGGAGGACGCAGAGAGCTGTGGGTTGGCAGTGCGAGAGAGCGAGAG
Organism: Coregonus lavaretus; assembly: GCF_964263955.1. Lineage (NCBI taxonomy): Eukaryota > Metazoa > Chordata > Actinopteri > Salmoniformes > Salmonidae > Coregonus > Coregonus lavaretus. The sequence goes on from NC_139997.1 coordinate 1,952,662, forward strand.
GGAGGGAGAGAGGGAGAGCGAGAGGGAGGGAGGGAGCGAGAGAGAGGGAGGGAGGGAGGTCGAGAGAGCGAGAGAGGGAGGCCGAGAGAGGGAGGGAGGGAGGGCGAGAGAGGGAGGGAGGGAGGGTGAGAGAGTGAGGGAGGGAGCGAGCGATAGATAGAGAGGGAAGAAGGGAGAGAGAGAGGGAGGGAGAGAGGGAGGGAGAGAGGGAGGTCGAGAGTTCGAGAGAGAGAGGGAGGTCGAGAGAGAGGGAGGTCGAGAGAGAGAGAGAGAGAGAGAGAGAGAGAGAGAGAGAGAGAGAGAGAGAGAGAGAGAGAGAGAGAGAGAGAGAGAGAGAGAGAGAGAGAGAGAGAGAGAGAGAGAGAGAGAGAGAGAGAGAGAGAGAGAGAGAGAGAGAGAGAGAGAGAGAGAGAGAGAGAGAGAGAGAGAGAGAGGGGTTCAACTGATGTTTCCCATCTGCCATGTGCTTGTCTACTGTACTCAATGAAACAGTTCAGCCACTAAGTTCAACACATTGTTTTGTTAAATACTCACATTGGAAGTTCTCCAGGTCATAGCTTGAACTTTGCCTTGTTTTGCCTTAGTGGTTCTATGATGATAGTTTGTTTATTATCACTGTAAACAGAATCTATGAGTTAGCTGAATGAACCGTTTACCCCTATTACTAGCCTGTTCAACCTCTCTTTCGTAACGTCTGAGATCCCCAGAGATTGGAAAGCTGCCGCGGTCATCCCCCTCTTCAAAGGGGGTGACACTCTAGATCCAAACTGTTACAGACCTATATCCATCCTGCCCTGCCTTTCAAAAGTATTTGAAAGCCAAGTTAACAAACAGATCACCGACCATTTCGAATACCACCGTACCTTCTCTGCTATGCAATCCGGTTTCCGAGCTGGTCATGGGTGCACTTCAGCCACGCTCAAGGTCCTAAACGATATTATAACCGCGATTGATAATAGACAGTACTGTGCAGCCGTCTTCATCAACCTGGCCAAGGCTTTCGACTCTGTCAACCACCGCATTCTTATTGGCAGACTAAATAGCCTTGGTTTCTCAAATGACTGCCTCGCCTGGTTCACCAACTACTTCTCAGATAGAGTTCAGTGTGTCAAATCGGAGGGCCTGTTGTCTGGACCTATGGCAGTCTCTATGGGGGTGCCACAGGGTTCAATTCTTGGGCCGACACTTTTCTCTGTGTATATCAATGATGTCGCTCTTGCTGCTGGTGACTCTCAGATCCACCTCTACGCAGACGACACCATTTTGTATACATCTGGCCCTTCATTGGACACTGTGTTAACAAACCTCCAAACGAGCTTCAATGCTATACAACACTCCTTCAGTAGCCTCCAACTGCTCTTAAACACTAGTAAAACTAAATGTATGCTTTTCAATCGAACGCTGCTGGCACCCGCCCACCCGACTAGAATCACCACTCTCGACGGGTCTGACCTAGAGTATGTGGACAACTACAAATACCTAGGTGTCTGGTTAGACTGTAAACTCTCCTTCCAGACTCACATAAAGAATCTCCAATCCAAAGTTAAATCTAGAATCGGCTTCCTATTTCGCAACAAAGCCTCCTTCACTCATGCTGCCAAACATGCCCTCGTAAAACTGACTATCCTACCGATCCTTGACTTCGGCGATGTCATTTACAAAATAGCCTCCAACACTCTACTCAGCTAACTGGATGTAGTCTATCACAGTGCCATCCGTTTTGTCACCAAAGCCCCATACACTACCCACCACTGTGACCTGTACGCTCTTGTTGGCTGGTCCTCACTACATGTTCGTCGCCAAACCCACTGGCTCCAGGCCATCTATAAATCACTGCTAGGCAAATCCCCGCCTTATCTTAGCTCATTGGTCACCATAGCAGCACCCACCCGTAGTCTGCGCTCCAGCAGGTATATCTCACTGGTCATCCCCAAAGCCAACACCTCCTTTGGCCGCCATTCCTTCCAGTTCTCTGCTGCCAATGACTGGAACAAATTGCAAAAATCTCTGAAGCTGGAGACTCTTATCTCCCTCACTAACTTTAAGCATCAGTTGTCAGAGCTGCTTACCGATCACTGCACCTGTACACAGCCCATCTGAAATTAGCCCACCCAACTACCTCATCCCTATATTGTTATTTATTTTGCTCTTTTGCACCCCAGTATCTCTATTTGCACATAATCTCTTGCACATCTAGCATTCCAGTGTTAATACTATTGTAATTATTTTGCACTGTAGCCTATTTATTGCCTTACCTCCATAACTTGCTACATTTGCACACACTGTATATATATTTTCTGTTGTATTTTTGACTTTGTTTTTTTACCCCATATGTGACTCTGTGTTGTTGTTTTTATCGCACTGCTTTGCTTTATCTTGGCCAGGTCGCAGTTGTAAATGAGAACTTGTTCTCAACTGGCTTACCTGGTTAAATAAAGGTGAAATAAATAAAATAAATAAAAAATATTTCTATGTCCTAGCTGTTCTCTGTCATGTCATTCACACAAGTCATGAAACTAAAGTTTATGAAGCAAAACTCCTAACTCCTATCAGATACTAGGGTCTACACCGCATGTTGTTGATGTTGAAGTGAAGAAGCGAGGTTAAAGGAGATGTCTTGTGTGTTGATACAGAACATGAACCGTATGCGACAGATCTCGTCGGTGACGGCCAATGAGCTGAAGTCCATGCAGGAAGACCTGAGCTTCAAGGAGACCGAGATGCACAAGTCCCAGAACACAGCTAAGGGCTTGTCTTCAGGTTAGTACACAACACATTACATTACATCACAACATAGCCAAGGGCCTCAGGTTAGTCACAGCACCACAACATAGCCAAGGGCCTCAGGTTAGTCACAGCACCACAACATAGCCAAGGGCCTCAGGTTAGTCACAGCACCACAACATAGCCAAGGGCCTCAGGTTAGTCACACACAGCACCACAACATAGCCAAGGGCCTCAGGTTAGTCACACACAGCACCACAACATAGCCAAGGGCCTCAGGTTAGTCACAGCACCACAACATAGCCAATGGCCTCAGGTTAGTCACAGCACCACAACATAGCCAAGGGCCTCAGGTTAGTCACAGCACCACAACATAGCCAAGGGCCTCAGGTTAGTCACAGCACCACAACATAGCCAAGGGCCTCAGGTTAGTCACAGCACCACAACATAGCCAAGGGCCTCAGGTTAGTCACAGCACCACAACATAGCCAAGGGCCTCAGGTTAGTCACAGCACCACAACATAGCCAAGGGCCTCAGGTTAGTCACACACAGCACCACAACATAGCCAAGGGCCTTAGGTTAGTCACACACAGCACCACAACATAGCCAAGGGCCTCAGGTTAGTCACAGCACCACAACATAGCCAAGGGCCTCAGGTTAGTCACACACAGCACCACAACATAGCCAAGGGCCTCAGGTTAGTCACAGCACCACTATCCTCCAGGTCATAGCTTTAACATTGCCTTGTTTTGCCTTAGTGCTTCAATGATGATAGTTTGTTTACAGCCAAGGGCCTGTCCTCAGGTTAATAGAAAAAAATGCATATCCAATTGCCAGGTGCTGGACAAAAAAAAGAAATAATATGAAAAAAGTAATGTCAGCAACTCTGTAATGCTTTCCAGTGATCAGGCAGCTAATGTTTTTATTCTTAACTGGGGGCCATCCTACTGTAAAACTCTCAACTGGGTCCATCCTACTGTACAACTCTCTGTCAACTGGGTCCATCCTACTGTACAACTCTCTGTCAACTGGGTCCATCCTACTGTACAACTCTCTGTCAACTGGGTCCATCCTTCTGTAAAACTCTCTGTCAACTGGGTCCATCCTACTGTAAAACTCTCTGTCAACTGGGTCCACCCTACTGTAAACTCTCTGTCAACTGGGTCCATCCTTCTGTAAAACTCTCTGTCAACTGGGTCCATCCTACTGTAAAACCCTCTGTCAACTGGGTCCATCCTACTGTAAACTCTCTGTCAACTGGGTCCATCCTACTGTAAACTCTCTGTCAACTGGGTCCACCCTACTGTAAAACTCTCTGTCAACTGGGTCCACCCTACTGTAAACTCTCTGTCAACTGGGTCCATCCTACTGTAAAACTCTCTGTCAACTGGGTCCACCCTACTGTAAAACTCTGTCAACTGGATCCATCCTACTGTAAAACCCTCTGTCAACTGGATCCATCCTACTGTAAAACTCTGTCAACTGGATCCATCCTACTGTAAAACTCTCTGTCAACTGGGTCCGTCCTACTGTAAAACTCTGTCAACTGGGTCCATCCTACTGTAAAACTCTGTCAACTGGGTCCATCCTTCTGTAAAACTCTCTGTCAACTGGGTCCATCCTACTGTAAAACTCTCTGTCAACTGGGTCCATCCTACTGTAAAACTCTCTGTCAACTGGGTCCATGCTACTGTAAAACTCTGTCAACTGGGTCCATCCTAAGGTAAAACTCTGTCAACTGGGTCCATCCTTCTGTAAAACTCTCTGTCAACTGGGGCCATCCTACTGTAAAACTCTCTCAACTGGGTCCATCCTACTGTAAAACTCTGTCAACTGGGTCCATGCTACTGTAAAACTCTCTCTCTGAAGTCTACTTGGTTCTCTCCTCACTCTTTGACAACCAACTAAGACTGGATTTGTCGAACTGGGTAAAATGTGCATTTTCAATATACCTCCGTGATGACAGGCAACGTTTCATGGCTTATTGAGAACTGCTGACAGAACAGTAAGGAACCCCAGCCCCTACCTATGAAATGAGAGATATCTCTCTGAATACTGATGGACTAGTATGCTGATTGACATGATATGGAACGTTTTACAGTAACGTTTTTACATTGAAAACTTAGGCTAAGTGTTTTATGCAATCTGTGTTCAACTCGATGTGTGGCACGTGTGCATTACTGCATAGATTACTGGGACTGTCATCCTTACTTCCCCCAGACTCCTCCTTGCTGAATAGAGTTACATTAAGCATCAGATACTCCTCTACCTTATCTTCCTAACTACACAACAAGCAATCAGCAGCAGAGGATGAGGACAGCTTTATTGTCAGTAGCACAGTGACTCTGGTGCTCTGCACTGCACTGTCAGCCCACACACACACAACGCCCACACACACACACCGCCCACACACACACATTGTTAGGCTAAGACTGGACTATATAGTTCCAGCCCACACTGATCAGATCGACTCCCTGCTCCCTCCATTTCCTCCTCATAAATGGGTGTATTTATCAAATAAGCCGTTGTCTCAGAGCCAGGGGTTTCCTTCCTGCCAGGGGTTTCCTCCCTTTGTCTTCAGCCTCACAACGTACCGCTGTTCCCCCTAAATAATGTCTTATCAACGTACCGCTGTTCCCCCTAAATAATGTCTTATCAACGTACCGCTGTTCCCCCTAAATAATGTCTTATCAACGTACCGCTGTTCCCCCTAAATAATGTCTTATCAACGTACCGCTGTTCCCCCTAAATAATGTCTTATCAACGTACCGCTGTTCCCCCTAAATAATGTCTTATCAACGTACCGCTGTTCCCCCTAAATAATGTCTAATCGACGTACCGCTGTTCCCCCTAAATAATGTCTTATCAACGTACCGCTGTTCCCCCTAAATAATGTCTCATCGACGTACCGCTGTTCCCCCTAAATAATGTCTCATCGACGTACCGCTGTTCCCCCTAAATAATGTCTCATCGACGTACTGCTGTTCCCCCTAAATAATGTCTCATCGACGTACCGCTGTTCCCCCTAAATAATGTCTCATCGACGTACCGCTGTTCCCCCTAAATAATGTCTAATCGATGTACCGCTGTTCCCCCTAAATAATGTCTTATCGACGTACCGCTGTTCCCCCTAAATAATGTCTTATCAACGTACCGCTGTTCCCCCTAAATAATGTCTTATCGACGTACCGCTGTTCCCCCTAAATAATGTCTTATCGACGTACCGCTGTTCCCCCTAAATAATGTCTAATCGACGTACCGCTGTTCCCCCTAAATAATGTCTTATCGACGTACCGCTGTTCCCCCTAAATAATGTCTTATCGACGTACCGCTGTTCCCCCTAAATAATGTCTCATCGACGTACCGCTGTTCCCCCTAAATAATGTCTCATCGACGTACCGCTGTTCCCCCTAAATAATGTCTCATCGACGTACCGCTGTTCCCCCTAAATAATGTCTCATCGACGTACCGCTGTTCCCCCTAAATAATGTCTCATCGACGTACCGCTGTTCCCCCTAAATAATGTCTCATCGACGTACCGCTGTTCCCCCTAAATAATGTCTCATCGACGTACCGCTGTTCCCCCTAAATAATGTCTCATCGACGTACCGCTGTTCCCCCTAAATAATGTCTCATCGACGTACCGCTGTTCCCCCTAAATAATGTCTCATCGACGTACCGCTGTTCCCCCTAAATAATGTCTCATCGACGTACCGCTGTTCCCCCTAAATAATGTCTTATCGACGTACCGCTGTTCCCCCTAAATAATGTCTCATCGACGTACCGCTGTTCCCCCTAAATAATGTCTCATCGACGTACCGCTGTTCCCCCTAAATAATGTCTCATCGACGTACCGCTGTTCCCCCTAAATAATGTCTCATCGACGTACCGCTGTTCCCCCTAAATAATGTCTTATCGACGTACCGCTGTTCCCCCTAAATAATGTCTCATCGACGTACCGCTGTTCCCCCTAAATAATGTCTTATCGACGTACCGCTGTTCCCCCTAAATAATGTCTTATCGACGTACCGCTGTTCCCCCTAAATAATGTCTTATCGACGTACCGCTGTTCCCCCTAAATAATGTCTTATCGACGTACCGCTGTTCCCCCTAAATAATGTCTTATCGACGTACCGCTGTTCCCCCTAAATAATGTCTTATCGACGTACCGCTGTTCCCCCTAAATAATGTCTTATCGACGTACCGCTGTTCCCCCTAAATAATGTCTTATCGACGTACCGCTGTTCCCCCTAAATAATGTCTTATCGACGTACCGCTGTTCCCCCTAAATAATGTCTTATCGACGTACCGCTGTTCCCCCTAAATAATGTCTTATCGACGTACCGCTGTTCCCCCTAAATAATGTCTTATCGACGTACCGCTGTTCCCCCTAAATAATGTCTTATCGACGTACCGCTGTTCCCCCTAAATAATGTCTTATCGACGTACCGCTGTTCCCCCTAAATAATGTCTTATCGACGTACCGCTGTTCCCCCTAAATAATGTCTTATCGACGTACCGCTGTTCCCCCTAAATAGTGTCTTATCGACGTACCGCTGTTCCCCCTAAATAATGTCTTATCGACGTACCGCTGTTCCCCCTAAATAATGTCTTATCAACGTACCGCTGTTCCCCCTAAATAATGTCTTATCGACGTACCGCTGTTCCCCCTAAATAATGTCTTATCGACGTACCGCTGTTCCCCCTAAATAGTGTCTTATCAACGTACCACTGTTCTTCCTAAATAATGTCTTATCAACGTACCGCTGTTCCCCCTAAATAATGTCTTATCAACGTACCGCTGTTCCCCCTAAATAATGTCTTATCAACGTACCGCTGTTCCCCCTAAATAATGTCTTATCAACGTACCGCTGTTCCCCCTAAATAATGTCTTATCAACGTACCGCTGTTCCCCCTAAATAATGTCTTATCAACGTACCGCTGTTCCCCCTAAATAACGTCTTATCGACGTACCGCTGTTCCCCCTAAATAACGTCTTATCGACGTACCGCTGTTCCCCCTAAATAACGTCTTATCGACGTACCGCTGTTCCCCCTAAATAACGTCTTATCAACGTACCGCTGTTCCCCCTAAATAACGTCTTATCGACGTACCGCTGTTCCCCCTAAATAACGTCTTATCGACGTACCGCTGTTCCCCCTAAATAACGTCTTATCGACGTACCGCTGTTCCCCCTAAATAATGTCTTATCGACGTACCGCTGTTCTTCCTAAATAATGTCTTATCAACGTACCGCTGTTCCCCCTAAATAATGTCTTATCAACGTACCGCTGTTCCCCCTAAATAATGTCTTATCAACGTACCGCTGTTCCCCCTAAATAATGTCTTATCAACGTACCGCTGTTCCCCCTAAATAATGTCTTATCAACGTACCGCTGTTCCCCCTAAATAATGTCTTATCAACGTACCGCTGTTCCCCCTAAATAATGTCTTATCAACGTACCGCTGTTCCCCCTAAATAATGTCTTATCACAGACACTGGCTAAGTCCCAAATGGAACCCTATTCCCCAAATAGTGTGCTACTTTTGGGCTCTGGTCAAAGATAATGCAGTATGTAGGGTTTAGGGTGCCATTTGGGATGCACACACTGCCAAAGCCACCCGCTAGGCTGCTACATGTCATCGATCCTACTATTCTGAGCCAGAGAAGCATTGTTCCTTTCTTCCCAGCTCAGTGAAAATTGCTCAAGTCAATCTTACAGAAATTAAACAATGACACTGGCTTTGAGGTAAATGATCAGCCCATGGTGGTGTTTTTGTAATATGTAACTTTATAACAATATAATCCTACTCGCTACATAATTATTAAACCGATTATTATCTGTGCAACACCAGCGGCCCTCTGCAGCAATGCTGTGTAAATATTGTTGCTAATGACAGCTAATGACAATCCTCTGGATTGTGGTGGCAGGGTTCCTGGGGAGAGCTGCCCCAGGAGGAAGCTGTAGAGTATGTGTGTGTGTGTGTGTGTGAGAGAGGCAGGATTCCTGCGGGGAAAGAGAAAGGCTAGCCCCAGGAGGAAGCTGTAGAGTATGTATGTATGTGTGTGTGTGTGTGTGTGTGAGAGGCAGGATTCCTGGGGGGAGGGAGAAAGGCTAGCCCCAGGAGGAAGCTGTAGAGAATGCACAGAAGTGCTGATGGGGTATTTTACTGCTCTGTCCACAGCAGCAGCTCCTCCTCCACTGGCTGGGTCTGGGGCGCAGCGCTATCAGTAGGAACCCGACTGCTTCCTCTTCCTGCTCTCAGACCCTGCCTGCCCCAGCGAAGCTCCCTGTCTCTGGGCCCTGCCCCCTGCCCCCAGCCTCTGCCCCCTGCTCCAGACCCTGCAGGCTCATGTCCCAGCCCCCAAGCCCAGCTCCCTGTCCCAGACCCAGGATGTCCCAGCCAGCCCCTGTCCCAGCCTGCATCTGTCCCAGCCTGCCTCTGTCCCAGCCAGCCCCTGTCCCAGCCTGCATCGGTCCCAGCCAGCCCCTGTCCCAGCCTGCATCGGTCCCAGCCAGCCCCTGTCCCAGCCTGCATCTGTCCCAGCCTGCCTCTGTCCCAGCCTGCATCTGTCCCAGCCTGCATCTGTCCCAGCCCGACTGCCTTCCCCTGCCCCATCCTTCCTCTGTCCCAGCCCGATTGTCTTCCCCTGCCCCATCCTTCCTCTGTCCCAGCCTGATTGTCTTCCCCTGCCTCAGACCCTGCCTTCCCCAGCCTACCCCAGAGCCTGGGCCCTTAATCTATATGGACCTCTAGCTCTGTCATCAACATAAATCTTTCTGGTTTCATTCAAGGTGGGATGATAATGGGCTAGATCTAAGGCAGTAGAAGGCTCTAAGGCAGTAGAAGGCTCTAAGGCAGCAGAAGGCTCTAAGGCAGCAGAAGGCTCTAAGGCAGTAGAAGGCTCTAAGGCAGCAGAAGGCTCTAAGGCAGCAGAAGGCTCTAAGGCAGCAGAAGGCTCTAAGGCAGCAGAAGGCTCTAAGGCAGTAGAAGGCTCTAAGGCAGTAGAAGGCTCTAAGGCAGTAGAAGGCTCTAAGGCAGCAGAAGGCTCTAAGGCAGCAGAAGGCTCTAAGGCAGCAGAAGGCTCTAAGGCAGCAGAAGGCTCTAAGGCAGCAGAAGGCTCTAAGGCAGCAGAAGGCTCTAAGGCAGCAGAAGGCTCTAAGGCAGCAGAAGGCTCTAAGGCAGTAGAAGGCTCTAAGACAGTAGAAGGATCTAAGAGCACGTCTAGTTGTCGGGCGGCCGGACCTCACTAGTAGCAGGATTTCATCTGGAGAGAGGGGAGAAAGAGGTCAATGCATACAGTAGTTCTGTCTGAGTGGGACCAGTGGACTCAATAGGCTGAGAGAATGAGGAGCGGATGTCATCAACCTTCTTTTCAAGGCCGAGCCGGCCAGGAAGAAAGGGGAGAGTACGAGTCTTGGGATACAGAAAGGGAGGGTTGACGAGACAGAATGAGGAGACAGGAGGGAGAAGGATTTAGCAGAAGGGAGAGATGATTGGACAGAAGAGGAGAGAGTAGTGGGAGAGAGAGAGTGAAGTGAGGTGGGGTTGCAGTGAGATTAGTAGGTGAACAGCCTCTAGTAAAGATGTGAGTGGGAGGGGACTGGGAAAGGGTGAGGTCAAAAGAGGAAAGGAGGGGAAAGAGAGTTGGAAAGAAATGAATCGAAGGCAGACGTCGGGAGATTGAAGTCACCAAGTACGAAGAGCGGTGAGCCATCATCAGGAAATTAGTTTATCAAGGTGTCAATCTCATTGAGGAACTCTAAGGGCACCTGGTGGGCGATCGATGACAACAATGCTAAGCTTGAGTGGACAAGTGACAGTAACAGAATGAAATTCAGGTTAGGAGATGGACAGGTGAGAGAGGGAGAAAATAGAACATCTCTACTTAGGAGAAATGAGAAGCCCTGTGCCCCCACCGCGACGACCAGATGCTCTCGGACTATGAGAGAAAACATAGTCAGATGAAGAGAGAGCAGCTGGAGTAGCAGTGTTCTCTGGGGTGATCCATGCCTCAGTCAGGGCCAAAACGTCAAGGGCCTGAAGGGCAGCATAGTCTGAGATGAACTCGGCGTTCTTGACCTCAGATCGGCAGTTCCAAACTCTGCTAGAGACCAGGAATTCCACATGGGGTTGTGCGCGGAGCGTCTGTAAAGCCCACAGTGAGAGATGCCAACAGGTATAGAAAACACACGGTTGACAAAGCTACAAAAGAGGAAAATGAGATCATCTGTAAATAACTAGGTAAAATACTAAAGTGAGAGAGTGGTGTGGAGCGTTCCTCGAACAACTCGGCAGAACTGTCTTCGTTTTGTTTTCTCCCTGCTGAGAAACCAGGGGAGACTGAAGGACTAATACTAATTGCTAATTGCCTTGGAAAGGTGAAGAGCACGCCTCCCGGTAGTAATTGCTAATTGCCTTGGAAAGGTGAAGAGCACGCCTCCCGGTAGTAATTGCTAATTGCCTTGGAAAGGTGAAGAGCACGCCTCCCGGTAGTAATTGCTAATTGCCTTGGAAAGGTGAAGATCACACCTCCCAGTAGTAATTGCTAATTGCCTTGGAAAGGTGAAGAGCACACCTCCCGGTAGTAATTGCTAATTGCCTTGGAAAGGTGAAGATCACACCTCCCGGTAGTAATTGCTAATTGCCTTGGAAAGGTGAAGAGCACGCCTCCCGGTAGTAATTGCTAATTGCCTTGGAAAGGTGAAGAGCACGCCTCCGGTAGTAATTGCTAATTGCCTTGGAAAGGTGAAGAGCACACCTCCCGGTAGTAATTGCTAATTGCCTTGGAAAGGTGAAGAGCACGCCTCCCGGTAGTAATTGCTAATTGCCTTGGAAAGGTGAAGAGCATGCCTCCCGGTAGTAATTGCTAATTGCCTTGGAAAGGTGAAGAGCATGCCTCCCGGTAGTAATTGCTAATTGCCTTGGAAAGGTGAAGAGCACACCTCCCGGTAGTAATTGCTGATTTCCTAGGAGAGGGGAAACCCCTCCCCCGCTAATACAGTCACTGATTACCAAAACAACAAGGAGTCACAAATTGCACCTTAATCCTGGTTGATGTGTCAACAATCATCGGCAAGTTAATAGCAGTCAGCAGTTCACACGCCAAGACTACTGGGAATACAGGCAGCACTTAAAGTAGATGGCCCTAGCTAGCAAAAAGACAGTACAGATTAAGACAAAGATTATTCTTCTCACTCCTGGATAGATCAGGAGTCCTCTAGCTATAGAATGAAGGAAATGGATTAGAGTTGATTGACTAAGTAATCAGAGTATGGAATAGAATAGGATGCCATTTGGGACAGAGTTTATGTGCAACGGTCTGGTCAGGCCCCAGGCTCGGTCTGGTCAGGCCCCAGGCTCGGTCTGGTCAGGCCCCAGGCTCGGTCTGGTCTGGTCAGGCCCCAGGCTCGGTTTGGTCAGGCCCCAGGCTCGGTCTGGTCAGGCCCCAGGCTCGGTCTGGTCAGGCCCCAGGCTCGGTCTGGTCAGGCCCCAGGCTCGGTCTGGTCAGGCCCCAGGCTCGGTCTGGTCAGGCCCCAGGCTCTTGTCTGGTCAGGCCCCAGGCTCGGTCTGGTCAGGCCCCAGGCTCAGTAGCTCTCTGTCAGCACAACAATGTTATTCTTCTAACAGGAAAAAAAGAAACACCCAAATTAGCATTGTGTCCACTGTCCAGTGTTATCAGAGTTCAGATGTGAGCTGAAGTGACAGCTTACTGTGAACTTGTTTTTATGCATCCTGTGTAATGCAACTCTGTGTAACTCAGTGTAATGGAACTCTGTGTAACTCAGTGTAATCTAACTCTGTGTAACTCAGTGTAATGGAACTCTGTGTAACTCAGTGTAATGGAACTCTGTGTAACTCAGTGTAATCTAACTCTGTGTAACTCAGTGTAATGGAACTCTGTGTAACTCAGTGTAATGGAACTCTGTGTAACTCAGTGTAATCTAACTCTGTGTAACTCAGTGTAATGGAACTCTGTGTAACTCAGTGTAATCTAACTCTGTGTAACTCAGTGTAATGCAACTCTGTGTAACTCAGTGTAATGGAACTCTGTGTAACTCAGTGAATGGAACTCTGTGTAACTCAGTGTAATGGAACTCTGTGTAACTCTCACACACACACTCACACACACACACATACTCACACACACACACACACTCACTCACTCACACACACACTCACACACACAAGACATGCTAACCTCTCACCATTACAATAACAAGGGAAGTTAGCATTTTTGGGGGGGGTATGATATTTGTGCGTCTGGAACCTTCTCACTCATCATTATTCAAGTTTAATTCAGGATTATCCGTAATCATGGTAGCATCCACATTAATTAGAAACATATTATATTCTTATTTCCAATAAAAGTGACTCCAAAATAACACAATACATTATTTACCATTAATTTCTATTGGGCACAAAATTATCTGAAACACAACCAAAACAAACAGCAAATGCATCCAACTAGTTTGTAGAGTCACAAGCTTGATGTAATCATTGCGTGCTGGGAATATGGGACCAAATACAAAACCTTTGACTACTTAAATACACATAAGTGAATTTGTCCCAAAACTTTTGGTCCCCTAAAGTGGGGGGACTATGTACAAACGGTTCTAAACGGTTCACCCGATATGGATGAAAATACTCTCAAATTATAGCTGACAGTCTGCACTTTAACCTCATATTCATTGGATCATTTCAAATCCAAAGTGCTGGAGTACAGAGCCAAAACAACAAACAATGTGTCGCTGTCCCAATACTTTTGAAGCTCACTGTATATATAAAATAGATAAAGATACCCAAGTCTTGATGCCAATGATCTGTCTGTGTGATCTGTTTTGTGTGCGTGTGTATGTACGTCCGTCTGTCTATTTGTGTGTCCGTCCGTCCGTCCCTGTGTGTCCATGTCTGTGTCCCGTCCTTGTCCGTCCCTGTGTGTCCATGTCTGTGTCCCGTCCTTGTCCGTCCCTGTGTGTCCGTCCGTCCGTCCCTGTGTGTCCATGTCTGTGTCCCGTCCTTGTCCGTCCCTGTGTGTCCATGTCTGTGTCCCGTCCTTGTCCGTCCCTGTGTGTCCGTCCGTCCGTCCCTGTGTGTCCATGTCTGTGTCCCGTCCTTGTCCGTCCCTGTGTGTCCATGTCTGTGTCCCGTCCTTGTCCGTCCCCCAGAGAACCACCGATTGACCCAGGACCTGCTGAAGGTAGAGCAGCTGGAGAGTAAGATCAACACAGAGCTGACCAGCCTGAAGGACAAGATAGACAGCATGACCCAGGAGCTGGAGACGTACGGCAACCTGGAGGCGCTCAAGGCTGCCGGAGAGGACAAGAAGAAGGTACTGCTACGGAGTGTGTGTGTGTGTGTGTGAATGTATGTGTGTGTGTGTGTGTGTGTGTGTGTGTGTGTGTGAGTGTGTGTGTGTGAGAGTGAGTGTGTGAGTGTGAATGTGAGTGTGTGTGTGTGTGAGTGAATGTGTGTGTGTGTGTGTGAGTGTGAGAGTTAGTGTGTGTGTGTATGTGAGTGAATGTGTGTGTGTGTGTGTGAGTGTGTGTGTGTGTGTGTGTGTGAGTGTTTGAGTGAATGTGTGTGAGTGTGTGTGTGTGTGTGTGAGTGTTTGAGTGAATGTGTGTGTGTGTTTGTGTGTGTGTGTGTGTGAGAGTGTTTGAGTGAATGTGTGTGTGTGTGAGAGTGTTTGAGTGAATGTGTGTGTGTGAGTGTGTGTGTGTGAGTGTGAGTGTGTGTGAGTCAGGCATAGCCCCTGTAAGATCATGTAGCTAATGTAAACAGTGCCAGTGTTATCATTGAGGGAGTTTACCTATGGGAACAACTTCATACAGCTGAAAGGAAATGTAAAAGCATCCTTTACATGCTTTACAAAGAGACTCTACATTAAACAGGAAACACATTCTCAGAGAGATTTGATACCAGGAAGTCATGTTTCTTCCACTATCTCAGTCTGAGAAACCAAGTTTAGTTTCAACCAATGAAGAAAGGGGTGTAACCAATGGTTGGTTGGCCCACTTCATCTGCTTCAACATCCTTAAGATATTTTTACAGTGAATCCTTGTTTTACATTTTAGTCGTTTTAGCAGACGCTCTTATCCAGAGCGACTTACAGGAGCAATTAGGGTTAAGTGCCTTGCTCAAGGGCACATCGACAGATTTTTCACCTAGTCGGCTCGGGGATTAGAACCAGCGACCTTTCTGTTACTGGCACAACGCTCATAACCACTAAGCTACCTGCCGCCCCTGGAGAGCTGTATATCTGAAACATACGGCTATTCAGTATCTGAGCTGTATATCTGAAACATACGGCTATTCAGTATCTGAGCTGTATATCTGAAACATACGGCTATTCAGTATCTGAGCTGTATATCTGAAACATACGGCTATTCAGTATCTGAGCTGTATATCTGAAACATACGGCTATTCAGTATCTGAGCTGTATATCTGAAACATACGGCTATTCAGTATCTGAGCTGTATATCTGAAACATACGGCTATTCAGTATCTGAGCTGTATATCTGAAACATACGGCTATTCAGTATCTGAGCTGTATATCTGAAACATACGGCTATTCAGTATCTGAGCTGTATATCTGAAACATACGGCTATTCAGTATCTGAGCTGTATATCTGAAACATACGGCTATTCAGTATCTGAGCTGTATATCTGAAACATACGGCTATTCAGTATCTGAGCTGTATATCTGAAACATACGGCTATTCAGTATCTGAGCTGTATATCTGAAACATACGGCTATTCAGTATCTGAGCTGTATATCTGAAACATACGGCTATTCAGTATCTGAGCCGTATATCTGAAACATACGGCTATTCAGTATCTGAGCCGTATATCTGAAACATACGGCTATTCAGTATCTGAGCCGTATATCTGAAACATACGGCTATTCAGTATCTGAGCCGTATATCTGAAACATACGGCTATTCAGTATCTGAGCCGTATATCTGAAACATACGGCTATTCAGTATCTGAGCTGTATATCTGAAACATACGGCTATTCAGTATCTGAGCTGTATATCTGAAACATACGGCTATTCAGTATCTGAGCTGTATATCTGAAACATACGGCTATTCAGTATCTGAGCTGTATATCTGAAACATACGGCTATTCAGTATCTGAGCTGTATATCTGAAACATACGGCTATTCAGGATCTGAGCTGTATATCTGAAACATACGGCTATTCAGTATCTGAGCTGTATATCTGAAACATACGGCTATTCAGTATCTGAGCTGTATATCTGAAACATACGGCTATTCAGTATCTGAGCTGAGGATATGCTGTGGTAGCTCTACTAACACTGGAACAAGTGTTAAATGAATGAATGGATGGATGGATGGATGGATGGATGGATGGATGGATGGATGGATGGATGGATGGATGGATGGATGGATGGATGGATGGATAGATGGATGGATGGATGGATGGATGGATGGATGGATGGATGGATGAATGATTGAATGGTAGGTCATCTAGGTTGTTGTCTATTGTCCTATAGAAGCTGCAGGAGGACAGAGTATCCCTGGCCCAGAGGAGAGACGGCTTTCAGAAGGTCATGCAGAAGATGAATGAGGTGTATGAAGCTCTGAAGACCCAGCTACAGGAGAATGAGACACATGCTCAGGTACAGAGGGGATACTGACAACTGACTAGTATTACGGTTAGCCTGGTCCCTGGTCTGTTTAGGCTATTAGCCAATGACCATAGTAGTTGCCAGGCTAACCTGAAGTGGCCTGTCTATTGCTTTTTAAATGACACCTCATAATGTCATAGTTCATTTGGAGGTTGAAGATTCTTTGAGCGTTTCTTGCCTGTTTTTACTGTCAACCAACCGCTGTTTTCTATTGGTTTTCAGCTGACCAATCTGGAGAGGAAGTGGCAACACCATGAGCAGAACAACTTTGTCATGAAAGAGTGTATCCTTTTTTGCTTTTGACCAGAGTGGTTTTGATTTGACACTATCAAGTAATCAGTCATTTGGTCTTTGTCATTCACACCTCCTGTATCTATACATGACAGGACTGACAGAT
>NC_139997.1:1969640-2012630 GCF_964263955.1 Coregonus lavaretus
TTACTGGGCCTGTTGATCAGATGGGTTTTACTGGCCTGTTGATCAGATGGGTTTTACTGGCCTGTTGATCAGATGGGTTTTACTGGCCTGTTGATCAGATGGGTTTTACTGGGCCTGTTGATCAGATGGGTTTTACTGGGCTGTTGATCAGATGGGTTTTACTGGGCTGTTGATCAGATGGGTTTTACTGGCCTGTTGATCAGATGGGTTTTACTGGCCTGTTGATCAGATGGGTTTTACTGGGCCTGTTGATCAGATGGGTTTTACTGGGCTGTTGATCAGATGGGTTTTACTGGCCTGTTGATCAGATGGGTTTTACTGGCCTGTTGATCAGATGGGTTTTACTGGGCCTGTTGATCAGATGGATTTTACTGGCCTGTTGATCAGATGGGTTTTACTGGGCCTGTTGATCAGATGGGTTTTACTGGGCCTGTTGATCAGATGGGTTTTACTGGCCTGTTGATCAGATGGGTTTTACTGGCCTGTTGATCAGATGGGTTTTACTGGCCTGTTGATCAGATGGGTTTTACTGGCCTGTTGATCAGATGGGTTTTACTGGCCTGTTGATCAGATGGGTTTTACTGGGCCTGTTGATCAGATGGGTTTTACTGGGCCTGTTGATCAGATGAGTTTTACTGGCCTGTTGATCAGATGGGTTTTACTGGGCCTGTTGATCAGATGGGTTTTACTGGCCTGTTGATCAGATGGGTTTTACTGGCCTGTTGATCAGATTGGTTTTACTGGGCCTGTTGATCAGATGGGTTTTACTGGCCTGTTGATCAGATGGGTTTTACTGGCCTGTTGATCAGATGGGTTTTACTGGGCCTGTTGATCAGATGGGTTTTACTGGCCTGTTGATCAGATTGGTTTTACTGGGCCTGTTGATCAGATGGGTTTTACTGGCCTGTTGATCAGATGGGTTTTACTGGCCTGTTGATCAGATGGGTTTTACTGGCCTGTTGATCAGATGGGTTTTACTGGCCTGTTGATCAGATGGGTTTCTCTCTGTTACCTCTCTTCAGGATATCTCTAACTAGCAATAGAGTAAAGTGGTATATGATATTATTAACCAGGTTTTTCTACCATGTCTCCAGGCTATCTGTACCTGGCCATAGAGTTCGCCCCTCACGGTAACCTGTTGGACTTCCTGAGGAAGAGCAGAGTGTTGGAGACTGACCCGGCCTTCGCTATCGCTAACAGCACCGCCTCCACCCTCACCTCACAACAGCTGCTGCACTTTGCTGCGGACGTGGCCCGCGGCATGGACTACCTGGCTCAGAAACAGGTTAGTACTGCAGACCTGGCCCGTGGCTTAGACTACCTGGCTCAGAAACAGGTTAGTACTGCAGACCTGGCCCGTGGCTTAGACTACATGGCTCAGAAACAGGTTGGCATTGGCCTTGACGCGGCAAGACAGCTGATCTGGGTCCAGACTAGGTACAGCCCAAACTGATCTGGGACCAGGCTTGGTCCGTGCCTTTTTATGTTTCAGACCCCAGAGACAAGAGAGTGTGCTTTTAGTCATATAACATCCCATAAACGCTTCACAGTGGATTTATTCTTGTGAGTTGTATAATCTGACCAGATCTCTTGTGATTTCTAGTTCATCCACAGAGACCTGGCAGCCAGAAACATCCTGGTGGGAGAGAACTTAGTGGCGAAGATAGCGGACTTCGGTCTCTCCAGAGGGCAGGAGGTCTATGTGAAGAAGACCATGGTAAGAGTCTCCGAAGCTGACAAACTTCAACGTCAACATAAAAATCACAAGGGCGTTTATACCATGAAACTGTATGATCCTCTCAGGCCGCTGTGGTCACAAACAGAAGGCAGTCACCTAGCCTGCCTTTCCAGTTGGACGGAGGGACACACCAGGGCTGCCCACTAGCACCACTCTTATTTGCAGCCCTGGTGCTGAAACTTTGTTGACAAAGACATCTTTACTGTGTGTGACTCACAGGGCCGGTTACCTGTCAGGTGGATGGCCATAGAATCACTCAACTACAGTGTCTACACCACGAACAGTGATGTGTGAGTACTGCATCTTTTAAACGAGACGTTTTATTTTATTTTATTTTTTTACAACCAAATCTCTATTTTTGATGGAAATGGCATGTTATAGGGGGATGTAGCTCAGTTGGTAGAGCATGGCGTTTGCAACGCCAGGGTTGTGGGTTCAATTCCCACGGGGGGCCAGTATGTAAAATAAAATAATGTATGCACTCACTAACTGTAAGTCGCTCTGGATAAGAGCATCTGCTAAATGACTAAAATGTAAATGTATATAGAAGGGTCCAGACGCCTTTTTTTGTGATTTCACTTGTTTTTTGTAAAACTTACCCCAAACAGTAAATCACTTCCTCATCCTTGTTGTGTTGAAAAATCATGAACAAAGGCTCCAAAAACACCCAAATACGTCCTTTTAGAAACGGCAACACTCTCAGTATAGTGATGCAGGTCTGTGTCATACCGAACTTGATCCTCAACGTTTTATTCCGTTTCCAAAGTACCTAAACTGTCATCTAAACACTGATAGTGACAGCTGCAGAATGAACTTTCAAATACATTTACAGTATATAAACTGACTGTGTACACTGATTCTCTCTCTCTCTCTCTCTCTCTCTCTCTCTCTCTCTCTCTCTCTCTCTCTCTCTCTCTCTATCTAGATGGTCTTATGGTGTACTTCTCTGGGAGATCGTCAGTTTAGGTTTGTATAAAGGATAATTAGGTTTGTGTCCAGGTTTGAAGTGCAGCCTGATAAGTCCAGTGTGTGTGCATTACTGTGCGTGCGTCTTGTCATGTACAGTGTATTTTGTGTTGACCTGTGTATCAGGAGGTACTCCGTACTGTGGGATGACCTGTGCAGCGCTGTATGAGAAACTCCCTCAGAGCTACCGGCTGGAGAAACCACTCAACTGTGACGATGAGGTGTAAGTAGTCTGGAGATGGTAGTCTGATCCTAACCCTGAAACAGCTGGGGGCTGGGCTATAGGGTGTCAGTACTACAGACAGACAGGCCTCTGCTGAAGACCGACGGTAGAGATCAGAGAATATAGAGGCGTTCAGAATATAGAGACATACAGAATATAGAGACATACAGAATATAGAGACATACAGAATATAGAGAATATAGAGACATACAGAATATAGAGACATACAGAATATAGAGACATACAGAATATAGAGACATACAGAATATAGAGACGTACAGAATATAGAGACATACAGAATATAGAGACATACAGAATATAGAGACGTACAGAATATAGAGGCGTTCAGAATATAGAGACATACAGAATATAGAGACAGAATATAGAGACATACAGAATATAGAGGCGTTCAGAATATAGAGGCATACAGAATATAGAGACATACAGAATATAGAGACGTACAGAATATAGAGACGTACAGAATATAGAGACATACAGAATATAGAGACATACAGAATATAGAGACGTACAGAATATAGAGACATACAGAATATAGAGACATACAGAATATAGAGACGTACAGAATATAGAGGCGTTCAGAATATAGAGACGTACAGAATATAGAGACATACAGAATATAGAGACATACAGAATATAGAGACATACAGAATATAGAGACGTACAGAATATAGAGACGTACAGAATATAGAGACATACAGAATATAGAGACATACAGAATATAGAGACATACAGAATATAGAGACATACAGAATATAGAGACTATAGAGACATACAGAATATAGAGACATACAGAATATAGAGACATACAGAATATAGAGAATATAGAGACATACAGAATATAGAGACATACAGAATATAGAGACATACAGAATATAGAGACATACAGAATATAGAGAATATAGAGACATACAGAATATAGAGACATACAGAATATAGAGACATACAGAATATAGAGACATACAGAATATAGAGACGTACAGAATATAGAGACGTACAGAATATAGAGACATACAGAATATAGAGACATACAGAATATAGAGACATACAGAATATAGAGACACACAGAATATAGAGACGTACAGAATATAGAGACATACAGAATATAGAGACATACAGAATATAGAGACGTACAGAATATAGAGACGTACAGAATATAGAGACATACAGAATATAGAGACGTACAGAATATAGAGACGTACAGAATATAGAGACATACAGAATATAGAGACATACAGAATATAGAGACATACAGAATATAGAGACCTACAGAATATAGAGACATACAGAATATAGAGACATACAGAATATAGAGACATACAGAATATAGAGACATACAGAATATAGAGACTATAGAGACATACAGAATATAGAGACATACAGAATATAGAGACGTACAGAATATAGAGAATATAGAGACATACAGAATATAGAGACATACAGAATATAGAGACATACAGAATATAGAGACATACAGAATATAGAGACATACAGAATATAGAGACATACAGAATATAGAGACGTACAGAATATAGAGACATACAGAATATAGAGACATACAGAATATAGAGACGTACAGAATATAGAGACGTACAGAATATAGAGACATACAGAATATAGAGACATACAGAATATAGAGACGTACAGAATATAGAGACATACAGAATATAGAGACATACAGAATATAGAGACATACAGAATATAGAGACATACAGAATATAGAGACTATAGAGACATACAGAATATAGAGACATACAGAATATAGAGACGTACAGAATATAGAGACTATAGAGACATACAGAATATAGAGACATACAGAATATAGAGACGTACAGAATATAGAGACGTACAGAATATAGAGACGTACAGAATATAGAGACGTGGAGGAAAAATACTGATAAGAATGCAGTTTTGAAAACATTCAAATAAGTTCCAATCAAGATTCAAAGGTTATTTGCCGTATGTAATAAATACGTATAACACCCCTCTCCTGTGTGGTCGTGTCCAGGTACGACTTGATGCGGCAGTGCTGGAGAGAGAAGCCTTACGAGAGACCCTCGTTTCAACAGATACTGGTGTCACTCAACAGGATGCTGGAGGAGAGGAAGGTAAATCAAAACACTTTATTTTTTGCTGATTCATTTACAGTCATTGGTAAAAAAAAAAAAAAACACAACAACTCACAGGACATTCAGTAGAGAATTTGAAGTTACAGTAGGTAGTAGCAGCAACAGCGTTGGGACGGGGATATGGGCGGCAGGTAGCTCAGTGGGTAAGAGCGTTGTGCCAGTAACCGAAAGGTCGCTGGTTCTAATCCCCGAGCCGACTAGGTGAAAAATCTGTCGATGTGCCCCTTAAGCAAGGCACTTAACCCTAATTGCTCCTGTAAGTCGCTCTGGATAAGAGCGTCTGCTAAATTACGTAAATGTAAATGTATATGACAGTAGCCCACTGCAAGCTTTCTCTAACAGTTCATTAAAGCACAGAACACTATTCTCTTCCTGTCGTTTCCTAGACGTATGTCAACACAACCCTGTATGAGAAGTTCACCTATGCTGGCATCGACTGCTCCGCAGAAGAAGCTGGATAGCCTTGTGCTCTTCCAAGAAAAACGACAGTACAAGTATTCCACTACCGCTGCACTATACAGGAATAATACAAGTTACACGGTTTAAGCAATCCTCCACAAGGGATTCACAGACTAGTATTTTGCGCATATTGTGTATTCCAAGTTATGTGCTAACTTTGTACAATCATAAACTGACTTTCAAAACGGTCATGTTAAGATGTGTTGTTGTCGTTGTCGTTGTTGATTCTTCTGTTCTGATGAATGTCCACCCTATTCCCTATACTGTGTAGTGCACTACCTGTGGACCCTGGTCTAAAGTAGTGCACTATAAAGGGAATAGGGTACCGTTTGGGACGCAGTCTGTGATAGTCACTGGCTGACCTATAACAACAGTGTAAATGTTGACCGTACAGATGTAGGATCTTAATTTGAGCCAGTTTGCTACAGCTGGAAAATTATCCTGCAGCAACAGGGAAATGTGAATTATTATGTGGATTATAATTAATATTTAAAAAATTGTAGGGGTTGATACATTTTTCGTTAGGGAAAATCAAGTCTGACATTTTAAAGTGGAAATTACAAACTTTAGAAGCCTTTTAAACCTTGAATACACTACACGTTTGCATTTCCAGCTTTGCAGGAAAATTCCCAACAACAAGAGTGATCAAATGAAGATCCTACATCTGAACAGTGTAACATACATGGCAGCCTTCTGTAATATCAGATGTAAATGTCTTTAGGAAACCATTACTTAGAAAAAAACGGTATCCTTAAAATTAATAAAACGTTTTGTGGTTAAATTCTTATCTGTGATGTATGACTTGTGTGACACAAAGAGATGAGTGCAACATTTCTTCTTCTTCTTTAAAAAGGCAAAGCGTACTACCTGGTGGTTTAATAATCAAGCAGTAGACGATTATTTCAAGTCAGTATTATTGGAGTCATTTATTTCTATCCAATCCTATATTCAGATAGTTCACAATAGGTCAGTGTTCCTGGGTTGAGCGTCCAGTAGAAGTCCCGTCTGTCTCTGGCTGTCCTCCAGTCAAAGACAACAATGTTACCCCACTGTCTCCTGGCAGGGTCTCCTGGCAGGGTCTCCTGTCTGCTACAGGGCTGTCCCTAGTCTCCGGGTCCACAGGGCTGTCCCTCGCAGATCTCCCTCTGGGCAGAGATAATACACACCTCATATACCCTGAATGATGCGAAGGCTGCCGCCACGATACACGATCCTCCCAGGATGTACCACCAGTTGAAGAAGCCGAAGGACACGCCCTTCACGATGCAGTACAGGCCGAAACACACCAGGAAGATCATCGACATGATCTGAACACACACCGGCGGGCTGCTTGCCTCCTTACCCATAGAGGAAACGTTTTTCGCTGTACCACTGACTGGTAGGCTGAGCTGCGAGAGATGGGTCTCTCGTGGGGACAAGGGTGCAAGCTGTGGCCAAAGACAGACTCCAGTGGCAGAAGATTGTTGCAGCGTTAGCTACGTCCCGCCCTGACCAAGAGGAATAAGTCAATCACGTACCACTGACTGCCAGCATTAAACAACCTCCTTCGGTTAGACAGACTCAGCCAGAGAGAGACAATCACTTAGCTCCACGAGGTAAGAGGGACAGTAGAGGTAAGGTGAGAGTGCTTGGCCAGCTTTATATAGGCCTACTGTTGTACATCGATTTGATTGATTAGATCAACAACTCTCTTTATTAGCTCCAGTGAGTATCAACCTTGACTTTAATCCACGTTGAGAGCCTCTGAGATGAATTAAAAACACTGGTGGATTAAAGCACTGAGTGGCTATCCATGGAGAACTCCTCTACAGAGAGGGTTAGCATGTTAGCGTCTGTGCTATTTATCACCCACCTAATCACAGAGAGGGTTAGCATGTTAGCCTCTGTGCTATCTATCATACATCTAATCACAGAGAGGGTTAGCATGTTAGCCTCTGTGCTATCTATCGCCCATCTAATCACAGAGAGGGTTAGCATGCTAGCCTCTGTGCTATCTATCATCCATCTAATCACAGAGAGGGTTAGCATGTTAGCCTCTGTGCTATCTATCATCCATCTAATCACAGAGAGGGTTAGCATGTTAGCCTCTGTGCTATCTATCATCCATCTAATCACAGAGAGGGTTAGCATGTTAGCCTCTGTGCTATCTATCACCCACCTAATCACAGAGAGGGTTAGCATGTTAGCCTCTGCTATCTATCGCCCATCTAATCACAGTGAGTGTATAAGTAAACTAAGCTAAGCTAATGAGCTCAGAATAAGAGATTGAATCGCCGTGTTTCTCTCAACAACAGATGAGCCCATTCTGTATCGCAAACACCACCAGTAGGCATGCACTGTCTAAAAATCCCCCTTGTGAAAAGATAGGAACGTTTTCTGGAAGGAATCAAAATACACTTTATTGTTTCCGGCGTAGTAATATTTAAATAGAATCATGAACAATCAAACTAAATGTAAAAAAAATAATTGTAAATAAGTGTCAGTGTCCAGTTAACAATATCAGTGACTTTGTAGGCCAGACGCTTCGTGTTTGGTTATTGTAAACTGAACGGTCAGTTACAGACTGATGATACAGCATACCATATTCACTAGGGTAAGGATGCCAGCGCAACACGTTGATTTACATTACATTTTAGTCATTTAGCAGACGCTCTTATCCAGAGCAACTTACAGTTGCATACATTACTTTTTTTTATTATATATATTTTTTTATACACCCCGTGGGAATGGAACCCACAACCCTGGCGTTGCAAACGCCATGCTCTACATCCCCTCCCCTACCCTGGACGACGCTGGGCCAATTGTGCGCCGCCCCATGGGTCTCCCGGTCGCGGCCGGCTACGACAGAGCCTGGATTCTGAACCAGGATCTCTAGGGGCACAGCTAGCACTGCGATGCAGCGCCTTAGACCACTGCGCCACTCGGGAGTCAGAAAGAAGAAAGAAGTCCTCATGGTGAAGTAATAACACCGGGATCATGATGGATGAACACCTGAAAGGACCTGTGAAACTACACCAGTCAGGTCATCCGTGCTGCCATTGATAAATCAGTACCTGAAGTAGAATCACAGTATTTCACTTCTCTCTATTGAACACCTCAGCCCATCTGCTTTTGAATCATGACATTAACACAGATGAGAAATCAATTTAAACTTAGTGATTCAACAAAGCATCATTGTTCTAACCTATAAACTAAGCAAACACAGATTCAACCACATGTGTGGTAGCTACATCATGACAGTCATTAGTTGAACCCATGATGACGCTTGGTTTAACTCACTAAACACAGACGGAATAAATTAAATCGACTGAACAAGTTGTCTGTCTCTCCACACCAAAGATCATTTATACATAACACCTTGTGATGATTCGTGGTCCTCTGTAGCTCAGCTGGTAGAGCACGGCGCTTGTAACGCCAAGGTAGTGGGTTCGATCCCCGTGACAAAAAAAAACAAAACAAAAAAACAATGAATGCACGCATGACTGTAAGTCGCTTTGGATAAAAGCGTCTGATAAATGGCATATTATATTATTCGATCAGCTGTTAATTTCATAGCGGACAGGAAAAGCAGAGACAAAAGCTAAATATGTTATTATTATAGGAGGCCATTTACTAGAACCAACACCAGGTAAAAGTCTGTATTTGTCCACATCATGTCCAATACATCAGTGTATTTCCCATGCAGCATTCTGCGCAGCTTAACTCCTAGTGTCCTACTGTACAGTGCCCCCTAGTGGAAACAAGAGGTCAGACCTATGGTTGTGTCTGAAATAGCACCCTATTCACTGTATACGGTGCCTTCGGAAAGTATTCAGACCCCTCCACTTTTTCCACATTCTGTTATGTTACAGCCTTATTCTAAAATAGATTAAATTGTTTTTTCCCCCCTCGTCAATCTACACACAATACCCCATAATGACAAAACAAAAACTGGTTTTTAGAAATGTTTGGAAAATATATAAAAAATAAAAAACGTATTCAGTGCAAGGTTTCTTCCAGACGTGACGCTTGGCATTCAGGCCAAAGAGTTCAATCTTGGTTTCATCAGTCCAGAAAATCTTGTTTTTCATGGTCTGAGAATCTTTAGGTGCCTTTTGGCAAACTGTGGGCTGTCATGTGCCTTTTGCTGAGGAGTGGCTTCCATCTGGCCACTCTACCATAAAGGCCTGATTGGTGGAGTGCTGCAGAGATGGTTGTCCTTCTGGAAGGTTCTCCCATCTCCACAGAGGAACTCTGGAGCTCTGTCAGCGTGACCATCGGGTTCTTGGTCACCTCCCTGACCAAGGCCCTTCTCCCCCAATTGCTCAGTTTGGCCGGGAGGCCAGCTCTAGGAAGAGTCTTGGTGGTTCCAAACTTCTTCCATTTAAGAATGATGGTGGCCACAGTGTTCTTGGGGACCTTCAATGCTGCAGAAATTTTTCGGTACCCTTCCCCAGATCTGTGCCTCGACACAATCCTGTCTCGGAGCTCTACAGACAATGCCTTCGACCTCATGGCTTGGTTTTGCTCTGACATGCACTGTCAACTGTGGGACCTTATACAGACAGGTGTGTGCCTTTCCAAATCCTGTCCAATCAATTGAATTTACCAAAGGTGGACTCCAATAAAGTTGTAAAACATCTCAAGGATGATCAATGGAAACAGGATGCATCTGAGCTCAATTTCGAGTCTCATAGCAAAGGGTCTGAATACATATGTAAATAAGGTATTTCTGTTTTTCACTTTGTCATTATGGGGTATTGTGTCTAGATTGATGAGGATTTTTATTGATTTAATCCATTTTAGAATAAGGCTGTAACGTAACAAAATGTGGAAAAAGTCAAGGGGTCTGAGTACTTTCCGAATGGACTGTATAGTACACTGCCTTTGACCAGAGTCCAGGTCAAAAGTAGTGCACTACATAAGGAATAGGATGCCATTTCAGACACTTTTTGATTTGACAGCCAGCCAGTCAATCAGCCAGTCAGCCAGTCAATCAGCCAGTCAGCCAGCCAGCCAGCCAGTCAATCAGCCAGTCAGCCAGCCAGTCAATCAGTCAATCAGCCAGTCAGCCAGCCAGCCAGCCAGTAAGCCAGGCAGCCAGCCAGTCAATCAGCCAGTCAGCCAGCCAGCCAGTCAATCAGCCAGTAAGTGGTCCTAGTAGTCCTACTCTCATATAGAACATAATCAACTCATGCAAACATTAGTTAATCAGCTCCTCCTCAGTGATGTGGTGTTATAGAGAGAGTTCCTTAACATGACAAACTACAGTAGAGCCTGTCTCTGCTACAGTGTGCATCAAGCCAGGCAGGCGTATCTGCAAGTAACAGGTTCTTCTCCGGCTACCAGACGCACAGCGATGATGTCATCAAGCTTCAGAGGCATGCTCATTGGACCCTCCCACAGCATATCCATGGTAACCTCCTGCCATGCCAACGGAACAGAGCAGGGTTCGGAGTTCGGAGTTCATCGGCAGCCCCAGTGGTTCTGCTACAACACCTCACTGACACATCCCAGACGTCATATCTTTCTGGAAGAGAGAAATAAGTTACAAGAGAGTGCGAGGATGAAACGGATTCAACATTCACTTAATTTGTTTCCAGCAAAACTTGCAACTATGCTCCAGTAGGTAGTATTTCATGACAACTGTTTGGTCAAGCCAGGTGTGAACTCCTGTGTCAGCGGAGAAGGAGTTTGGCACAGTGACAGGCTGGCAAACTGAGCTGAGCTTCACCTTGGTGAGAGGACCATCACTACTCTCAAGGTCAACCTGCTAAACACACCCAGGCTGATGGTCTGATAATACACACTGGCTGTCAGTCTATTAGGACAAGGTCAACCTGCTAAACACACCCAGGCTGATGGTCTGATAATACACACTGGCTGTCAGTCTATTAGGTCAACCTGCTAAACACACCCAGAGAACACACAGCCAGGTTGCTAGGCACCAGCCTTCCTTCCATCGACCAGTAGCAGGGCAGCACCAAGACCCCCAGTAGTCCTGGTCCTTGTTGCTACTGTTTTTGTTACTTTTCTGTTGCCTAGGAGATCTATACTAGACAAGAGCTGGGCCTGCAGGAACAAATACGCTCCCCCACCTCTCCCCCACCTCTCCTCCACCTCTCCCCCACCTCTCCCCCACCTCCTCCTCTCCTCCACCTCTCCCCCACCTCTCCTCCACCTCTCCTCCTCTCCCCCACCTCTCCTCCTCCTCCTCCTCTCCCCCACCTCCTCCTCTCCTCCACCTCTCCCCCTCCTCCTCCTCTCCCCCATCTCTCCTCCACCTCTCCTCCACCTCTCCTCCACCTCTCCCCCACCTCTCCTCCATCTCTCCTCCACCTCTCCCCCACCTCTCCTCCACCTCTCCCCCACCTCTCCCCCACCTCCTCCTCTCCACCACCTCTCCTCCACCTCTCCTCCACCTCTCCCCCACCTCCACCTCTCCCCCATCTCTCCCCCACCTCCTCCTCTCCTCCACCTCTCCCCCACCTCCTCCTCTCCACCACCTCTCCCCCACCTCTCCCCCACCTCTCCTCCACCTCTCCCCCACCTCTCCCCCACCTCTCCCCCACCTCTCCTCCACCTCTCCTCCACCTCTCCTCCACCTCTCCCCCATCTCTCCCCCACCTCCTCCTCTCCTCCACCTCTCCCCCACCTCCTCCTCTCCACCACCTCTCCTCCACCTCTCCCCCACCTCTCCCCCACCTCTCCTCCATCTCTCCCCCACCTCTCCCCCACCTCTCCTCCATCTCTCCCCCACCTCTCCCCCACCTCTCCTCCTCCTCTCCACCACCTCTCCTCCACCTCTCCCCCACCTCTCCTCCACCTCTCCTCTACCTCTCCCCCACCTCTCCCCCACCTCTCCTCCACCTCTCCCCCACCTCTCCTCCACCTCTCCCCTCTCCCCCACCTCTCCTCCACCTCTCCCCCACCTCTCCCCCACCACTCCTCCATCTCTCCCCCACCTCCCCCCTCTCCCCCACCTCTCCCCCACCACTCCTCCACCTCTCCCCTCTCCCCCACCTCTCCTCCACCTCTCCCCCTCTCCTCCACCTCTCCTCCACCTCTCCCCCACCTCTCCTCCACCTCTCCTCTACCTCTCCCCCACCTCTCCTCCACCTCTCCCCCACCTCTCCTCCACCTCTCCTCCACCTCTCCCCCACCTCTCTTCCACCTCTCCCCCACCTCTCCTCCACCTCTCCTCTACCTCTCCTCCACCTCTCCCCCACCTCTCCTCCACCTCTCCTCCACCTCTCCCCCACCTCTCCTCCACCTCTCCTCCACCTCTCCCCCACCTCTCCCCCACCTCTCCTCCACCTCTCCCCCACCTCTCCTCCACCTCTCCCCCACCTCTCCTCCACCTCTCCTCCACCTCTCCTCCACCTCTCCCCCACCTCTCCTCCACCTCTCCTCCACCTCTCCCCCACCTCTCCACCACCTCTCCCCCACCTCTCCTCCACCTCTCCCCCACCTCTCCTCCACCTCTCCCCCACCTCTCCTCCACCTCTCCCCCACCTCTCCTCCACCTCTCCTCCACCTCTCCCCCACCTCTCCTCCACCTCTCCTCCAGTCCTTCTCTCTCTCCTGAGACACAGTAAGGACTACCAGGAGCTGGCCGAAGACAACTGTCTGTCCCTGGTGTGTACTGCTGACCAGAACCAGACTGATTCCGTCTCCCTGCTCCGCTGTATGGTGCTGATAGAGGACTGATTAAATCTCCCTGCTCCACTGTATGGAGGCTGATAGAGGACTGATTAAATCTCCCTGCTCCATTGTATGGTGCTGATAGAGGACTGATTAAATCTCCCTGCTCCACTGTATGGAGGCTGATAGAGGACTGATTAAATCTCCCTGCTCCATTGTATGGTGCTGATAGAGGACTGATTAAATCTCCCTGCTCCACTGTATGGAGGCTGATAGAGGACTGATTAAATCTCCCTGCTCCACTGTATGGAGGCTGATAGAGGACTGATTAAATCTCCCTGCTCCATTGTATGGAGGCTGATAGAGGACTGATTAAATCTCCCTGCTCCATTGTATGGAGGCTGATAGAGGACTGATTAAATCTCCCTGCTCCATTGTATGGAGGCTGATAGAGGACTGATTAAATCTCCCTGCTCCGCTGTATGGTGCTGATAGAGGAAATAGACAAGAGGGGAAAACAGGTAGATGGAAATAAATGAAAACCTACAACTAAACTAGAATGTTTTTTTAAGATTTTAAAAAAAAATCTATTATAATGTTGCTTTACTTAATCAAGGTTTAAACAAACAATAAGCCTGATCCATCCAGTCAGCCTCTGATGCTGCCATAATTTCACAGTAGCTCTCCCCCTCTCTCCCTCCCTCTCCCTCTCGATTCAATTCAATTTAAGGGCTTTAATGGCATGGGAAACGTATGTTAACATTGCCAAAGCAAGTGAAGTAGATAGTAAACAAAAGTGAAATAAACAATAAATATTAACAGTAAACATTACACTCAGAAGTTCCAAAAGAATAAAGACATTTCAAATGTCATATTATGTCTATATACAGTGTTGTAACAATGTGCAAATAGTTAAAGTACAAATGGGAAAATAAATAAACATAAATATGGGTTGTATTTACAATGGTGTTTGTTCTTCACTGGTTGCCCTTTTCTTGTGGCAACAGGTCACAAATATTGCTGCTGTGATGGCACACTGTGGTATTTCACCCAATAGATATGGGAGTTTATCAAAATTGGGTTTGTTTTTTAATTATTTGTGGGTCTGTGTTCTCTCTCTCTCTCTCTCTGGATGAGGAGAGTTGGGTCAGATGAGAGGATATCTATGAATGGATGAGGACAGTGGGGTCAGATGAGAGGTTATCTATGAGTGGATGAGGAGAGTGGGGTCAGATGAGAGGTTATCTATGAATGGATGAGGAGAGTGGGGTCAGATGAGAGGTTATCTATGAATTGATGAGGAGAGTGGGGTCAGATGAGAGGTTATCTATGAATGGATGAGGAGAGTGGGGTCAGATGAGAGGTTATCTATGAATGGATGAGGAGAGTGGGGTCAGATGAGAGGTTATCTATGAATGGATGAGGAGAGTGGGGTCAGATGAGAGGTTATCTATGAATGGATGAGGAGAGTGGGGTCAGATGAGAGGTTATCTATGAATGGATGAGGAGAGTGGGGTCAGATGAGAGGTTATCTATGAACGGATGAGGAGAGTGGGGTCAGATGAGAGGTTATCTATGAATGGATGAGGAGAGTGGGGTCAGATGAGAGGTTATCTATGAACGGATGAGGAGAGTGGGGTCAGATGAGAGGTTATCTATGAATGGATGAGGAGAGTGGGGTCATATGAGAGGTTATCTATGAATGGATGAGGAGAGTGGGGTCAGATGAGAGGTTATCTATGAATGGATGAGGAGAGTGGGGTCAGATGAGAGGTTATCTATGAATGGATGAGGAGAGTGGGGTCAGATGAGAGGTTATCTATGAATGGATGAGGAGAGTGGGGTCAGATGAGAGGTTATCTATGAATGGATGAGGAGAGTGGGGTCAGATGAGAGGTTATCTATGAATGGATGAGGAGAGTGGGGCCAGATGAGAGGTTATCTATGAATGGATGAGGAGAGTGGGGTCAGATGAGAGGTTATCTATGAATGGATGAGGAGAGTGGGGTCAGATGAGAGGTTATCTATGAATGGATGAGGAGAGTGGGGTCAGATGAGAGGTTATCTATGAATGGATGAGGAGAGTGGGGTCAGATGAGAGGTTATCTATGAACGGATGAGGAGAGTGGGGTCAGATGAGAGGTTATCTATGAACGGATGAGGAGAGTGGGGTCAGATGAGAGGTTATCTATGAACGGATGAGGAGAGTGGGGTCAGATGAGAGGTTATCTATGAACGGATGAGGAGAGTGGGGTCAGATGAGAGGTTATCTATGAATGGATGAGGAGAGTGGGGTCAGATGAGAGGTTATCTATGAATGGATGAGGAGAGTGGGGTCAGATGAGAGGTTATCTATGAATGGATGAGGAGAGTGGGGTCAGATGAGAGGTTATCTATGAATGGATGAGGAGAGTGGGGTCAGATGAGAGGTTATCTATGAATGGAAGGGATTTGCCATTAGATGAGGAGAGTGACACCACTCCCTGCAGGTGTCTCAGGGGGAGTTGGGATATGCAAAAACACATTTCCATTACATCTTTGTACAAGTGTGTAACAGGACAAATATAAGCATCCCCCAAATTATTATTATGTGGCCTGGAGGCGGATGTGTTGACCTCTGATCTCAATCTTCTTTGATACTTCATTTCCTTCTAACCCATAGGTGACACCAGTCCAGTCAGCCTCTATAATAACCCGTAGGTGACACCAGTCCAGTCAGCCTCTATAATAACCCGTAGGTGACACCAGTCCAGTCAGCCTCTATAATAACCCGTAGGTGACACCAGTCCAGTCAGCCTCTATAATAACCCGTAGGTGACACCAGTCCAGTCAGCCTCTATAATAACCCATAGGTGACACCAGTCCAGTCAGCCTCTATAATAACCCGTAGGTGACACCAGTCCAGTCAGCCTCTATAATAACCCGTAGGTGACACCAGTCCAGTCAGCCTCTATAATAACCCGTAGGTGACACCAGTCCAGTCAGCCTCTATAATAACCCGTAGGTGACACCAGTCCAGTCAGCCTCTATAATAACCCGTAGGTGACACCAGTCCAGTCAGCCTCTATAATAACCCATAGGTGACACCAGTCCAGTCAGCCTCTATAATAACCCTTAGGTGACACCAGTCCAGTCAGCCTCTATAATAACCCGTAGGTGACACCAGTCCAGTCAGCCTCTATAATAACCCGTAGGTGACACCAGTCCAGTCAGCCTCTATAATAACCTGTAGGTGACACCAGTCCAGTCAGCCTCTATAATAGAGGACTCCCAGAGTGACCAGAGACTTTTAATAAACCCCTAGCCCCTAGCCCCTAGCCCCCTATTACTCACCAGCCCTGGTCAAAAGTAGTACACTATATAGGGAACGGGGGGCCATTTGGGACGCACCTTCTGTCTTGACTCAATCTTGATCTCTCTCATACTCACCAGTGGCTCCAGCTCCTTGCGGTCTATGAGGTTGAGTTCTGTGCTGAAGCAGTAGAAGTGCTTGTAGCAGGTGTTAACGTGGGCCTCAGCTCCCATCAGCATCATACGGTCAAAATGGTGGATGTAGACGTGGACAAACACCCGGAACAGACGGCAGATGATCTTCTTACAGATCTGGATGAAGTTCTTGGGGAAGGGGATACCTGTGAGAAAGAGAGGGAGGGAGGGAGCGGGGAGAGAGGAAGGGAGGGAGCGGGGAGAGAGAGAGAGAGGGAGGGGGAGAGAGAGAGAGAGAGAGAGAGAGAGAGAGAGAGAGAGAGAGAGGGAGGGAGGGAGGGAGGGAGGGAGGGAGGGAGGGAGGGAGAGGGAGAGGGAGAGGGAGAGAGAGAGGGAGAGACAGGTTACAGAACAAATCATGTAATATATGTAGTGTAGCAGACACTTATCCTAAGTGACTGCCAGTCCTGCCTGAGTGACCCCAGCCGGAATCAATCCCACAACCCTGGTATTGCAAGCTCTACCAACTGAGTCACACAGGACAAACATGGTCACCTCTACTCTCTGTGTTGTCAGTCACACCAGACCCTCCCCCCACTCCATGGTCACAGGGTTCATCTGGTTGACACTAGGGTCAACATTGGCCAGATTAGAAACTCCTGACCAGATCCCACTTCATTAAAGACAGATTAAACAAGGGTATCTATTTGCAGACCTTCCTGATAAAAGGGATCAGTACACATTAAAAAGTAAAAAAAAATTGAGGACACTTCTGATTCATACAGTTGAAGTCGGAAGTTTACATACACCTTAACCAAATACATTTAAACTCAGTTTTCACAATTTCTGACATTTAATCCTAGTAAAAATTCCCTGTCTTAGGTCAGTTAGGATCACCACTTTATTTTAAGAATGTGAAATGTCAGAATAATAGTAGAGAGAATGGTTTATTTCAGCTTTTATTTATTTCATCACATTCCCAGTGGGTCAGAAGTTTACATACACTCAATTAGTATTTGGTAGCATTGCCTTTAAATTGTTTAACTTGGGTCAAATGTTTCAGGTAGCCTTCCACAAGCTTCCCACAATAAATTGGGTGAACTTTGGCCCATTCCTCCTGACAGAGCTGGTGTAACTGAGACATGTTTGTAGGCCTCCTTGCTCGCACACGCTTTTTCAGTTCTGCCCACACATTTTCTATAGGATTGAGGTCAGGGCTTTGTGATGGCCACTCCAATACCTTGACTTTGTTGTCCTTAAGCCATTTTGCCACAACTTTGGAAGTATGGTTGGGGTCATTGTCCATTTGGAAGACCCATTTGCGACCAAGCTTTAACTTCCTGACTGATGTCTTGAGATGTTGCTTCAATATATCCACAATTTTCCTTCCTCATGATGCCATCTATTTTGTGAAGTGCACCAGTCCCTCCTGCAGCAAAGCACCCCCACAGCATGATGCTGCCACCCCCGTGCTTCACGGTTGGGATGGTGCTCTTCAGCTTGCAAGCTCCCCCTTTTTCCTCCAAACATAACAATGGTCATTATGGCAAAACAGTTCTATTTTTGTTTCATCAGACCAGAGGACATTTCTCCAAAAAGTACGATCTTTGTCCCCATGTGCAGTTGCAAACCATAGTCTGGCTTTTTTATGGTGGTTTTTGAGCAGTGGCTTCTTCCGTGCTGAGCGGCCTTTCAGGTTATGTCGATATAGGACTCGTTTTACTGTGGATATAGATACTTTTGTACCTGTTTCCTCCAGCATCTTCACAAGGTCCTTTGCTGTTGTTCTGGGATTGATTTGCACTTTTTGCACCAAAGTACGTTCATCTCTAGGAGACAGAACGTGTCTCCTTCCTGAGTGGTATGACGGCTGCGTGGTCCCATGGTGTTTATA
Organism: Coregonus lavaretus; assembly: GCF_964263955.1. Taxonomy (NCBI): domain Eukaryota; kingdom Metazoa; phylum Chordata; class Actinopteri; order Salmoniformes; family Salmonidae; genus Coregonus; species Coregonus lavaretus. Next base: position 1,988,117 of record NC_139997.1, read on the forward strand.
CTTGCGTACTATTGTTTGTACAGATGAACGTGGTACCTTCAGGCATTTGGAAATTGCTCTCAAGGATGAACCAGACTTGTGGAGGTCTACAATTTTTTTTCTGAGGTCTTGGCTGATTTCTTTTGATTTTCCCATGATGTCAAGCAAAGAGGCACTGAGTTTGAAGGTAGGCCTTGAAATACATCCACAGGTACACCTCCAATTGACTCAAATGATGTCAATTAGCCTTTCAGAAGCTTCTAAAGCCATGACATAATTTTCTGGAATTTTCCAAGCTGTTTAAAGGCACAGTCAACTTAGTGTATGACCCACTGGAATTATGATACAGTGAATTATAAGTGAAATAATCTGTCTGTAAACAATTGTTGGAAAAATTACTTGTGTCATGCACAAAGTAGATGTCCTAACCGACTTGCCAAAACTATAGTTTGTTAACAAGAAATTTGTGGAGTGGTTGAAAAAAACGAGTTTTAATGACTCCAACCTAAGTGTATGTAAACTTCCGACGTCATCTGTATATAAAGTGTCAAGGGGTCCAAATGAAAATCATTACATTTCAAACAGAAATGATCACAATGTTTAATAGAATATTATAACCTTTTGTTGACCATTGATTCCTTCAGATGATGTGATGAGGGCTAAATCTGAGCGAAGACAGAGTCCCCTGGTGTGGAATAACCTACAGGCTAATGCACCCTGAGCCTCTTCCAAATTCCCAGTCAGTATAATACAGTTTTACAGATAAGTATAGTTCTACCCGCTATACTACACATGGATTAATGTCTGGTACTTAGGGAATGGGGTTGTATTAAACAACAGTTTACTGTAATCTGCTCACTAATACAGTGTAAATGTATAGCTTTGTGCTCTAATAACCAAACAGTCCAGTGAACCCAACACTGTTGTCGCTACCATAAGGATAGGGTTAGCTTTGCATTATGTGTGTGTTCAATCAGTGTTTCACTGTGAAATAAATCACAAAACACTAACTCTAAAGAAACAAAGGACACTGCCAGCCAAACACACAACCTCGACACACAGTCTGAAACACACAACCTCGACACACAGTCTGAAACACACAACCTCAACACACAGTCTGAAACACACAACCTCGACACACAGTCTGAAACACACAACCTCGACATACAGTCTGAAACACACAACCTCGACACACAGTCTGAAACACACAACCTCGACACACAGTCTGAAACACACAACCTCGACACACAGTCTGAAACACACAACCTCGACACACAGTCTGAAACACACAACCTCGACACACAGTCTGAAACACACAACCTCGACACACAGTCTGAAACACACAACCTCGACACACAGTCTGAAACACACAACCTCAACACACAGTCTGAAACACACAACCTCGACACACAGTCTGAAACACACAACCTCGACACACAGTCTGAAACACACAACCTCGACACAGTCTGAAACACACAACCTCGACACACAGTCTGAAACACACAACCTCGACACACAGTCTGAAACACACAACCTCGACACACAGTCTGAAACACACAACCTCAACACACAGTCTGAAACACACAACCTCGACACACAGTCTGAAACACACAACCTCGACACACAGTCTGAAACACACAACCTCAACACACAGTCTGAAACACACAACCTCAACACACAGTCTGAAACACACAACCTCGACACACAGTCTGAAACACACAACCTCGACACACAGTCTGAAACACACAACCTCGACACACAGTCTGAAACACACAACCTCGACACACAGTCTGAAACACACAACCTCGACACACAGTCTGAAACACACAACCTCGACACACAGTCTGAAACACACAACCTCGACACACAGTCTGAAACACACAACCTCAACACACAGTCTGAAACACACAGTCAGAAACACAGTCTGAAACACACAACCCAACACACAGTCTGAAACACACAACCTCGACACACAGTCTGAAACACACAACCTCGACACACAGTCTGAAACACACAACCTCGACACACAGTCTGAAACACACAACCTCGACACACAGTCTGAAACACACAACCTCGACACACAGTCTGAAACACACAATCTCGACACACAGTCTGAAACACACAACCTCAACACACAGTCTGAAACACACAACCCAACACACAGTCTGAAACACACAACCTCGACACACAGTCTGAAACACACAACCTCAACACACAGTCTGAAACACACAACCTCGACACACAGTCTGAAACACACAACCTCGACACACAGTCTGAAACACACAACCTCGACACACAGTCTGAAACACACAATCTCGACACACAGTCTGAAACACACAACCTCAACACACAGTCTGAAACACACAACCTCAACACACAGTCTGAAACACACAACCTCGACACACAGTCTGAAACACACAACCTCGACACACAGTCTGAAACACACAACCTCAACACACAGTCTGAAACACACAACCTCGACACACAGTCTGAAACACACAACCTCGACACACAGTCTGAAACACACAACCTCGACACACAGTCTGAAACACACAACCTCGACACACAGTCTGAAACACACAACCTCGACACACAGTCTGAAACACACAACCTCGACACACAGTCTGAAACACACAACCTCGACACACAGTCTGAAACACACAACCTCGACACACAGTCTGAAACACACAACCTCGACACACAGTCTGAAACACACAACCTCGACACACAGTCTGAAACACACAACCTCAACACACAGTCTGAAACACACAACCTCGACACACAGTCTGAAACACACAACCTCGACACACAGTCTGAAACACACAACCTCGACACACAGTCTGAAACACACAACCTCGACACACAGTCTGAAACACACAACCTCGACACACAGTCTGAAACACACAACCTCGACACACAGTCTGAAACACACAACCTCAACACACAGTCTGAAACACACAGTCAGAAACACAGTCTGAAACACACAACCCAACACACAGTCTGAAACACACAACCTCGACACACAGTCTGAAACACACAACCTCGACACACAGTCTGAAACACACAGTCAGAAACACAGTCTGAAACACACAGTCAGAAACACAGTCTGAAACACACAACCCAACACACAGTCTGAAACACACAACCTCGACACACAGTCTGAAACACACAACCTCAACACACAGTCTGAAACACACAGTCAGAAACACAGTCTGAAACACACAGTCAGAAACACAGTCTGAAACACACAACCTCGACACACAGTCTGAAACACACAATCTCGACACACAGTCTGAAACACACAACCTCAACACACAGTCTGAAACACACAACCTCGACATACAGTCTGAAACACACAACCTCGACACACAGTCTGAAACACACAACCTCGACACACAGTCTGAAACACACAACCTCGACACACAGTCTGAAACACACAACCTCGACACACAGTCTGAAACACACAACCTCGACACACAGTCTGAAACACACAACCTCGACACACAGTCTGAAACACACAACCTCGACACACAGTCTGAAACACACAACCTCGACACACAGTCTGAAACACACAACCTCGACACACAGTCTGAAACACACAACCTCGACACACAGTCTGAAACACACAACCTCGACACACAATCTGAAACACACAACCTCGACACACAGTCTGAAACACACAACCTCGACACACAGTCTGAAACACACAACCTCAGTCTGAAACACAGTCTGAAACACACAACCTCAACACACAGTCTGAAACACACAACCTCGACACACAGTCTGAAACACACAGTCAGAAACACAGTCTGAAACACACAACCGAAACACTCTTGCGAATCGAAGGAAAATTACATTTTAGTGATTTACAGGAGCAAGAAGGATTAAGTGCCTTGCTCAAGGGCACGTTGACAGATTTTTCACCTAGTCAGCTTCGGGGATTCGAACCAGCAACTTTTCGGTTACTGGCCCAATGCTCTTGACCGCTAGGCTACCTTTTTATGAAACACAGACAGACATGATTATATACAGTGCATTTGGAAAGTATTCAGACCCCTTCCCTTTTTCCGCATTTTGTTACATTACAGCCTTATTCTAAAATCGATTAAATAACTAAAAAAATCCTCATCAATCTACACACAATACCCCACAATGACAAAGCGAAAACAGGTTGTTAGAATTTTTTGCAAATGTATTAAAAATAAAAACAGAAATGCCTTATTTACATAAGTAATCAGACCCTTTCCTATGAGACTCGAAATATAGCTCAGGTGCATCCTGTTTCCATTGACCATCCTTGAGATGTTTCTACAACTTGATTGGAGTCCACCTGTGGTACATTCAATTGATTGGACATGATTTGGAAAGGCACACACCTGTCTATATAAGGTCCCACAGTTGACAGTGCATGTCAGAGCAAAAACCAAGCCATGAGGTTGAAGGCATTGTGAAGGGAGGTGACCAAGAACCCGATGGTCACTCTTACAGAGCTCTAGAGTTCCTCTGTGGAGATGGGAGAACCTTCCAGAAGGACAACCATTTCTGCAGCACTCCACCAATCAGGCCTTTATGGTAGAGTGGCCAGATGGAAGCCACTCCTCAGTAAAAGGCACATGACTTCCCACTTGGAGTTTGCCAAAAGGCACCTAAAGGACTCAGACCATGAGAAACAAGATTATCTGGTCTGATGAAACCAAGATTGAACTCTTTGGCCTGAATGCCAAGTGTCACGTCAGGTGTGCCAAGCTTGTAGCGTCATACCCAAGAAGGCTCGAGGCTGTAATCGCTGCCAAAGGTGCTTCAATAACATATTGACTAAAGGGTCTGAAAACTTATGTAAATGTGATATTACTGTTTTTTATTTTTAATACATTTGCTAAAATATCTAAAAACCTTTTTTTGCTTCGTCATTATGGGCTATTGTGTGTAGATTGATGAGAGGGAAAAAAAACAATTTAATCAATTTTAGAATAAGGCTGTATCGTAACAAAATGTGGAAAAGGTCAAGGGGTCTGAATACTTTCTGAATGCACTGTATATGTATTTTTTCTTAACTGACACACATAGATGTTTTAAAGTCTATCAAGCAATCAATCATACAGACCCACAGAGAACCACAGCAGCCCATTCTTCCATGAACATTTCCTGCCTTTAGGGACCATCAATCATTTCAATGTGTGCCTCATGCATTACCGACAGATGGAGAGATGATATAATTCAGTGCCCGAATGATCTGAGTTTCAGACGGATGGAGCTCAGTCTTCACTATGCGCCACTCTCATGTCAAAGTCCATAGGTCTCTGGTCTAAAGTAGTGCACTATAAAGGGAATAGGGTGTAATTTGGGATACATCCACAGTCACTCCGCTCCCCTGGGTCTGGTGAAACAGGATTATACGGGGATCTCACAATCCAGGAAAAGATTACTCCATTGTTGCCCAAGGTATTAGGTTAAAGTTGAACCTGTAATAATTCAACCACTCATGTCTGCAACAGAGAAGCTGAATGTATACATAAATGCAATTAGTAAAGCTAACTGTAATCGGGGTAAAAGTGAAGCCAGTCTATGTTGCTTATTGAGATATTGAATATGTTCAAAATCTCTTGATTGAAATCACACAACATCAATCACTGTATTCAGGAGTTTGGATCAAACAGTCAACTCACTGAACATACAGCATAGTTTACAACAAAGGGCATCCACCATTAATAATATAGAACATCGTCATCGTCAGCCCAGTTTAGATGGCATCATCATCAATCTATCACATCAAAGACAGCCAGCGAGACAGCATGACGCTGGGTAACATCAACCCTAACCTGAAACGGACACCACAGAGATGACAGAGCAAGTCAGAGAGACACTCTGTCTCTGAAGAAATAACATCACCCTAAAGGTGAAAGGTCAGCATTGAGGCCAGCTACCTGCACCATGACCCTGGGTAACCCTAACCTGACACCGACACACACACACTATATATACAAAAGTATTGTGTCCGTTGCCGTGGAGTTACCATGGTGTTGGTTACCGTGGCAGCTAGGCATGGCATGTTTTATTTTGGTGTGTTATTGGGGTGTTCTGTGTTCTGTGTTTACGGTGTTATACTTAGGGAGCTGCCGTCTGTCTGCTTGTTGTTTCTATTGAGGAATAAAAACCCCAGTGAAGTGTTTGGCACATACGCTATATATATATATATATAAAAGTATGTGGACACCCATTCAAATGAGTGGATTCGGCTATTTCAGCCACACCCGTTGCTGACAGGTGCATAAAATCGAGCACACAGCCATGCAATCTCCACAGACAAACATTGGCAGTAGAATGGCCTTACTGAAGAGCTCAGTGACTTTCAACGTGGCACCGTCATAGGATGCCACCTTTCCAACAAGTCAGTTCGTAAAATGTCTGCCCTGCTAGAGCTGCCCCGGTCAACTGTAAGTGCTGTTATTGTGAAGTGGAAACGTCTAGGAGCAACAACGGCTCAGCCGCGAAGTGGTCGGCCACAGAAGCTCACAGAACGGAACCGCAGAGTGCTGAAGCACGTAGTGCATAAAAATCACCTGTCATCGGTTGCAACACTCACTATCGAGTTCCAAACCGCCTCTGGAAGCAACGTCAGCACAATAACTGTTCGTCGGGAGCTTCATGAAATGGGTTTCCATGGCTGAACAGCCGCACACAAGCCTAAGACCACCATGCGCAATGCCAAGCATTGGCTGAAGTGGTGTAAAGCTCGCCGCCATTGGACTCTGGAACAGTGGAAACGCGTTCTCTGGAGTGATGAATCACGCTTCACCATCTGGCAGTCCGACGGACGAATCTGGGTTTGGCGGATGTCATGAGAACACTACCTTCCCCAATGCATAGTGCCAACTGTAAAGTTTGGTGGAGGAGGAATGATGGTCTGGGGCTGTTTTTCATGATTCAGGCTCCTTAGTTCCAGTGAAGGGAAATCTTAAAACTACAGCATACAATGACATTCTAGACGATTCTGTGCTTCCAACTTTGTGGCAACAGTTTGGGGAAGGCCCTTTCCTGTTTCAGCATGACAATGCCCCTGTGCACAAAGCGAGGTCCATACAGAAATGGTTTGTCGAGATCAGTGTGGAAGAACTTCACTGGCCTGCACAGAGCCCTGACCTCAACCCCATCGAACACCTTTGGGATGAATTGGAACGCCGACTGCGAGCCAGGCCTAATCGCCCAACATCAGTGCCCCGACCTCACTAATGCTCTTGTGGCTGAATGGAAGCAAGTCCCCGCAGCAATGTTCCAACATCTAGTGGAAAGCCTTCCCAGAAGAGTGGAGGCTGTTATAGCAGCAAAGGGGGGACCAACTCCATATTAATGCCCATGATTTTGGAATGAGATGTTTGATGAGCAGATGTCCACATACTTTTGGTCAGGTAGTGTAGTTTGTTGATAGTATGGCCATCTACAGATGGAACATCTGGACTATCCAAATAATGTGTTTATAAATTTAGGATTTTTGATTTTGTGACCTCAGCTGACGTAACTAGGACTTCACAGGCCGTCAGAGACTGTAGATCAGGGATCAACAACTAGATTCAGCCGCGGGCCGATTTCGTCTTGAGCGGATGGTCAGGGGGCTGGAACATAATTACAAATCATTTGTAGACTGAAAATTGAACGCAAGAAGCCCAAACAGATATAATATTTGACTAAAACAGAACCATTTTGAAACCTTGCTTACATTTGTATACGATCACATTTACAGTATCTCTGTATTATGAGTGGGAATATTAAATTAAATTAAAATCACTTGGAGCTGATTTGCTGGTGTTTTTACAGTCTTTTATGTCCCCCCCAAAAAAACACTAAAAAAAAAAACACTGTTCTTAGGAAACTTGGGGGGGGCGACCCTGCTATTGGGTTTAGCAAGTAAGAATTTAATTTGACCTCAAATCTGAGTGAGATCCTCATTTTCTACAAGCGATCAACTTTGTCTGTGCCCGAAACGGCACCCAATCCCTTATATAGTGCACTACTTTTTCCCAGGGCTCCTTAGAGTGCTTGTAGTGGTAACCCAGTCTATTCAGAGCAGGTGTGACAGGTGTAAGGTCATACTGTAGGTCATAGGTCAGCAGGTGTTAGCGGTTCTATCCAATTAGCGTCCGCCTCCGGATCACCTGTCTTTTCATGTCAGCATCAAAGCAGCCATCACCTAGTCCAAGAGGGACCGGACTATTTCACTGTAGAACCCCCAGTCCCGCTCAACCAGCCTCAGAGAGCTCCTTTGTCCCACCCCCCCATACACGCGGAGACCGGCTCAATCGGTGCCTCCAGTGATGCTATCTCTTTCATCGTTACCCAACGCTTAGGTTTACCTCCACTGTACTCATATCCTTCCATATCCTTGTCTGTACATAATGCCCTGAATCTATTCTACAACGCCCGGAAATCTGCCCCGTTTATTCTCTGTACCCAACGCACTAGAAGACCAGTTCTTAAAGCCTTTAGCCGTATCCTTATTCTAGTCCTCCTCTGTTCCTCTGGTGATGTAGAGGTTAACCCAGGCCCTGTAGCCCCCAGTATCACTCCTACCCCCCAGGCGCTATCATTTGTCGACTTCTGTAACCGTAAAAGCCTTGGTTTCTTGCATGTTAACATCAGAAGCCTCCTCCCTAATTTTGAGTTATTCACTGCGTTAGCACACACTGCCAACCCTGATGTTCTAGCAGTGTCTGAATCCTGGCTTAGGTAGGCCACCAAAAATTCTGAAATGTCCATCCCCAACTACAACATTTTCCATCTAGATAGAACTGCCAGAGGGGGCGGAGTTGCAATCTACTGTAGAGATAGCCTGCAGAGCTCTATCATACTATCCAGGTCTGTGCAGACCCCCCTCAGCCCCCAGCTGTGCCCTGGACACCATATGTGAATTGATTGCCCCCCATCTATCCTCAGAGTTCATACTGCTTGGTGACCTAAACTGGGATATGCTTAACACCCCGGCCATCCTACAATCCAAACTAGATGCCCTCAATCTCACACAAATGATCAAGGAACCTACCAGGTACAACCCTAAATCCGTAAACATGGGCACCCTCATAGATATCATCCTGACTAATTTACCCTCTAAATATAGTGAGGGAAAAAAGTATTTGATCCCCTGCTGATTTTGTACGTTTGCCCAAAGAAATTATCAGTCTATAATTTTAATGGTAGGTTTATTTGAACAGTGAGAGACAGAATAACAACAAACAAATGTTATAAATTGATTTGCATTTTAATAAGGGAAATAAGTATTTGACCCCCTCTCAATCAGAAAGATTTCTGGCTCCCAGGTGTCTTTTATACAGGTAACGAGCTGAGATTAGGAGCACACTCTTAAAGGGAGTGCTCCTAATCTCAGCTTGTTACCTGTATAAAAGACACCTGTCCACAGAAGCAATCAATCAATCAGATTTCAAACTCTCCAACATGACCAAGACCAAAGAGCTCTCCAAGGAAGTCAGGGACAAGATTGTAGACCTACACAAGGCTGGAATGGACTACAAGACCATCGCCAAGCAGCTTGGTGAGAAGGTGACAACAGTTGGTGCGATTATTCGCAAATGGAAGAAACACAAAAGAACTGTCAATCTCCCTCTGCCTGGGGCTCCATGCAAGATCTCAACTCGTGGAGTTGCAATGATCATGAGAACGGCGAGAAATCAGCCCAGAACTACACGGGAGGATCTTGTCAATGATCTCAAGGCAGCTGGGACCATAGTCACCAAGAAAACAATTGGTAACACACTACGCCGTGAAGGACTGAAATCCTGCAGCGCCCGCAAGGTCCCCCTGCTCAAGAAAGCACATATACAGGCCCGTCTGAAGTTTGCCAATTAACATCTGAATGATTCAGAGGAGAACTGGGTGAAAGTGTTGTGGTCAGATGAGACCAAAATCGAGCTCTTTGGCATCAACTCAACTCGCCGTGTTTGGAGGAGGAGGAATGCTGCCTATGACCCCAAGAACACCATCCCCACCGTCAAACATGGAGGTGGAAACATTATGCTTTGGGGGTGTTTTTCTGCTAAGGGGACAGGACAACTTCACCGCATCAAAGGGACGATGGACGGGGCCATGTACCGTCAAATCTTGGGTGAGAACCTCCTTCCCTCAGCCAGGGCATTGAAAATGGGTCATGGATGGGTATTCCAGCATGACAATGACCCAAAACACACAGCCAAGGCAACAAAGGAGAGGCTCAAGAAGAAGCACATTAAGGTCCTGGAGTGGCCTAGCCAGTCTCCAGACCTTAATCCCATAGAAAATATGTGGAGGGAGCTGAAGGTTCGAGTTGCCAAACGTCAGGCTCGAAACCTTAATGACTTGGAGAAGATCTGCAAAGAGGAGTGGGACAAAATCCCTCCTGAGATGTGTGTAAACCTGGTGGGCAACTACAAGAAACGTCTGACCTCTGTGATTGCCAACAAGGGTTTTGCCACCAAGTACTAAGTCATGTTTTTGCAGAGGGGTCAAATACTTATTTCCCTCATTAAAATGCAAATCAATTTATAACATTTTTGACATGCGTTTTTTTCTGGATTTGTTTGTTGTTATTCTGTCTCTCACTGTTCAAATAAACCTACCATTAAAATTATAGACTGATCATATCTTTGTCAGTGGGCAAACGTACAAAATCAGCAGGGGATCAAATACTTTTTTCCCTCACTGTACACCTCTGCAGTCTTCAACCAGGATCTCAGCGATCACTGCCTCATTGCTTGCGTCTGTAATGGGTCCGCGGTCAAACGACCACCCCTCATCACTGTCAAACGCTCCCTAAAACAGTTTAGCGAGCAGGCCTTTTTAATTGACCTGGCCCGGGTATCCTGGATGGATATTGACCTCATTCCGTCAGTAGAGGATGCCTGGATGTTCTTCAAAAGTGCTTTCCTCTCCATCTTAAATAAGCATGCCCCATTCAAAAAATTCAGAACTAAGAACAGATATAGCCCCTGGTTCACCCTTGACCAGCACAAAAACATCCTGTGGCGTACTGCATTAGCATCGAACAGCACCCGCGATATGCAACTTTTCAGGGAAGTCAGGAACCAATATACACAATCAGTTAGGAAAGTAAAGGCTAGCTTTTTCAAACAGAAATGTGCATCCTGTAGCATTAACTCCAAAAAGTTTTGGGACACTAAAGTCCATGGAGAATAAGAGCACCTCCTCCCAGCTGCCCACTGCACTGAGGCTAGGAAACACTATCACCACCGATAAATCTACGATAATTGAGAATTTCAACAAGCATTTTGCTACGGCTGGCCATGCTTTCAACCTGGCTACCTCTACCTCGGCCACCAGCTCTGCTCCCTCCGCTGCAACTTGCCAATGCCCCTCCCCGCTTCTCCTTCACCCAAATTCAGATAGCTGATGTTCTGAAAGAGCTGCAAAATCTGGACCCCTACAAATCAGCTGGGCTAGACAATCTGGACCCTTTCTTTTCAAAATTAGCAGCCGAAATTGTCGCAACCTCTATTACTAGCCTGTTCAACCTCTCTTTCGTATCATCTGAGATCCCCAGAGATTGGAAAGCTGCCGCGGTCATCCCCCTCTTCAAAGGGGGTGACACTCTAGATCCAAACTGTTACAGACCTATATCCATCCTGCCTTGCCTTTCGAAAGTATTTGAAAGCCAAGTGAACAAACAGATCACCGACCATTTCGAATCCCACCGTACCTTCTCCGCTATGCAATCTGGTTTCCGAGCTGGTCATGGGTGCACCTCAGCCACGCTCAAGGTCCTAAAAGATATTATAACCGCGATCGATAAAAGACAGTACTGTGCAGCCGTCTTCATCGACCTGGCCAAGACTTTCAACTCTGTCAATCACCGCATTCTTATTGGCAGACTAAATAGCCTTGGTTTCTCAACTGACTGCCTCGCCTGGTTCACCAACTACTTCTCAGATAGAGTTCAATGTGTCAAATCGGAGGGCCTGTTGTCTGGACCTCTGGCAGTCTCTATGGGGGTGCCACAGGGTTCTATTCTTGGGCCGACACTTTTCTCCGTGTATATCAATGATGTCGCTCTTGCTGCTGGTGACTTTCAGATCCACCTCTACGCAGACGACACCATTTTGTATACATCTGGCCCTTCATTGGACACTGTGTTAACAAACCTCCAAACAAGCTTCAATGCCATACAACACTCCTTCCGTAGCCTGCTCTTAAACGCTAGTAAAACTGCTTACGCCCGCACAACTAGAATCACTACTCTCGGCGGGTCTGACTTAGAATATCTGGACAACTACAAATACCTAGGTGTCTGGTTAGACTGTAAACTCTCCTTCCAGACTTACATTAAGCATCTCCAATCCAAATTTAAATCTAGAATCGGCTTCCAACTTCGCAACAAAGCCTCCTTCACTCATGCTGCCAAACATGCCCTCATAAAACGGACTATCCTACCGATCCTTGATTTCGGCGATGTCATTTACAAAATAGCCTCCAATGCTCTACTCAGCAAATTGGATGTAGTCTATCACAGTGCCATCCGTTTTGTCACCAAAGCCCCATACACTACCCACCACTATGACCTGTACGCTCTTGTTGGCTGGCCCTCACTACATATTCGTCGCCAAACCCACTGGCTCCAGGTCATCTATAAATCACTGCTAGGCAAATCCCTGCCTTATCTTAGCTCATTGGTCACCATAGCAACACCCACCCATAGTCTGCGCTCCAGCAGGTATATCTCACTGGTCATCCCCAAAGCCAACACCTCCTTTGGCCGCCATTCCTTCCAGTTATCTGCTGCTAATGACTGGAACGAACTGCAAAAAATCTCTGAAGCTGGAGACTCTCATCTCCCTCACTAACTTTAAGCTTGCTCAGTGATATTACCCCCACACTGCTAGTGCTTGGTGGGGCGAAGATGTTTCACTTTATTAAAGCTAATTTCCTGCAATGCTACACATTTGACCATGTCTTTTGTGTACCAGGGGCAGAGGCCTGACTGAGTTCCTAAAAAAAGACCCTGTCTGGGCCTGTTGAGTGTCGGTGATGTACATATAGTTACCCAGAGTACTCACCTACACTGGTGGGGAAGATATCCTCATTGTTGATCTGGACCTCGATCCAGTCCATCAGCAGGTTCATGTACTTGGGAGCCGGTAGAGCCGTGGGTTTCTTATACTTGTGATCGTCCTGCCATCGGTACTCAAACCTCGGCCCACCGGACATCACCGGACAACTCTTCTCCGTGCAGAACTCACACACCGTCCCGTAGATGAGGTTTATCCTGTTGAAGAAGTCGACCACGTGCACGGCCACCCAGTCGTTCAGATCCTCCCCGTGGGGCAGAGCTACTGCCGCCCTCAGGTCAACGCCGGAGCTCAGCGACGCATGGGCCTTCTTATGCAGCTCGAAGCGCTGCGTCCCCGGCTCAAACTTACGCTTGGGCCGGAAGGTCTTGTCCTTTTTGAAGACCTGCTTCAGGGCAATGGACATGTTGCCAGGGACGGGGGCCAGTGGGTCAAGGAATGGGGAGAAGAGGTTCAGGGACGGGGACCGGGGCAGCAGAGAGGAGGGGAAAAGCGGGGATTTGTCAACCGCCCGAGTGGGGGTTGGGGACCCCAGGGAGGATCCAACGGTACCAATAGTCGGTTCTGGATGAGCAGGAAGTGCAGGAGGAGCAGAATGAGATGACAGGGAAGAGGGGTACAGGAGGGTAACCTTTACTGTTTGGCGCGTCGCATCTGGACACCTTTTCCTGTGAGAAACAAAGAAGAGAACATTTTCAAAAGACGTGTATTAGACATTACATTACCATTACATTACCATTACATTACCATTATATTACCATTACATTGTCATTACATTACATTACATTACCATGACCATTACATTACCATTACCATTACATTACCATGACCATTACATGACCATTATATTACCATTACCATTACATTACCATTATATTACCATTACATTGACATTTTAGTCATTTAGCAGACGCTCTTATCACAACTTGTATTGTTTGTTTGCCTAAAATTTAAAATGAGAGAGAACATGATTGAGTGTTTTGTTTGCACATTGTCCCAAACTTTCCAATGTTCAACATTCTTTGTCAGAGCCTTTTCTGTATGAGTGTGAACAAGGTGTTGAACAAGGTGTTGGCAGGGTGTTGACAGGATCTTGAACAAGGTGTTGAACAAGGTGTTGGCAGGGTGTTGAACAAGGTGTTGAACAAGGTGTTGACAGGATGTTGAACAAGGTGTTGAAGGGATGTTGAATAAGGTGTTGGCAGGGTGTTGAACAAGGTGTTGGCAGGGTGTTGAACAAGGTGTTGAACAAGGTGTTGACAGGATGTTGAACAAGGTGTTGAACAAGGTGTTGAACAAGGTGTTGACAGGGTGTTGACAGGGTGTGGACAGGATGTTGAACAAGGTGTTGACAGGATGTTGAACAAGGTGTTGACAGGATGTTGAACAAGGTGTTGACAGGATGTTGAACAAGGTGTTGAACAAGGTGTTGAACAAGGTGTTGAACAAGGTGTTGACAGGGTGTTGAACAAGGTGTGGACAGGATGTTGAACAAGGTGTTGAACAAGGTATGGACAGGATGTTGAACAAGGTGTTGACAGGATGTTGAACAAGGTGTTGACAGGATAATTGAACAAGGTGTTGACCAAGGTGTGGACAGGATGTTGACCAAGGTGTGGACAGGATGTTGAACAAGGTGTGGACAGGATGTTGAACAAGGTGTTGACAGGATGTTGAACAAGGTGTTGACAGGATGTTGAACAAGGTGTTGAACAAGGTGTTGAACAAGGTGTTGACAGGGTGTTGAACAAGGTGTGGACAGGATGTTGAACAAGGTGTTGAACAAGGTATGGACAGGATGTTGAACAAGGTGTTGACAGGATGTTGAACAAGGTGTTGACAGGATAATTGAACAAGGTGTTGACCAAGGTGTGGACAGGATGTTGACCAAGGTGTGGACAGGATGTTGACCAAGGTGTGGACAGGATGTTGAACAAGGTGTGGACAGGATGTTGACCAAGGTGTGGACAGGATGTTGACCAAGGTGTGGACAGGATGTTGACCAAGGTGTGGACAGGATGTTGACCAAGGTGTGGACAGGATGTTGACCAAGGTGTGGACAGGATGTTGACAGGGCCCTGGTTAGAACAGACTGGGTGTGTCCCAAATGGCACCCTATTCCCTACATAGTGCACAGGGTCCATAGGGCTCTGGTCTAAAGTAGTGCACTATGTAGGGAATAGGGTGCCATTCTCTGGTCTAAAGTAGTGCACTATATAGGGAATAGGGTCCCATTCTCTGGTCTAAAGTAGTGCACTATATAGGGAATAGGGTGACATTCTCTGGTCTAAAGTAGTGCACTATGTAGGGAATAGGGTGCCATTCTCTGGTCTAAAGTAGTGCACTATATAGGGAATAGGGTGCCATTCTCTGGTCTAAAGTAGTGCACTATATAGGGAATAGGGTGCCATTCTCTGGTCTAAAGTAGTGCACTATATAGGGAATAGAGTGCCATTCTCTGGTCTAAAGTAGTGCACTATGTAGGGAATAGGGTGCCATTTGGGACGTAACCTGAGTGAGAACGAGGTGTTGACCCTAGCTAGAACAGCCTCTCTTTATACTGGCTTCATCACAGCCACCCATTCTGCTGCTCGGTTAGAGTTAGGACAAGTGGCAACAAGATCTGAGCTCAGATATCAATCAATTGAAATCGATCAGTAGCTTAACCATTTGCACAGTGCAGTTCTGTTCTGTGGTGCGGCCTGTTTTGTCCACTGACAGAGAGAGACAGAGCGAGACAGAGATAGCTTCAAGCTCCGCTTTATGCTCCCGAGTGGCGCAGCGGTCTAAGGCACTGCATCTCAGTGCTTGAGGCGTCACTACAGACCCCCTGGTTCGATTCCAGGCTGTATCACAACCGGCCGTGATTGGGAGTCCCATAGGGCGGCGCACAATTGGCCCAGCGTCGTCCGGGTATGGCCGGTGTAGGCTGTCATTGTAAATAAGAATTTGTTCTTAACTGACTTGCCTGGTTAAATAAAGGTTAAATAAATAAATAAATATATGCGTTCCACTCACTGATACACTGCCAGAATGATGCTTTCAGAGTCATGACTCAAAGGAAAGTAATGGAACCAGTCACATTTCACAACGATCCTGTCTAAACATGAAATTATGAAGTATCTTAGTGTTTGTATCAGTTTAGCAAGGAAACTCCCCGTTCTTCCCCACATTCAGTGGATTAGGAGTTTAGATTAGAGAGAGATATAGCTGGTTGTGACTCCAGGCTACATGTCTTTTGAATCAAGGGGTTTAAACACATCCAAAGTCATAATATTAGCTAGAAAATAGACTAATCCAATGCATATAAAAACCTCAGGGGTGTGGAGAGCTGTGCCCCTTTTCATTCTAATGAGGACATCTATGGACAATATTTCTGTCCATTTAGGGGGACCCCTTTTGACCCAATAGTAGGCAAACGTTCTGTATAGCCTCTAAAATGACAACATTTAATTGGGATCCCAAGACTTCCATTCGTCCAGTAAACAACACTTATTGTTCTTGGACTGTGTCAAGTTACTTATTACAGAATGACAAAGATTACAAGAGTCGAATCCGATTTATATAAAATCTGATGCAGATCACATCGTTCCCACCCATGTGGTTTAACTTGGGGTTATGTCACATCCATGGCACTTTAAAGCAATGCCAAACGGATTATACTACCCCCTGTAACAGCCTGCTAATGAGCATATGCCTGCATCCCAAATGGCTCCCTATGTAGTGCACTACTTTTGACCAGGGCCCATATGGTTCTGGTCAAAAAGTAGTGCACTAGGAGATAGGGTGCCATTTGGGATGATAATAAGCCTAATAATCCTTCACCAGCATCTTAGGCATTACACGAATATAAGAATACATACAATTTTGTGTTACAAGCTTTCAGCATCCAGTTGAGGCAGCAACCTTGGCGTGTTCCCTGATTTTCCATAATATCCCAAAACAAACAACAACATGCCTGGCTAAGGAGATCTTCCTTGCACCTAATTCTCCTTTCGCATTATATTCATGTATGATTTGTAAATTCTGAGTAGAGTGCCTGACTGCTCTGTGAAGAATCACAGACTGTAATCAGCCCTACATCGGTAGTGAAACTCAAAACAATGAGGCATCTTGTCTTCTTCAGGAGAAATGTTGCCTGACCAGATCTGAACCTGTCTGAGTGTTAGGTTCACTACTTCCCTCTTGTCTTGTCAATAGGTTCACTACTTCCCTCTTGTCTTGTCAATAGGTTCACTACTTCCCTCTTGTCTTGTCAATAGGTTCACTACTTCCCTCTTGTCTTGTCAATAGGTTCACTACTTCCGTCTTATCAATAGGTTCACTACTTCCCTCTTGTCTTGTCAATAGGTTCACTACTTCCCTCTTGTCAATAGGTTCACTACTTCCCTCTTGTCTTATCAATAGGTTCACTACTTCCCTCTTGTCTTGTCAATAGGTTCACTACTTCCCTCTTGTCAATAGGTTCACTACTTCCCTCTTGTCTTGTCAATAGGTTCATTCCTTCCCTCTTGTCTTGTCAATAGGTTCACTACTTCCCTCTTGTCTTGTCAGTAGTCAATAGGTAGCCATGAAGTGCTTTGAAAGGCTGGTCATGGATCACATCAACACCATTATCCCAGTAACCCCAGACCCACTCCAATTTGCATACCGCCCCAACAGATCCACAGATGATGCAATCTCTATTGCGCTCCACACTGCCCTTTCCCACCTGGACAAGAGGAACACCTACGTGAGAATGCTATTCATTGACTACAGCTCAGCGTTCAACACCATAGTGCCCTCAAAACTCTTCACTAAGCTAAGGACCCTGGGACTAAACACCTCCCTCTGCAACTGGATCCTGGACTTCCTGATGGGCCGCCCCCAAGTGGTAAGGGTAGTTAACAACACATCCGCCACGCTGATCCTCAACACGGGGACCCCTCAGTGGTGCGTGCTCAGTCCCCTCCTGTATTCCCTGTTCACCCATGACTGCATGGCCAGGCACGACTCCAACACCATCATTAAGTTTGCTGATGACACAACAAAACCTATTCCCCCTCAGGAGACTGAAAAGATTTGGCATGGGTCCTCAGATCCTCAAAAGGTTCTACAGCTGCACCATCGAGAGCATCCTGACTGGCTGCATCACTGCCTGGTATGGCAACTGCTCGGCCTCCGACCGCAAGGCACTACAGAGGGTAGTGCGTATGGCCCAGTACATCACTGGGGCCAAGCTTCCTGACATCCAGGACCTGGTATCAAATGGCACATTAATACTACTTTAGACCAGGGCCCATAACATTGAACAAGTTCTAACAACAGTCAGAACAGACAGAGATTTACCTCCTCTCCCTCTCAGCTTTGTTCTCAAGGCCTGTTAGGAGGAACTCAAGGATGGGAAAGGCTGCAATATATAGCATTGAGTTACTTGACTTATACCTTTCAGCTCCTAGTGAAGCAGAGGGCCTCAACAGTGGAGCAGAGAACCTCAACAGTGGAGCAGAGGGCCTCAACAGAGGAGCAGAGGGCCTCAACAGTGGAGCAGAGGGCCTCAACAGTGAAGCAGAGGGCCTCAACAGCTCCTAGTGAAGCAGAGGGCCTCAACAGTGAAGCAGAGGGCCTCAACAGCTCCTAGTGAAGCAGAGGGCCTCAACATGATTTCCAGCATTCCAGCATAGTTGACACATATGTATGCAGTCAACATTTTAAGGCAATGACAATCAAATCATGATGTATTCCTCGCAACATTGATAAAGTCAAATTGATTAAAAGTCTTGTTTCTTCCTTTAAAAGTATTGTTTCTTCATTTAAGACCGACTACAACAGTTTATTTCATAGAGGCTATCATGGACAGGACTGATACAACATCACCAATGACATTTCTAAACAGAAGGTCAGCAAACCTCAGATGTAAGGACCTGCGTGGTTCTGGTACTGGTTCCGACCTTATACATCGATCTGTGGATTCAGTAGATGGAAATGGCTTGCATTGAGCGATAGCCCCGGTTCCCACGGACACAGTAGTATTTTTTTCCTGAGCCTGTGTGACGCAGGATGTGAAATCTGAAACCACTTGAAGGTGGGTTGTCCCTCCTACCATTTCATTCGCTCTTCCGACTGTCCATCAACTCCTGGCTGAATCCAACATCACAGCCACGGACAAAGCACATGCCTGCAATCCTTACATCGTAGCGCAGCAGGAGAGCGTGGTTTCATCACGGTAGCACATTCAGAGATTGATTTATAGCCATTAATCTAAAATAATTCATCGATTTTAAACAAACACTTTCTCTGTTTGTCATAGACCAGGGATGGGCAACTTTGATGGGGGTGGGGTCCACCAAAAAGAAAAGTCTAACGCATTTCATGCAATTCTACTCATTTTGCCATGGGGCGGAGAGAAAAATGTGCAGTTTTACAGCTAATTTCCTGTAATTCTATACATTTTGCAATAGGGTGGAGGCAAATGTTTGCAGTTTTTAATATGATAACTGATGATCAATGGGCCCCACACCGGTCGGTAATTCGACCATGCTTATTACAAGTTTAGATAGCTGACCGCTTGACTAATTTACCAATCTAAAACAATGTTGCTGACCTGGGCTAATTGAGTTACGGCTGATGAGGCACAACCACATTTCAAAATTCCACCTTATGTATTCTATTATTCTAACTCTCAACAGGAAGTTGAGACCCTGACTGAGTTCCCCAAAATAAATACAATATTCTTATTTAAAAATGTTTGTATTGGTCCGCGGGCCTACACCAGTTGCCCATCCCTGTCATAGACTGACAAGATGAATATGAGATGAAAGGCGAGTCCCCAACCAGTTCAGGAAGCCAAGCTAAAGCTCTGTGAGACGTTCACAGCGATGGGGGCAAGACGTTTTGATCAAGAGAGAATATTGCATATTTTCTCTAACACTAAACATACAAATAGGTATTTTACAGTTATAAGGGAGGTGAAATCTTATAGTTAGTCATTTTATAATTTGCTTATGCTATATTTAGAAAGCATATAAGTCATTTCAAGCCTTATTCATACAGTTTTGCTGAATAGTAAATACATCATATAAAATATTTTATAATTTCATATTTTTAGTATATTTGTACTGTGTACTGGAGCTTGTGTCCTCAAAAGTGATTAGACCTCAGCAATTTATAACTATTTTTACCAGAAAGGTGAGATATGAACCTTTCTTTGAGTATGCAGCATGACAGTGTATCCCTCTCATAATAAACAATTACTTTTGGAGATTACGTAGATTACATTTTCGATAACATTTAGTTACATTTAACTGGATAACATGAAAAATAAAGACCATTTGTTACCACATTTGCATTACGTCATATAATGTAAAGTGTAAAGTAAGGCCACTCACATGCTAATGAGTACTGACAGATCAAGAGCTTCTTGAGTACTATGAGTCTCCTGTAGCTCAGTTGGTAGAGCATGACGCCAGGGTTGTGGGTTCGTTTCCCACGGGGGGGGGGCCAGTATAAAAATGTATGCACTCACTAACTGTAAGTCGCTCTGGATAAGAGCATCTGCTAAATGACTAAAACTGTAAATGTAAAATGAGCACTGACAGATCGAGAGCTTCTTGTTCTTACAGGTACTATGAGTTCTTCGCTAAGAGGAAATGCCATTTTTAGATACAGCAAAGCAAGATCTGAAGATAACGTCACCATTGTAATGGCAAACTCTTCCTCCTTCAACTTTCACCAGTCCTGAGCAACTTGAAAGACAACATTTCAGAAGCCCCATCATGGAGATGAATGACCTCAGAGATCATCACCTGTCCAGCCAGAAGCTGATAGATTCACTTTAAGGACAGACAGACAGACGTTTCTCTGTGAGTGTAGTGTGCAGGCCATCTGATCATCACAGATGTAACCTTGGTTACCATATCAGATTAATAAAGAACAATGTGCCTTTCCAAGGTAAAACAGAGGCATTATTGTGCTTGGTGTAATCCAACCATTTTGAGGTCTACTCTAGGTCAATCCTAACATTTAAGATTGTTCAATCATTCTGATTGATTATTAGGCTAATCAATGCTACTGATCATGATCAATGACGACACATGATGTAACTGTTAGACAGTGAAAGTGACTCACACACACAATGTAATTCCCATGTGTACCCAAGAGAGAATAATGAACGCTGAAGTGGGGAAGGAAACATATTGTTCACTGATGAGAGCAGAGCAGCCCTTTCTGTGGAGCCAGAGTCTGTTCAATCATTAATGACTGGTAGAGATGCTGTTATGGGTTTATGACCATGGTAGAGATGCTGTTATGGGTTTATGACTGTGGTAGAGATGCTGTTATGGGTTTATGACTGTGGTAGAGACGCTGTTATGGGTTTATGACTGTGGTAGAGATGCTGTTATGGGTTTATGACCATGGTAGAGATGATGTTATGGGTTTATGACCGTGGTAGAGATGCTGTTATGGGTATATGACTGTGGTAGAGATGCTGTTATGGGTTTATGACCATGGTAGAGATGCTGTTATGGGTTTATGACCATGGTAAAGATGCTGTTATGGGTTTATGACCATGGTAGAGATGCTGTTATGGGTTTATGACTGTGGTAGAGATGCTGTTATGGGTTTATGACCATGGTAGAGATGCTGTTATGGGTTTATGACCATGGTAGAGATGCTGTTATGGGTTTATGACCATGGTAGAGATGCTGTTATGGGTATATGACCATGGTAGAGACGCTGTTATGGGTTTATGACCGTGGTAGAGATGCTGTTATGGGTTTATGACCATGGTAGAGATGCTGTTATGGGTTTATGACTGGTAGAGATGCTGTTATGGGTTTATGACTGTGGTAGAGATGCTGTTATGGGTTTATGACCGTGGTAGAGATGCTGTTATGGGTTTAACGCGGCTTTCTGTCCTTATATAAACTGATATCTCAACATATAGCGTTTCCCCTGTACAGTACAGCATGAACAATCTGGAAATGGAACCAGATCACGCCATCATCAAACATGCAGAATGTATACTCTCAGAGAGAGAACAAACATTAGAATTAAAAAAACATTTGTTTAATGCTTCATATTCAATATTTGTAATCGAAGCTTAGTGTGTTTAGCTAACTGTTCTCTATATTTCTCTTTTCATTACATATAAGACCGGCTAGAATCTAAACATACACAAATTTAGGTTATACAGTCTATAAACCTGTAGGTAATAGGCCATAGTCCTATCTCCAGTGAAAGGACAAAAACTAAGTTGCATTAAAACATTTCATTTGAGTCATTGACAAGGAGTGATGTTCCATAAATACCAGACATAGATGTATGTTTTGTTCCATCTGGTCTCTAATGATATTAAGATAGGAATCCAGGTTACAACTAGATTCACACATTATTTGCTTTTCTTACAGATTGCAACAACACTAACTAATGTCTGTTTGTTTTGTAGATAGTGCAAGATTACATCTGACAATGCAAACTGTGTTTAAATGGCATGGCATATACACTACCAGTCAAAAGTTTGGACACACCTACTCATTCAAGGGTTTTTCTTTATTTGTACTATTTTTTACATTGTAGAATAATAGCGAAGACATCAAAACTATGAAATAACACATATGGAATTATGTAGTAACCAAAAAAGTGTTAAACAAATCAAAATATATTTTATATTTGAGATTCTTCAAATAGCCACCCTTTGCCTTGATGACAGCTTTGCACACTCTTGGCATTCTCTCAACCAGCTTCATGAGGTAGTCACCTGGAATGCATTTCAATTAACAGGTGTGCCTTCTTAAAAGTTAATTTGTGGAATTTCTTTCCTTCTTAATGCGTTTGAGCCAATCAGTTGTGTTGTGACAAGGTAGGGGTGGTATTCAGAAGATAGCCCTATTTGGTAAAAGACCAAGTCCATATTATGGCAAGAACAGCTCAAATAAGCAAAGGGAAATTACTTTAAGACATGAAGGTCAGTCAATACGGAACATTTCAAGAACTTTGAACGTTTCTTCAAGTGCAGTCGCAAAAACCATCAAGCGCTATGATGAAACTGGCTCTCATGAGGACCGCCACAGGAATGGAATACCCAGAGTTACCTCTGCTGCAGAGGATAAGTTCATTAGAGTTACCAACCTCAGAAATTGCAGCCCAAATAAATGCTTCACAGAGTTCAAGTCACAGACACATCTCAACATGAACTGTTCAGAGGGACAGTGTGAATCAGGCCTTCATGGTCGAATTGCTGCAAAGAAACCACTGCTAAAGGACACCAATAAGAAGAAGAGACTTGCTTGGGCCAAGAAACACGAGTGATTGACATTAGACCTGTGGAAATGTATCCTTTGGTCTGGAGTCCAAGTTGGATATTTTTGGTTCCAACCGACGTGTCTCTGTGAGACGCGGTGTGGGTGAACATATGATCTCTGCATGTGTAGTTCCCACCGTAAAGCATGGAGGAGGAGGTGTTATGGTGTGGGGGTCCTTTGCTGGTGACACTGTCTGTGATTTATTTAGAACTCAAGGCACACTTAACCAGCATGGCTACCACAGCATTCTGCAGTTCTTCGCTAAGAGGAAATGCAATTTTTAGATACAGCAAAGCAAGATCTGAAGATAACGTCACTATTGTAATGGCAAACTCTTCCTCCTTCAACTTTCACCAGTCCTGGAAAGACAACATTCCAGAAGCCCCATCATGGCTTTTGGAAGTGTAGATTAATGACCTCACCCTATTCATAGACTGTTCTCTCTGCTACCGCACGGCAAGCGGTACCGGAGCGCTAAGTCTAGGTCCAAAAGGCTTCTTAACACCTTTTACCACCAAGCCATAAGATTCCTGAACAGCTAATCATGGCTACCCGGATTATTTGCATTGCCCCCCCACCCCACCCCCTCTTTTACGCTGCTGCTACTCTGTTTATTTTCTATGTATAGTCACTTTAACTCTACCCACATGTACATATTACCTCAATTACCTCGTCTAACCTGTGCCCCCGCACATTGACTCTGTACTGGTACCCCCTGTATATAGCCTCCCTACTGTTATTTAATTTTACTGCTGCTCTTTAATAATGTTTTATTTTTAAAAATTTACTTATCTATGTTTTACTTAAAACTTTTTTTCTTAAAACTGCATTGGTTCACACTTGTTGTATTCGGCGCATGGGGCAAATAACATTTGATTTGATTTGATTTGAACGAGAAGTTTAAGAAAGTTCTAAACTGAGAGTTCGCCAGGGCCTCTAAAACTTTGGCAAGGCAAGATACTGTTGTTTGGAAATTGGACGGCAGTTATCCAAGTCTGAAGGATCTCCGCCTTTGTGTAGAGGGAGGACTGGGAAGGTTTGCTGCTTCCTCAATCAAAAGCCACTGGATTAACCCTGAGGCGCGCGCTAAGCTACAGAACAGAGCTACTGCTCACAGGGCTATCACAGCCAACCGCGAGGCTACAGAACAGAGCTACTGCTCACTATCACAGCCAACCGCGAGGCTAC
>NC_139997.1:2012830-2050820 GCF_964263955.1 Coregonus lavaretus
CTGGATCCTGGACTCTTCCCTGACGGACCGCCCCCCAGGTGGTGAGGGTAGGCAACAACACCTCTGCCAAGCTGACCCGCCCTCGACCGGAAGGCCCTACAGAGGGTGGTGCGGACGGCCCAGTGCATCACTGGGCGTGAGCTACCAGCCATCCAGGATGTACATGCCAGGCGCTGTCTGAGAAAGGCCCAAAAATCCAGCCACCTCAGAAATGGACCGTTCTCCATGCTCCCGTCTGGCAGGCGGTACTGGTGCACCAAGGCTCAGACCAACAGACTCCTAAACAGCTTAATGAATTGCCATTACCATTAGTATCTATCTATTTATCCTGCTACTGGTCACTATTTACTTGTTTACGTATATATACTACCATCAGTATATTACCATCAGTATATTACCATCAGTATATTACCATCAGTATTTATATATTCCGCCTATCCCACCTACACTGACACTCTTTGCACACACACACACACACACACACACACACACACACACACACACACACACACACACACACACACACACAAAACCCCCCTGTGCACTCAAAGTAAGCCTATTTGACGGGGAAACTGTGAAGCTGTAGCCTACTGCCTGCCTGTTTGTGTTGATCATCATCCTGTTATTAAAGAATGTGAAACAACGTTATGCCTGTTTGCTGCTTTTCATTTCATTATGCATAGCTGATCTTTTATTTGTTAAATAAAATGGTGTTCATATGGGAGGAATATTATATATATAGGCTATAGCACACTGAATTCTGATCAGTTATGAAAATAAAAAAATTCATTTGGAAGTTTTAAGACCGTCACCTGACTATAGAAATGGAAACATTGTGATTTTAGAGACACGATGTAACAATAGCCTCTGATTAAGGGGACTACAGTCCATCTGTTCCTGGGCTTTCATCATCATCAGCCTATTCACATCATTCAAATTCAATCAAGTCACATGCACAATTCGATTGCCCACCATTCATTCATTCATTGACATCAGGGAGGAGAGACATATTGGGTCTAAAAACAATAGACTATAATGTAATGGTCCCGAACAGTGAAAATCAAGTTGTTCATCAAATTGGATTATATTAGGATGAAACCAGTTCAAAGTAGGGTGACCTAAGTATGACAACTGTCTGTAGCTGTTACATTGATAAAGTCTGATCATAAAGTTACTGGTCCCTTCCCCCGTGTCAAACACTTGGATTCAGGAGGCAGGCATTACCAAGGATTTACTTCTGGCTTTATGCAACGTCACATAAAGCCAGAAATGTAATAAACCAATGGTAGCGTCTTATCATCTTAACTCATTTAAATATGTACCGCCTTAAAACCATCCTCACATGTGTGCCTTCGCCTTGCTTTGTTTACAAGACCAAAGATACTGGTAACCTTTCATCTGTGGTGTGACGGTTAGATAATGGTAACCTTTCATCTGTGGTGTGACTGTTAGATACTGGTAACCTTTCATCTGTGGTGTGACTGTTAGATACTGGTAACCTTTCATCTGTGGTGTGACTGTTAGATACTGGTAACCTTTCATCTGTGGTGTGACTGTTAGATACTGGTAACCTTTCATCTGTGGTGTGACTGTTAGATACTGGTAACCTTTCATCTGTGGTGTGACTGTTAGATACTGGTAACCTTTCATCTGTGGTGTGACTGTTAGATACTGGTAACCTTTCATCTGTGGTGTGACTGTTAGATACTGGTAACCTTTCATCTGTGGTGTGACTGTTAGATACTGGTAACCTTTCATCTGTGGTGTGACTGTTAGATACTGGTAACCTTTCATCTGTGGTGTGACTGTTAGATACTGGTAACCTGTCATCTGTGGTGTGACTGTTAGATACTGGTAACCTTTCATCTGTGGTGTGACTGTTAGATACTGGTAACCTGTCATCTGTGGTGTGACTGTTAGATACTGGTAACCTTTCATCTGTGGTGTGACTGTTAGATACTGGTAACCTTTCATCTGTGGTGTGACTGTTAGATACTGGTAACCTTTCATCTGTGGTGTGACTGTTAGATACTGGTAACCTGTCATCTGTGGTGTGACTGTTAGATACTGGTAACCTTTCATCTGTGGTGTGACTGTTAGATACTGGTAACCTTTCATCTGTGGTGTGACTGTTAGATACTGGTAACCTTTCATCTGTGGTGTGACTGTTAGATACTGGTAACCTTTCATCTGTGGTGTGACTGTTAGATACTGGTAACCTTTCATCTGTGGTGTGACTGTTAGATACTGGTAACCTTTCATCTGTGGTGTGACTGTTAGATACTGGTAACCTTTCATCTGTGGTGTGACTGTTAGATACTGGTAACCTTTCATCTGTGGTGTGACTGTTAGATACTGGTAACCTTTCATCTGTGGTGTGACTGTTAGATACTGGTAACCTTTCATCTGTGGTGTGACTGTTAGATACTGGTAACCTTTCATCTGTGGTGTGACTGTTAGATACTGGTAACCTTTCATCTGTGGTGTGACTGTTAGATACTGGTAACCTTTCATCTGTGGTGTGACTGTTAGATACTGGTAACCTTTCATCTGTGGTGTGACTGTTAGATAGCAAGCTACTTACCAGCATGCCAGCAAAAGAATACAGTGTTGTGACTGGATACCATAGGGTAGATTTAAAGTTACATTATTTTCCGAAGAATGAAGACATCTGACAGCAGTGGCTGTTTTTCAATTCAGCTGGAAAGGCCGCACTGGAAATTACCATCAGGTCACGCGTGTGTAGTGCATATTTCCAGTGAAGTTGATCTATCAGTTGGGGAGAACATTCTATGGGTCTTGCCAGGAAGGTAATCCTGAAGACAGATGCTGTACCTTCATTGACAGTGGATCTTGCAAGCGCTGCCTCCTGAGGTTGAAGTGGCGCTGTTGTGCCTTATTCACCATACTGTCAGTGTGAAGGGACCGTATCAGGTCGTCAGTGATGTGCACGCCGACGAACTTGAAGCTTTTGAAGCTCTCCTTTCTGTCTCCTTTAGTCCACGATCAGCTCCTTAATTTGATTGACATTGAGGGAGAGGTTATTTCCTGGCACCATTCCGCCAGGTCTCTCACCTCCTCCCTGTAGGCTGTTATCTCGTTATTGTTTGTAATCACTGATGTGTCGTCTGCAAACGTGATGATTGACTTGGAGACGTGCTGAGCATGCACCCCTGTGGGGCCCCCCGTGTTGAGGATCACCATGGCGGAGGTGTAATTGCCTACCTTCACCACTTGGGGGCGGCCCGTCAGGAAGTCTAGGACCCAGTTGCACAGGGAGGGGTTCAGACCCAGGGCCCCGAGCTTAATGATGAGCTTGGAGGGTACTATGGTGTTGAAGGCTGAGCTGTAGTCAATGAACAGCATTCTTACATAGGTATTCCTCTTGTCCAGGTGGTATAGGGTAGTGTGAAGTGCAATGGCGATTGCATCATCTGTGGATCTATTGTGGCAGTATGCAAATTGAAGTGGGTCTAGGTTGTCGGGTAAGGTGGAGGTGATATGATCCTTAACTAGTCTCTCAAAGCACTTCATGATGACAGAAGTGAGTGCTACAAGGCGATAGTCATTTAGTTCAGTTACCTTCGCTTTCTTGGGTACAGGAACAATGCTGGTCTGCACATGCTCTGAGGACGCGGCTTGGGATGCCGTCTGGGCCGGCAGCCTTGCGAGGGTTAACACTCTTAAATGAATTAGTCACGTCGGCCACGGAGAACGAGAGCACACAGTCCTCATAAGCGTCGGCAGCTCGATGTTGTTTTCCTCGAAGCGGGTGAACAAGGTGTTTATCTAGTCTGGGCGCGAGGCGTCTGTGTCCACGACGTGGCTGGCGTTCCCTTTATAATCCGTGACTGTCTGGAGTCCCTGCCACATACGTCTCGTGTCTGAGCCGTTGAATTGGGACTCCACTTTGTCCCTGTACTGTAGTTTTGCCTCTAATTGCCTTACGGAGGTCATAGCTGGTCTGTTTGTACATGTTCATGTTCCCAGTCACCTTGGCATGGTTAAATGCGGTGGTTTGCGCTTTCAGTTTTGCGCGAATGTTGCCATCTATCCATTGTTTTTGGTTTGGGTAAGTTCTAATCATTACAGTGGGAACAACATCCTCTATGGACTTCCTGATGAACCCAGTGACTGAGTCAGTGTATACGTCGATACTATTCCCAGAGGCGACCCAGAACATTTCCCAGTCTGCATAACCAAAACAATCTTGAAACATAGAGATTCCGATTGGTCAGACAAATGTTGAACAGTCCTTAGCATGGGTGCTTCTTGTTGAAGTGTCTGCTTATAGGTGGGGAGGAGCAGAATGGAGGCGTGATCTGATTTGCCGAAGGGAGGGCGGAGGAGGGCGTTGTATCTGTCCCATAAGGAAGAGTAGTGATCCAGAGTTTGTGACGTGAACGCAGCACAGGAGATGTGTTGATAGAATTTATGTAGTGATTTCCACAGATTTCCTTTATTAAAGTCCCCAGCTACAATAAATGCGGCTTCAGGATATGTGGTTTCCAGTTTGCACATAGTCCAGTGTAGTTCCTTGAGAGCCGTCGCAGTGTCGGCTTGAGGGGGGGAATGTACACGGCTGTGATGATGAACAAAGAAAATTCTCTCATGAGGTAATATGTTTGGCATTTGATGGTGAAGTATTCCAGATCGGAAGAACAAAAGGACTTGAGTTTCCTGTACGTTACCACAATCACACCATGAGTTGTTATGAAACCCTTCCGCCTTTCTTTTTCCCCCGGAGAGTTCTTTCTTCCTGTCAACGCGATGGATGGAGAACCCCAGTGTCTGAATGGATGGGGGCAATATATCCAGAGAGAGCCATGATTCCGTAAAACAGAGTATGTTACAGTCCCTGATGTCTCTCTGGAAGGAGATCCTCGCCCTGAGCTTGTCTACTTTATTGTCCAGGAACTGAACCTTAGCGAGTAATATACTCGGAACTGGTGGATGGTGTGCACGCCGCCCGAGTCTGACTAGGGCCCCACTTCCTCTTCCTCTGGCTTTGGTGCAGTCCCCGGGATGACTAGAGCTACTTTGGGAAGTTCAAACAAAGGATCAAGGTCAAGGAAGTCTAATTTCTGCTCAAATTCCTGGTGAGTGACCGCTGACCTAAAGTTATTTTTCAGCTGTAGGTAATTTTACATTTACATTTTTAGTCATTTAGCAGACGCTCTTATCCAGAGCGACTTACAGTTAGTGAATACATTTTTTTTTTTTATACTGGCCCCCCGTGGGAATCGAACCCACAACCCTGCAAACACCATGCTCTATCAACTGAGCTACATCCCTGCCGGCCATTCCCTCCCCTACCCTGGACGACTTGTGCACCGCCCATGAGTCTCCCGGTCGCGGCCGGCTGCGACAGAGCCTGTATTCGAACCAGGATCTCTAGTGGCACAGTTAGCACTGCGATGCAGTGCCTTAGACCACTGCGCCACTCAGGAGCACAACATAAGAAACATTCTGAGCAAATAACGTTAGAAATAATACCCAAAAAAAACAGAAATACTGTAAAGTTGGCTAGAAACGGGGCAACCGTGTCTGTCCAGTGTGAGAGGCCTGACAAGGAGGAGGCCATAGCTGGATTTGTCTACCACTTCAAGCCAAGTGGGTGACTGAAGTCAAGTGGGTGACTGAAGCCAAGTGGGTGACTGAAGCCTGCTTGATTGAAGCGGGGTACGTGTCCCCCTCCTCTCCCCCTCCCCTCCCATCCATCACGGGTCTGCCTCCTCCCCCGCTTCCCTCCCATCAATCTCTGTAGTTGGTTACATTTCCTAAAGCCTAAGTAATTCACTTTTACCTGATATGATATCACATTTTGTTACTTGAATTGTTTTTTCAAGCATTCGGACGGGAGATGAGTGTTACAAATTGTATGAACCAATGGGTCCTGCAGACTGTAGGGCGGCTGGGTGCCTGTATTAGGCTTATGGCTCGAATTTGTTTTGTCAAATGACGTCTCACCATTATTTCTCACCTTTATTATGTTGATCAATATCTTGGCTATGCTGGCCTATTGTAAATGATCAAATAAATGTCTGATCAATACACACAATTCTGAACATATTGGCATTTATAATGATAATGCAAAGGCACCAATAAATTGTCCAGTCCACTTATTTTGTGCTGTTTTCATGTACATTCCCATATGTCTAATCTTCTAAGGTGACTCTGGCTTTACTAATTCTGGTGAAGAAGTGTATCAGTGAACTGTATTCTGTAATTAGTTACAAAACAACAGAAATGAAATTGTGCATTGCTGCTGTTTGTCTGATATCCAACAGTCCACGATCTACTCTGTTGACCACGAGAGCAATTTGCAGAGAACATGGGTTAAAGCATACTACTTAGGCTCGGAATGACATGGGGTCCATCGTTTACCTTGTTACCTGGCAACGACCACAAGGGTGTTTCATAGAGCTGTCAGTCAAGGCGAGCTCATGAATATAAGCCCCCCCCCCCCCCCCTGCCAACTCCGTTCTTTCAGGATTCCTGATAGTTAAGAGATGATTAACCTGATTACCAGATCCTTTTGTTTATTAGCCCACCAGGCAACTCATTTGTTGTCATTCTAAAACCTGAATAATGGAAAGGAAAATACCGATGGATGTTGCGCAATAGCTTCCACAATTGCGCTCAGTGGACTAGGTGTCCAATACGACGCACATAAACACAGGAAATCATTACCTTGATGGCTTTTTACTAAAAACCTGCTGTAAATAAAGCAGACAGTAGCACTTTTAAATCACTTGACTGTCATTCAGAAAACGAATCAGCTGACAATAGACCTATCACAGTAAGTAGGCGGTTAGCCTATGCATAATTATTAAAGAACCACGACGAATCAAGTTCATGTGAATCATTCGGTTAGCGTAGGCTATAGACGCATTCGATTTTGCAATCGCATACATAATTTTTGTGATGTGAACATTGACCGCTGATAAATGTTTGTCAGTCGCCCGTTTAGCGCAGCCTCAGAAAATTGATCATCAGGTTTTTAATGGGTTTATTATTGTTTTCAAATGATTGATTAGAATCAAGCTTTCACAACGTTCCCACCTAGATAAACTATTCAATCAGCACACAGTCTGGACACTTTCCTACCTGTGCAGGTCAGTCACATTTCCGTTTCCAATTTTCATATCGAAAAAATTCCAATTGATTCAGACTTTCCATATTAGTGCCGATCACTAGTAGCCTAATAATATTCCTCCAATCTATGGAGAGATATTCAGCATGTCGATTTTTTTGTTTCTTCTATTGAGCATTGCCATGTAGGTTTATTTGTTTATTTATTAGTAGGTTAACATATTAGATTTGTCAAGTAATCCGCCAAACACGGTTTTATTTATTCTGTCAACATTGTTGAAACTAGATACAGTGCCTTCAGAAAGTATTCAGACCCCTTGACTTATTCCACAGCCTGTTTCAGCCTGAATATATTTTTTTCTCACCCATCTACACACAATACCCCATAATTACAAAGTGAAAACATGTTTTGTTTTTTAAATGTTTGCAAATATATTGAAAATGAAGTATTCACACCCCTGAGTCAATACATGTTAGAATCACCTTTGGCAGCGATTACAGCTGGCAGCGATTACAAGCGTCCTACTTCCCTTCTACCAACAGACCAGCTGGCACGTGTCTTCACGGTCACCATAACAGCCCTATGCACGGACCAGCTGGCAAGTGTCTTCACGGTCACCATAACAGCCCTATGCACGGACCAGCTGGCAAGTGTCTTCACGGTCACCATAACAGCCCTATGCACGGACCAGCTGCCAAGTGTCTTCACGGTCACCATAACAGCCCTATGCATTGACCAGCTGCCAAGTGTCTTCACGGACACCATAACAGCCCTATGCACGGACCAGCTGGCAAGTGTCTTCACGGTCACCATAACAGCCCTATGCACGGACCAGCTGGCAAGTGTCTTCACGGTCACCATAACAGCCCTATGCACGGACCAGCTGCCAAGTGTCTTCACGGTCACCATAACAGCCCTATGCACGGACCAGCTGCCAAGTGTCTTCACGGTCACCATAACAGCCCTATGCACGGACCAGCTGCCAAGTGTCTTCACGGACATTTTCAATCTCTCCTTGTCCCAGTCTGTAACCCCAACATGTTTCAAGCTGATCACCATAGTCCCTGTTCCCAAGAGCACCAAGGTAACATGTCTAAATGACTATCGCCCCGTAGCACTCACATCTGTAATTATGAAGGGCTCTGAAAGGCTGGTCATGGCTCACATCAGCACCATCATCCCAGACACCTTGGACCCACTCCAATTAGCATACCGTCCCAACAGATCCACAGATGACGCAATCGCAATTGCACTTCACACTGCCCTCTCCCACCTGGACAAGAGGGGAAATAACTATGTGAGAATGCCGTTCATAGACTACAGCTCAGCGTTCAACACCTTAGTCCTCTCTAAGCTCATCACCAAGCTAGGGACCCTTGGACTGAACCCCTCCCTCTGCAACTGGATCCTGGACTTCCTGAAGGGCCGCCCCAGGTGCTGAGGGTAGGCAACATCACCTCCGTCACGCTCAACTCAACCCTCAACACGGGGGCCCCTCAGTGCTTCTTCTCCCTATTCACCTACGACTGTGTGGCCAAGCACGATTCCAACACCATCATTAAGAATTAGCATAATCCCTTGGAAAAAAGTTTTACAGCTGCACCATCGAGAGCGTCTTGACTGGTTTGCATCACCGCTTGGTATGGCAAAAGCACCGCCCTTGACCGCAAAGTGATACAGAGGGTGGTGCGGACAGCCCAGTACATCACTGGGGCCAAGCTCCCTGCCATCCAGGACCTCTATACCAGGCGGTGTCAGAGGAAGGCCCGAAAAATTACCAAAGACTCCAGCCACCCTAGTCATAGACTTTTCACTCTGCTACTGTCTGGCAAACGGTACTGGAGCATCGACTCTCAGACCAACAGGCTCCGAGACAGCTTCTACCCCCCCAAGCCATAAGACTGATAAATAGTCAGACTGCTAAATAGTCAATGAATGGTACCCGAACTATCTGCATGTTAAGTTACAGCCTTATTCTAAAATGAATTAAATTATTTTTTTCCTCATCTATCTACACATAATACCCCATAATGACAAAGCAAAAACGTTTTTTTTTAGAATTGTTTGCCAATTAGTATTTTTTTAATAAAAGAATGAAATATCACATTTACAGAAAAATGAAAACCCTTTAATCAGTGCTTTGTTGAAGCACCTTTGGCAGCGATTACAGCCTCAAGTCTTCTTGGGTATGATGCTACAAACTTGCCACACCTGTATTTGGGGAGTTTCTCCCATTCTTCTCTGCAGATCCTCTCAAGCTCTGTCAGGTTGGATGGGGAGCATCGCTGCACAGCTATTTTCAGGTCTATCCAGAGATGTTTGATCAGATTCAAGTCCGGGCTCTGGCTGGGCCACTCAAGGACATTCAGAGACTTGTCCTGATGCCACTCCTGCATCATCTTGGCTGTGTGCTTAGGGTCATTGTCATGTTGGAAGGTGAACCTTCGCCCTAGTCTGAGGTCCTGAGCACTCTGGAGCAGGTCTTCATCAAGGATCTCTCTGTACTTTGCACCGTTCATCTTTTCCTCGATCCTGACTAGTCTCCCAGTCCCTGCCGCTGAACAACATCCCCACAGCATGATGCTGCCACCACCATGCTTCACCGTAGGGAGGGTGCAAGGTTTCCTCCAGACGTGATGCTTGGCATTCAGGCCAAAGAGTTCAATCTTGGTTTCATCAGACCAAAGAATTTTGTTTCTCATGGTCTGAGAGTCCTTTAGGTGCCTTTTGGCAAACTCCAAGCAGGCTGTCATGTGCCTTTTACTGAGGAGTTGCTTCCGTCTGGCCACTCTACCATAAAGGCCTGATTGGTGGAGTGCTGCAGAGACGGTTGTCCTTCTGGAAGGTTCTCCCATCTCCACAGAGGAACTCTGGAGCTCTGTCACCTCCCTGACCAAGGCCCTTCTCCCCCGATTGCTCAGTTTGGCCGGGCGGCCAGCTCTAGGAAGAGTCTTGGTGGTTCCAAACTTCTTCAATCTAACAATGATGGAGGCCACTGTGCTGTTGGGGACCTTCAATGCTGCAGAAATGTTTTGGTACCCTTCCCCAGATCTGTGCCTCGACACAATCCTGTCTCTGAGTTATACGGACAATTCCTTCGACCTCATGTCTTGGTTTGTGCTCTGACATGCACTGTCAACTGTGGGACCTTATATGTGACCAACCGGCTTGATTCGGTCTTATGTAGCAAAATTTGAAATTGTGTTTTTTACATTGGATAAAAGTAGAGACTCAGAGCTAGAAAATGGTATATCATA
Organism: Coregonus lavaretus; assembly: GCF_964263955.1. Classification (NCBI taxonomy): domain Eukaryota; kingdom Metazoa; phylum Chordata; class Actinopteri; order Salmoniformes; family Salmonidae; genus Coregonus; species Coregonus lavaretus. The sequence goes on from NC_139997.1 coordinate 2,023,184, forward strand.
CACTACAGTTGAGGAATAATGGGAAAGTAATTCTGCTTTGAAAGTTGATAAACTTGTGACCTCACGTTTGAGAAAATGGCCTTTGAATGTTTTGGTACACCTACTGGAGAGCTCTTCTTGGTCTACACCCATTCAGCGTCGTTCACACCCTCTTAAGCTTTAGCCCCACCCATCTCTTTAAGGGTTGATCCGAGCGTTCTGTCCTAACAACAGCAGTCAAGCATCCAAGCTAACTGGCTAACGTTGGCTAGCTTGCTAGTTTTAGGAAAACGTGGTCGCATAAAAAACTGAGGGAGAATTTACCGTAATTCCATTACTAAAGTTTGAATCTGCTTCAGTTCTTCCACTAAATTAGTTTTTTGTACATTTTTCAGTGGAACATTTTAAAAGTAGTCACTGTGCATAGAGTTGAATGGTTTGTTAAACTTTGAAATCAATGATTTTGTTTGGCATACATTTCAAAGTGAAAAAAGTGAGTCAAAGAGTCATTCCGTTACTGTGGAATTGCCCATATCTTAAATGCAGATGGCTTGGACAGTTAAAGGCTATTTACATGAGGAAAAAGGATTTCAATACGCTGAATAGAACAGCCTTATTATTCCCACAGTTAAAGTCCCGCAATAAGAGCTACGAAGCTAATATTTGTGAAAACTCTTAACAGTTCTGTTCTGTGGGTGTCACTGAGTAGGCCGGTACCTATGGATCTTGGGTCCATGAAATGGGGTAAAGATGTTCATTGCAATACAAATGTTCAATACGCACAACAGGATGAATAGTGAGGTGATTTCCCACAGTTAAAGTCCTGCAACAAGAGCTACGATGCTAATATTTGTGTAAATTCTACATCCGTAGGTAAGGCCCTACATTGTAATATAAGTATGCCCCCAGTGCAATCCTGAACTCTATACATCCACAATGCGATATCAACTTAATCAAATTAACTAATCATTGTCTTTGTTGAATTTATATAACAACATTACAACCATGTTTAGCATGATCTACTCCAAATGTGGCACGATTCCACCGTTTTCATCCGTTTTGCATCAGTTTCAATGGAGGACTTTTATTTTGAAGGCGAACCACCGAGTCCACTATTGTTGCTCACCCTAATGGTGCTCAAAAGGGCTACGGAATTGGCCCAGTAGGCTACTTATTTGTTCAATCAATCAATCGCATTTATTTATAAAGGCCTTTTTACATCAGCAGATGTAACAAAGTGCTTATACAGAAACCCAGCCTTAAACCCCAAACAGCAAGCATTTCAGATGTAGAAGCACTGTGGCTAGGAAAAACCTGCTAGAAAGGCAGGAACCAAGGAAGAAACCTAGAGAGGAACCAGGCTCTGAGGGGTGGCCAGTCCTCTTCTGGCTGTGCCGGGTGGAGATTATAAGAGTACATGGCCATTAAGGCCAGATTGTTCTTCAAGATGTTCAAACGTTCATAGATGACCAGCAGGGTCAAATAATAATCACAGTGGTTGTAGAGGTTGCAACAGGTCAGCACCTCAGGAGTACATGTCAGTTGGCTTTTCATAGCCGAGCATTCAGCGGACCCATACTAGTTATATTGTTCAAAATGCTTCAGCACCATGCTCACAAATATTTTTTTAAAACTTTGTTTCAGAGGAGGTTGAACATTGATTTGAAAGGAAGACTCAGTGAAATGACATTGCCACGAGCAGCACCGCAGATATTGAGATGAGTGCGATGCAAGACTTCGCTCTCACACAGTCACACACAGTATCTGCTCATGCACGGGTTCGCGTCACGCCATACCGCTAACGCTGTTCACTAAAACAGCGCAGAAGTTGAGCCTCACGCTTCAACGATCTTAGTTGTTTTGCGGAAATTGACCCACTATGCAGTTTATTTTTTTTGCATTTACGTCATATCGCTGAGTCTGAGTCTACCTTAAAATAGGAACTATGGTGGATTAATTTAAACAGAACAGACATGAGAAACAGATAAACGTATCCTCACACTTCCAGTCAAAATGCAAACGTGTTTTAATTCCGCTCCACGATCTCGCCGTCACGGTTGACAACTCCGTTGTGTCCTCCTCCCAGAGTGTAAGGAACCTTGGCGTGACCCTGGACAACACCCTGTCGTTCGCCGCTAACATCAAAGCGGTGACCCGATCCTGCAGGTTCATGCTCTACAACATTCGCAGAGTACACAGGAAGCGGCACAGGTCCTAATCCAGGCACTTGTCATCTCCCGTCTGGATTACTGCAACTCGCTGTTGGCTGGGCTCCCTGCCTGTGCCATTAAACCCCTACAACTCATCCAGAATGCCGCAGCCCGTCTGGTGTTCAACCTTCCCAAGTTCTCTCACGTCACCCCCCTCCTCCGCACACTCCACTGGCTTCCAGTTGAAGCTCGCATCTGTTACAAGACCATGGTGCTTGCCTATGGAGCAGTGAGGGGAACGGCACCTCCGTACCTTCAGGCTCTGATCAGTCCCTACACCCAAACGAGGGCATTGCGTTCATCCACCTCTGGCCTGCTGGCTCCCCTTCCTCTGCGGAAGCATAGTTCCCGCTCAGCCCAGTCAAAACTGTTCGCTGCTCTGGCACCCCAATGGTGGAACAAGCTCCCTCACGACGCCAGGACAGCGGAGTCACTCACCACCTTCCGGAGACATTTGAAACCCCACCTCTTTAAGGAACACCTGGGATAGGATAAAGTAATCCTTCTACCCCCCCCAAAAAAAAAAAAAAAAAAAAAAAAGTATAATTGTAAAGTGGTTATCCCACTGGCTATAGGGTGAATGCACCAATTTGTAGTCGCTCTGGATAAGAGCGTCTGCTAAATGACGTAAATGTGCCCTTGAGCAAGGCACTTAACCCTAATTGCTCCTGTAAGTCGCTCTGGATAAGAGCGTCTGCTAAATGACTAAAATGTAAATGTAAATGTTGTGCCATCAAACCCCTGCAATTTATCCAGAACGCAGCAGCCCGCCTGGTTTTCAACCTTCCCATGTTCTCTCGTCACACCGCTCCTCTGCACACTCCACTGGCTTCCAGTCAAAGCTCGCATCCACTACAAGACCATGGTGCTTACCTACGGAGCAGCAAGAGGAACTGCCCCTCCTTACCTTCAGGCTATGCTCCAAACCCTACACCCCCAACCCGAGCACTCCGTTCTGCCACCACAGGTCTCTTGGCCCTCCTGCTCAGCCCAGTGGGATCCTGGAGACCAGGAGCTATGAGTTTATGTCGAGCTGCCCTCCAATTCGCTACAACACCACTATTTTATTATAAACCCAGACTAAACGTACACTGGTCCACTAGATTGAGGGCCCATAACCTGTAGGCTAACAGTAGGTTACCTATGGTTACCTATAGCAGGGAATTTAAAGATGCACTACGCAGAAATCACTCTGCCATTTCCTGGTTGATAGAGCATGGCGTTTGCAACGCCAGGGTTGTGGGTTCGATTCCCACGGGGGGCCAGTATAAAAATATATATATATGTATGTCACGCTCTGGCTCCGGGACTTTGTATGTTGAGCCAGGGGGTGTTCGTTGCGTGGTGTTCTGTTTGGTTGGGTTGTTCTATGTGGTTGTATTTCTTTGTTTGGATGAGTGACTCCCAATCAGAGGTAACGAGTGTCAGCTGTTGGCTCGTTGTCTCTGATTGGGAGCCATATTTAAACTGTCTGTTTTCACCTTGTGTTTGTGGGTTTTTGTTCCGTGTTCAGTCAGTGTTACTGTGGACTTCACGATCGTGTTTTGTTTGTACTTGTGCTTTACTAATTAAAGTCATGTTCGTTTCACACGCTGCGCCTTGGTCTACTCCTTCTCGTCAAGACGATCGTGACAGAAAAACCCACCATAACCAGACCAAGCAGCGTGTTCAGGAGCCATCGCTGGCAGATCTCCGTGGCAACCTCGACTGGATCAAGCAGCGTGACGAGGAGAGAGGATGGACGTGGGAGGAGATGATTGCGAGTCTGGCAAGAGGGAGGAGAGACCCCCAGGAAATTTTTAGGGGGGGGCTCACGACGTCGGGGCAGCAGGTGTACGGGTTAGAGCGGTGCAAAGCGTTGGCAGAGAAGGCCGCCAGGTTAGGGGGGCCACTGGGCACAGAGGAGAGGGAAAGTGTGGAGGCACGGCGAGAGGTACTGGGGTGTGTTACCAGTCCGGTCCGGCCCGTTCCTGATCCCTGCGTGGGGCCAGTGGTGTGTGTCCCCAGTACAGCCCGGCCTGTTCCTGCCATTCCCACCAAGTCAGTGGTGTGCGTCGACAGCCCAGCCCGGCCTGTCCCTGCTCCACGCACAAAGCCTACGGTGTGCGTCGCCAACCCAGCCCGGCCTGTCGCTGCTCCACGCACAAAGCCTACGGTGTGCGTCGCCAGCCCAGCCCGGCCTGTCCCTGCTCCACGCACAAAGCCTACGGTGTGCGTCGCCAGCCAAGCCCGGCCTGTCGCTGCTCCACGCACCAAGCCAAGGGGGCGCATCGTCAGCCAGGTCCGGTCTGTTCCTGCCTCACGCGCCAAGCCAGGGGTGCGCGTCGTCAGCCTGGTCCAGCCCGTTCCTGCTACTCGCACCAAGCCAAGGGTGCGAGTCGTCAGCCTGATCCAGCCCATTCCTGCTACTCGCACCAAGCCAAGGATGCGAGTCGTCAGCCTGGTGAGGTCCGTTCCGGCTCCACGCACCAAGCCAAGGGTGCGTATCGTCAGCCAGGTCCGGTCCGTTCCTGCCTCACGCGCCAAGCCAGGGGTGCGCGTCGTCAGGCCGGTGCCTGATCAGGTCAGCTACTCCACTACGGAGTTTGAGCAATCCGCTCCGTCTATGTCCGGTCCAGATCCAGCCAGCGGGGTCAGACCGGACCGGGGGCGCTACGGGGGGATTGTGGAAGGGTGGTGGTCAAGCCCGGAGCCGGAGTCGCCTCCGAGGAGAAATGCCCACCCAGCCCTCCCCTGTTTGGGGTTTTGAGGCGCGGTCGCAGTCCGCGCCTTTAGGGGGGGGGTACTGTCACGCTCTGGCTCCGGGACTTTGTATGTTGAGCCAGGGGGTGTTCGTTGCGTGGTGTTCTGTTTGGTTGGGTTGTTCTATGTGGTTGTATTTCTTTGTTTGGATGAGTGACTCCCAATCAGAGGTAATGAGTGTCAGCTGTTGGCTCGTTGTCTCTGATTGGGAGCCATATTTAAACTGTCTGTTTTCACCTTGTGTTTGTGGGTTTTTGTTCCGTGTTCAGTCAGTGTTACTGTGGACTTCACGATCGTGTTTTGTTTGTACTTGTGCTTTACTAATTAAAGTCATGTTCGTTTCACACGCTGCGCCTTGGTCTACTCCTTCTCGTCAAGACGATCGTGACAATGTATTCACTAACTGTAAGTCGCTCTGGATAAGAGCGTCTGCTAAATGACTTAAATGTAAATGTAAATGTAACTTCAGTTTGTGACAAAACCAAGCAAGTATAGTGTAGAGAATCATTGTACAATCTAAACCGCTGTGCAATATATTTTCCATAAACCAACATATTGTGTTTGAAGCTGGTGTACAAAACTGAAAGTAAAAGATGCCAAAAATGAAACTTAAGAACGGGAAGCATAGAAATTACTCACATAGAACAGATCTACCGCTTCTTAGACTTGCTTTCAACGAGAATGACAGATCTATAACTCACATTTCTGTGAATTTGGTTGGGTCACCCAAAAAGTTACATATTGCAGCTTTAAGCAAACACTGGGTGGGGAGATAGGTATGGTCCTCTGTAGCTCAGCTGGTGACTGTAAGTCGCTTTGGATAAAAGCGTCTGCTAAATGGCATATTATTATTATTATTATAGGTATGTTCCTTGATAGGGTTGGTAAAGCTGATGACTTCTCTGAGTTGAAAGACACAGACTGGCTGGGCAACTTTGCTTTCGGTGTGGACATCTTGGGGCATCTGAACGATCTAAATGTGAAACTGCAGGGAAATTGTGTTTTTGTGCATGAACTGTATTCTAACGTGAAAGCATTCAAGGCCAAACTTATGTTGTTTTCCAGACAAATGAGCAGCCGGTCTCTCGCACATTTTCCGACACTGGCCGCACTGAACGCGCCCACATCGCAGTGCCGCACTGAGACATACAGTAGCACTTTGATCGACCTGCATGCTGAGTTTTCCCGCCGCTTCTCAGACTTCACCAAGATTGAGACTGAGCTGTAGCTTGTATCATGTCTTTCGACAGTGAGAAAACACCACCAGACACACAATTGGAGCTCATCGACATCCAACGTGACAGTGATTTGAAGGAGAAGTACAAAACAGCAACAACAGACCAGTTCTACGGCTCACAGAATGAAACAAAAGTTCCCAAACATTAAAAAGCACGACCAAAGGCTGCATGTTTTATGCTTGAGAACGTGTGTGAACAAACGTTCTCAGTCATGAATTACAACAAATCCCGTCACAGGTCAAATTTAACAAATTACCACTTGTAAGCTGTTCTGAGAATCTCTACATCAAAGATGATACCAGACGTTGATGCCCTTGCCAAGAGAGGTGACCAGACCCATTGTCCACATTAAGACTCGATATAACCGTGACTGGGGTAGGCAAGGATTATGCTTTTTTCATGGTGATGGTTATGCAGTGAGAATTATCCAGCAATGCACTTGGATACAGGGTAATAACTAATCAGTCAGATTTGGGCTGAGCTGATTGGATAACTGTAAATACGGCTCACAATGGAGATGAGAATTGTTCCTTAAAAACAGACCATTCCAGATGAAACGGATGCTCTCACCGTATGTTTCACTCAAATTCTAGAATATGTTTTTTTATACACATCTGCTGTTACATTTTGCATGTCTCCAGTCATATATATATATATATATATATATATATATATATATATATATATATATATATATAAGTTTGCATATTGTGACTAAGTTTGATTGTACTTCACAACGGTAGAGATGCAGGATCGGTGTGTGTTTGACTGTGTCTGTGATGTTATAAATTATATCAATTTTGTGAAAAACGTGTTCACAAGAAAACAAGGGTAGAGATAGTACAAGGGTAGAATTGTTCTGCAAGCACACGTACCCATTCAGTACACTAGTAGTTGCGTGTCAACGTGAAAACGAATAAAGGCTTCACATGTTTTGTCACGCATATAGTATGTGGCCCTTCACTTGGTTTCAAAAACTCAATGTGGCCCTTGAGCCAAAATGTTTTCCCACCCCTGATATAGAGGCTAGTGTATCCTCCCAAGCCTCTATATGGTGAACAGTAGTCTAAGATATATGGTAGACACTAGCCTCTATATTGTGAACAGTAGTCTACTTCATTGGACGTATACATAAAACACCATACCATTACGAACAGATTAGTAAATGAACCGTACGTTTAGACTAGCTGTTACCGACTCTCTATTCAAGGTGTTGGCACACGCAGGGGATTGAGGATAACATGGTAGCGAATTGTAAGGGCAGCCTTTAGGGACTGATGTTCGCCACCAATAGTTCACTACCGGTGTCCTGACAACGCACCACGGCGGTTAGAATGGTAACCTATTGCATTGCTCTGTATAGTGTAAAAAAAGTTGTCTTATACAATTTTAATAATCATTAGACTGATAAGCGTTACACGGACCCCTACCTAAAGCCCAAAATTACAGAAAATAAAACTCGCAAATGTATGAATAAATCGAGGCCATGCAGAATAAAAATATTTTAAAAATCGAAGACGTTTAGCCTACCTACTCAAACCCCAAACAGTTACGAAAGTTGAAACATTGTTAGCCTTACGTCAAAGTAACGCTATGCTTGGATGACCAGGGTATAAACTCATATATATATATAAGACCCTTTAAAGTGCTATTTAAAAACATTTAACATGAAATTACAAACATATAACATGCCTATTTTAGTGCGTATCGTTCTTACCTGAACATTAGTTAGCTATATCCAACCATTACGCTCTCCTGCCGTCGTTCGACTAGAATTCCTCTATCCCGCTCAGACGTCACCTTTTTCTTTATTAGCGGACCGCCGGAGGCGCACTCCAATACTCCAATACTCCAACACTCAGACACTCAGACACTCAGACACTCAGACACTCAGACACTCAGACACTCCAACACTCCAATACTCAGACACTCAGACACTCCAACACTCAGACACTCAGACACTCCAACACTCCAACACTCCGACACTCCAACACTCCAACACTCAGACACTCAGACACTCCAACACTCAGACACTCAGACACTCCAACACTCCGACACTCCAACACTCCAACACTCAGACACTCAGACACTCCAACACTCCGACACTCCAACACTCCAATACTCCAACACTCAGACACTCCAACACTCCGACACTCCAACACTCCAACACTCAGACACTCAGACACTCCAACACTCAGACACTCCGACACTCCAACACTCCGACACTCCAACACTCCGACACTCCAACACTCATACACTCCGACACTCCAACACTCCGACACTCCAACACTCAGACACTCAGACACTCCAACACTCAGACACTCAGACACTCCAACACTCAGACACTCCGACACTCAGACACTCCGACATCCTTGACAAATGAAGCATGTGTGTTTAGTGAGTCTGCCAGATCAGAGGCAGTAGGGATGACCAGGGATGTTCTCTTGATAAGTGCTAAGCATTCAAAATGTAACGAGTACTTTTGGGTGTCAGGGAAAATGTATGGAGTAAAAATCACATTATTTTCTTTAGGAATGAGGTCAAGTAAAAGTAGTCAAAAATATAAACATCAGGAAGTAGCATTAGCCACTAGCATGGTGGTGGAAATTGGTGTTTCATAAAGAAAGTACGCGTATTTTCACACACACACAAAAAAAACTTTTTGCCATTAAATCTAGTTAAGAAGGAAATCAGAATGTTTTAGGTACGAATAGGTCCATGGGGACATGAGTCCGTTGCCAGCTGCATACAATGCATTTGGACGGTAAGATGAAACCATCAATATCGCCATCTGCCGGCCTTTGGGCTAAAGCAAGAACAGCCAACATCATTCTCTTATATTTTTAGAAGTTTCATTGCAATATTGGCTGGTGGAAATAAAGTGAGGAGATATATTTATTACAGGCTAATCATGTTAAAAACTCTCAGAAGGGTATTTTTACAAAGTAGCCTACATAATAATAAATAATAATAATAATATGCCATTTAGCAGACGCTTTTATCCAAAGCGACTTACAGTCATGCGTGCATACATTTTTTTTTTGTGTATGGGTGGTCCCGGGGATCGAACCCACTACCTTGGCGTTACAAGCGCCGTGCTCTACCAGCTGAGCTACAGAGGACCACGCACTGGCAGTGGTTCCCAAACTGTGCATACCTTAGAAAGCTATTTCTAACTTGTCAGAAATGTCCAGATCAACTAGCACATGTCAGCTAACATGTTTTTATTTAGTTTTTTTAGCCCATACATATTGTAATTTTTTTGTCACTCAAATATCACATGAATGCACATTAGACATGGCAAAATGTATAGAATTGCAAGAACATTTTCTTTAAAAATGCAAAATGTTCTTTGCACCTCATGATAAAATGTGTAGAATTGCAGGAAATAAGCTTTACACCTGCAAACCTCTTTCCACCAACAACAAGAAGGGTGTGAACAGTTTGTCATGAACAGTGCTTGTGCCCATATAAATAGACGTGGTGCGTGCGTGCGTGCGTGCGCGCGCAGGGGGAGCGTGGGACGTTCGCCAATGCTGGAAAGATGCCCCGTGTGAAAAAAGTTTGGGAACCCCTTGCTAGATTACTTTATCTTATGACAACACTGCCATCTAGTGACAACGTAAGGAAACACGGTACCATATGACGTTGCCCATCTATTCTAGTGATGTAAAAATGATTGTTGCATAAAATCAGTTACTTTTCTTCTCTGATTCATTGACATTGGGCTTAATCCACAGAGAAGGTATGTGACATTTTAACAGTAGAAACCAATTGACTAGAAAATGACATTTTACACTATACTAGCCCACTATAACCAACTATAGTAACTGTACACCTACAAACCAGCCAATGGCTGTGAATTTGAGGTTGTAGACTCCTCTCACTGGTGCTGGGAAGATAGCTGTATGAGAGGAAGATCAACGCTGTCGCTCTCACAGGCACTGGAGCAGCCTGCTAGGGATGTTTCACTCAGTGCCTGTTGCTGAACCCTGAGGATGGATGTGTGTTTCACACGACATTACTAATAGTGAAATGCTTACTTACGGGTCCAACAACGCAGAGTTAAGATAAACATACTGAACGAAAATATAAATGTAACATGCAACAATTTCAACGATTTTTACTGAGTTACAGTTCATATAAAGGAAATCAGTCAATTTAAATAAATTCATTAGGCCCTAATCTATGGATTTCACATGACTGGGCAGGGGGCGCAGCCTCGGCCTGGCTCGCCCACTGGTGGCTGGTCTCAGACGATCGTGCAGGTGAAGAAGCCGGATGTGGAGGTCCTGGGCTGGCGTGGCTATACGTGGTCTGCGGATGTGAGGCCGGTTGGACGTACTGTCAAATTCTCTAAGACGACGTTGGAGGCGGCTTATGGTAGAGAAATTAACATTCATTCTCTGGCAACAGCTCTTGTGGACCTTCCTGCAGTCAGCATGCCAATTGTACACTGCCTCAACTTGAGACATATGTGGCGTTGCGTTGTGACAAAACTGCACATTTTAGAGTGGCCTTTTATTGTCCCCAGCACAAGGTGCACCTGTCTAATGATCATGCTGTTTAATCAGCTTCTTGATGTGCCACACCTGTCAGGTGGCTGGATTATCTTGGCAAAGGAGAAATGCTCACTAACAGGGATATAAACAAATTTATGCACAACATTATTTGAGAGAAATACTTTTTTGTATGTATGGAAAATATCTGGGATCTTTTATTACAGCTCATGAAACATGGGACCAACACTTTACATGTTGTTTTTATATTTTTGTTCAGTACATGAAAAAAAAACCTGAAATAGTAACATGAGGAGTAAATACACAGTGAATAACGAATAACAATAACGAGTAAAGTTACATGGCTATATACAGGGAGTACCAGGTAATAACATGGTTATATACAGGGAGTACCAGGTAATAACATGGCTATATACAGGGAGTACCAGGTAATAACATGGCTATATACAGGGAGTACCAGGTAATAACATGGCTATATACAGGGAGTACCAGGTAATAACATGGCTATATACAGGGAGTACCAGGTAATAACATGGCTATATACAGGGAGTACCAGGTAATAACATGGCTATATACAGGAAGTACCAGGTAATAACATGGCTACATACAGGGAGTACCAGGTAATAACATGGCTATATACAGGGAGTACCAGGTAATAACATGGTTATATACAGGGAGTACCAGGTAATAACATGGCTATATACAAGGCATACAAGGTAATAACTTGGCTATATACAGGGAGTACCAGGTAATAACATGGCTATATACAGGAAGTACCAGGTAGTAACATGGCTATATACAGGAAGTACCAGGTAATAACATGGTTATATACAGGGAGTACCAGGTAATAACATGGCTATATACAGGAAGTACCAGGTAGTAACATGGCTATATACAGGAAGTACCAGGTAATAACATGGTTATATACAGGAAGTACCAGGTAATAACATGGTTATATACAGGGAGTACCAGGTAATAACATGGTTATATACAGGGAGTACCAGGTAATAAGATGGTTATATACAGGGAGTAGCAGGTAATAACATGGCTATATACAGGAAGTACCAGGTAGTAACATGGCTATATACAGGGAGTACCAGGTAATAACATGGTTATATACAGGGAGTACCAGGTAATAAGATGGTTATATACAGGGAGTACCAGGTAATAACATGGCTATATACAGGAAGTACCAGGTAGTAACATGGCTATATACAGGAAGTACCAGGTAATAACATGGTTATATACAGGGAGTACCAGGTAATAACATGGCTATATACAGGAAGTACCAGGTAGTAACATGGCTATATACAGGAAGTACCAGGTAATAACATGGTTATATACAGGAAGTACCAGGTAATAACATGGTTATATACAGGGAGTACCAGGTAATAAGATGGTTATATACAGGGAGTACCAGGTAATAACATGGTTATATACAGGGAGTACCAGGTAATAAGATGGTTATATACAGGGAGTACCAGGTAATAAGATGGTTATATACAGGGAGTAGCATGTAATAACATGGCTATATACAGCTAGTACCAGGTAATAACATGGTTATATACAGCTAGTACCAGGTAATAACATGGTTATATACAGGGAGTACCAGGTAATAACATGGTTATATACAGGCAGTACCAGGTAATAACATGTTTATATACAGCTAGTACCAGGTAATAACATGGTTATATACAGGGAGTACCAGGTAATAACATGGCTATATACAGGAAGTACCAGGTAGTAACATGGCTATATACAGGAAGTACCAGGTAATAACATGGTTATATACAGGGCATACAAGGTAATAACTTGGCTATATACAGGGAGTACCAGGTAATAACATGGCTATATACAGGAAGTACCAGGTAGTAACATGGCTATATACAGGAAGTACCAGGTAATAACATGGTTATATACAGGGAGTACCAGGTAATAACATGGCTATATACAGGAAGTACCAGGTAGTAACATGGCTATATACAGGAAGTACCAGGTAATAACATGGTTATATACAGGAAGTACCAGGTAATAACATGGTTATATACAGGGAGTACCAGGTAATAAGATGGTTATATACAGGGAGTACCAGGTAATAAGATGGTTATATACAGGGAGTAGCAGGTAATAACATGGCTATATACAGGAAGTACCAGGTAGTAACATGGCTATATACAGGGAGTACCAGGTAATAACATGGTTATATACAGGGAGTACCAGGTAATAAGATGGTTGTATACAGGGAGTACCAGGTAATAACATGGCTATATACAGGAAGTACCAGGTAGTAACATGGCTATATACAGGAAGTACCAGGTAATAACATGGTTATATACAGGAAGTACCAGGTAGTAACATGGCTATATACAGGAAGTACCAGGTAATAACATGGTTATATACAGGAAGTACCAGGTAATAACATGGTTATATACAGGGAGTACCAGGTAATAAGATGGTTATATACAGGGAGTACCAGGTAATAAGATGGTTATATACAGGGAGTAGCATGTAATAACATGGCTATATACAGGAAGTACCAGGTAGTAACATGGCTATATACAGGGAGTACCAGGTAATAACATGGTTATATACAGGGAGTACCAGGTAATAAGATGGTTATATACAGGGAGTACCAGGTAATAACATGGCTATATACAGGAAGTACCAGGTAGTAACATGGCTATATACAGGAAGTACCAGGTAGTAACATGGCTATATACAGGGAGTACCAGGTAGTAACATGGCTATATACAGGGAGTACCAGGTAATAACATGTTATATACAGGGAGTACCAGGTAATAACATGTTATATACAGGGAGTACCAGGTAATAACATGTTATATACAGGGAGTACCAGGTAATAACATGTTATATACAGGGAGTACCAGGTAATAACATGTTATATACAGGGAGTACCAGGTAATACCATGGCTAAATACAGGGAGTACCAGGTAATAAGATGGCTATATACAGGGAGTACCAGGTAATAACATGGCTATATACAGGCAGTACCAGGTAGTAACATGGCTATATACAGGCAGTACCAGGTAGTAACATGGCTATATACAGGGAGTACCAGGTAATAACATGGCTATATACAGGGAGTACCAGGTAATAAGATGGTTACATACAGGGAGTACCAGGTAATAACATGGCTATATACAGGGAGTACCAGGTAGTAACATGGTTATATACAGGGAGTACCAGGTAATAAGATGGTTATATACAGGGAGTACCAGTACCAAGTTGATGTGCAGGGGTACCAGGTAATTGAGGTAGCTATGTACATACACTACCAGTCAAAAGTTCTAGAGCAACTACTCATTCAAGGGTTTTTCTTTATTTTTACTATTTTCTAGATATTGGATTTAGTAAACTACTATTATGTGTTGTCTGTGTGTGTGTGTGTCTGTGTGTGTGTGTGACTATGAGCCTGTGGAAACTACGGTTGTTTGAAGGTTGTTTAATGTTAGTAAGAAACCTAGTATGTAGGTTGTTGTAGGTTGTAGAAGGTTGTACAGTGGCTTGCGAAAATATTCACCCCCCTTGGCATTTTTCCTATTTTGTTGCCTTACAACCTGGAATTAAAATGGATTTTTTGGGGGTTTGTATCATTTGATTTACACAACATGCCTACCACTTTGAAGATGCAAAGTATTTTTTATTGTGAAACAAACAAGAAATAAGACACAAAAAAAACGGAAAACTTGCAATACTTTGTAGAGCCATCTTTTGCAGCAATTACAGCTGCAAGTCTCTTGGGGTATGTCTCTATAAGCTTGGCACATCTAGCCACTGGGATTTTTGCCCATTCTTCAAGGCAAAACTGCTCCAGCTCCTTCAAGTTGGATGGGTTCCGCTGGTGTACAGCAATTTTTAAGTCATACCACAGATTCTCAATTGGATTGAGGTCTGTGCTTTGACTAGGCCATTCCAAGATATTTAAATGTTTCCCCTTAAACCACTCGAGTGTTGCTTTAGCAGTATGCTTTCAGTCATTGTCCTGCTGGAAGGTAAACCTCAGTCTCAAATCTCTGGAAGACTACAACAGGTTTCCCTCAAGAATTTCACTGTATTTAGCGCCATCCATCATTCCTTCAATTCTGACCAGTTTCCCAGTCCCTGCCGATGAAAAACATCCCCACAGCATGATGCTGCACCACCATCCTCCACTGTGGGGATGGTGTTCTCGGGGTGATGAGAGGTGTTGGGTTTGCGCCAGATATAGCGTTTTCCTTGATGGCCAAAAAGCTAAATTTTAGTCTCATCTGACCAGAGTACCATCTTCCATATGTTTGGGGAGTCTCCCACATGGCTTTTGGCGAACACCAAACGTGTTTTCTTATTTTTTTCTTTAAGCAATGGCTTTTTCCTGGCCACTCTTCCGTAAAGCCCAGCTCTGTGGAGTGTACAGCTTAAAGTGGTCCTATGGACAGATACTCCAATCTCCGCTGTGGAGCTTTGCAGCTCCTTCAGGGTTATCTTTGGTCTCTTTGTTGCCTCTCTGATTAATGCCCTCCTTGCCTGGTCCGTGAGTTTTGGTGGGCATCACTCTCTTGGCAGGTTTGTTGTGGTGCCATATTCTTTCAATTTTTTAATAATGGATTTAATGGTGCTCCGTCGGATGTTTTTTCTACCCAACCCTGATCTGTACTTCTCCACAACTTTGTCCCTGACCTGTTTGGAGAGCTCCTTGGTCTTCATGGTGCCACTTGCTTGGTGGTGCCCCTTGCTTAGTGGTGTTGCACACTCTGGGGCCTTTCAGAACAGGTGTATATATACTGAGATCATGTAACAGATCATGTGACACTTAGATTGCACACAGGTGAACTTTATTTAACTAATTATGTGACTTCTGAAGGTAATCGGTTGCACCAGACCAGAAGATAGCCCTATTTGGTAAAAGACCAAGCCCATATTACATATTATGGCAAGAACAGCTCAAATAAGCAAAGAGAAACGACAGCCCATCATTACTTTAAGACATGAAGGTCAGTCAATACGGAACATTTCAATAACTTTTAAAGTTTCTTCAAGTGCAGCCACAAAAACCATCAAGCACTATGATGAAACTGGCTCTCATGGGGACCGCCACAGGAATGGAAGACCCAGAGTTACCTCTGCTGCAGAGGATAAGTTCATTAGAGTTACCAGCCTCAGAAATTGCAGCCCAAATAAATGCTTCACAGAGTTCAAGTCAGAGACACATCTCAACATGAACTGTTCAGAGGGGACTGTGTGAATCAGGCCTTCATGGTCGAATTGCTGCAGAGAAACCACTACTAAAGGACACCAATAAGAAGAAGAGACCTGCTTGGGCCAAGAAACACAAGTGATGGACATTAGACCGGTGGAAATCGGTCCTTTGGTCTGGAGTCCAAATGGGAGATTTTTGGTTCCAACCACCTTTTCTTTGTGAGATGCGGTATGGGTGAACGGATGATCTCTGCATGTGTAGTTCCCACCGTAAAGCATGGAGGAGGAGGTGTTATGGTGTGGGGGTGATTTGCTGGTGACACTGTCTGTGATTTATTTAGAATTCAAGGCACACTTAACCAGCATGGCTACCACAGCATTCTGCGGCGATACGCCATCCCATCTGGTTTGCGCTTCGTGGGACTATCATTTGTTTTTCAACAGGACAATGACAAAACACACCTCCAGGCTGTGTAAAGGCTATTTGATCAAGAAGGAGAGTGATGGAGTGCTGCATCAGATGACCTGGCCTCCACAATCACCCGACCTCAACCCAATTGAGATGGTTTGGGATGAGTGAAGGAAAAGCAGCCAACAAGTGATCAGCATATTTGGGATCTCCTTCAAGAGTAGTAAGTATTTGCAAAGTTGCTAATTAGATAAAATGCTAAAGTTGTCCGTGATGAGATTCGAACACAGAACCTTTGGGTTGCTAGATGTTCACGTCTGTCTTAAGTAACTACACTAAAAGTATGTGGACACCCCTTTAAATTAGCGGATTTGGCTATTTCAGCCACAACCGTTGCTGACAGGTGTATAAAATCGAGCACACAGCCATGCAATCTCCATAGACAAACATTGGCAGTAGAATGGCCTTACTGAAGAGCTCAGTGACTTTCAACGTGGCACCGTTATAGGATGCCACCTTTCCAACAAGTCAGTTCGTCAAATTTCTGCCCTGCTAGAGCTGCCCCGGTCAACTGTAAGTGCTGTTATTGTGACGTGGAAACGTCTAGGAGCAACAACGTGCCATGAATGTAAAATGTGTGTAGAATGTACATGTAAAAAGAAAAGAAAGAGCTTTAAAGTTTGTTTTTGTCCTCCGAAAAAAGACATTGAAATGTTCATAGATGACCAGCTGGGTCAAATAATAATCACAGTGGTTGTTGAGCATTGATGGGCAACTTTGATGGGGGCGGGGGCCACAAAAAAACAGAACTTGTCATGAGGGGCCACAGTGGCTCGTGGGTCTGCGTAACCCCCCCCCCCCCCCCCGCTGCAGTTCTATACATTTCCTCTTTTTGAGGGTCAACCAAATTTCGAAATTGAACCTTGTGTATTATATTATTCTAACTCTCAACATTAAGTTGAGACCCCGACTACTGTTGTAGAGGGTGCAACAGGTCAGCGCCTCAGGAGTAAACGTCAGTTGGCTTTTCATAGCCGAGCATTCAGAGGTCGAGACAGCAGGTGAGGGAGAGAGAGAGAGGGGGAGGGACGAGGATGGTTGAAAACAGCAGGTCTGGGACAAGGTAGCACGTCTGGTGAACAGGTCAGGGTTCCATAGCTGCAGGCAGAACATTTGAATTGACGTTGAATTGACGTCTGTGGCCATTGGGTTTCCAGTTTCCACAATGGCCGAAATGGTTTTGCTACTGTTGGTCATGTGACATGTTATCGCAACTCTGATTCGCAGAGATTTTCTCTTTCTCTGATTCGTGACGATTATACATTGTGATGCCCTATTTGACCGCTGGAGGGAGGCAAAACACTGTGCTGTAAAGACCACATCTGGAATACATGTGCTGAAACGTATGAGCTTCTTGTCCATTCTATTCTAAAGGAAGAAATGATTATACTTCTCCATGGCTGTCATTTAAAACCACCATTTACCCTTTTTACCTGGGGAACATTTGACATGTTTCCTCAAAATAACACATGCTCCTTTTACTCCAATAGCTATATGCCTGATTTTTTATTTATTTTTTATTTCACCTTTATTTAACCAGGTAAGCCAGTTGAGAACAAGTTCTCATTTACAACTGCGACCTGGCCAAGATAAAGCAAAGCAGTGCGATAAAAACAACAACACAGAGTTACATATGGGGTAAAAAAAAACATAAGGTCATAAAATACAACAGAAAATATATATACAGTGTGTGCAAATGTAGCAAGTTATGGAGGTAAGGCAATAAATAGGCTATAGTGCAAAATAATTACAATTAGTATTAACACTGGAATGCTAGATGTGCAAGAGATTATGTGCAAATAGAGATACTGGGGTACAAAAGAGCAAAATAAATAACAATATAGGGATGAGGTAGTTGGGTGGGCTAATTTCAGATGGGCTGTGTACAGGTGCAGTGATCGGTAAGGTGCTCTGACAACTGATGCTTAAAGTTAGTGAGGGAGATAAGAGTCTCCAGCTTCAGAGATTTTTGCAATTCGTTCCAGTCATTGGCAGCAGAGAACTGGAAGGAATGGCGGCCAAAGGAGGTGTTGGCTTTGGGAATGACCAGTGAGATATACCTGCTGGAGCGCAGACTACGGGTGGGTGCTGCTATATTGACCAATGAGCTAAAATAAGCTAAGATTTACTCCAATGGCTACAGTATAGACCTGATTTACTCCTATAGCTACAGTATAGACCTACTGTGACATAAAATACCTGAGTAGGTACCTCACCAGGGCAGTAATGGACCACCTGAAGACTGTGCCATGTGTCAGCTTATTATTGCAAAAACTGGGTCAAAAACAGTAACACTATTTCTGTGAAAATTCCAAGACAAAATCACAGCACTTTAAAGTTTAAATGTGAAATTAGATTTCAGCGTTTACGTCTAAACATTTTTAATCTGTTTATAAATACTTTAACGACCCAAATCCGTGCAATTTCAAATTACCTTGAGGAACGGAGAAGCTTAACCGCTTACCGAAGCTATTTCTGCCGTGTTTTGACACATTCGTTTGCATTTCTCCGTATTGACATGTTATTACAGTAATACCCACCTACACCAGAGAGGAATTACCACAGATAACGACTGAGTCTCCAATGGCACCCTGTTCCCTGTATAGTGCACTTCTTTTGACCAGAACCCTATGGGCCCTGATGAAAAGTAGTGCACTATATAGGCTATAGGGTGCCATTGGGGACGTAGCCAGGAATTACCAGAGATAACACCTTCAAACAGCTCATTACTGTCAGAGAGACTGGGACCATAATGACGTCTTGGAGGAGTGGTGTGTTTTTATTTTTATTTTTTTAAATACGTTTTTTTATTGGCATTTTTACATGGTGCTTTTCTACGCAGTCGTTACATAACAAAGATATAGTGTGATACAGATATTACACCCCCACTGGAGGCTGCTGAGGGGAGGACGGCTCATAATAATGGCTGGAATGGAGTATAATGGCTGGAATGGAGTATAATGGCTGGAACGGAGTATAATGGAATGGTAATCAAACACACGCGTTTGATACCATTCCATTCACTCCATTCCAGCCAATATTTCGAGCCAAGCTGATCAAGAAGCTAAAAGTAGAACTAGAGGAGACACAGTTTAAACATGAGCATTACGTGCTAGATAACCTCTGGAATAAGTCTGATACAGTAAATACTGTGGTTAGCTTTGTTGTTTTGGGTCTGTACCTCTTTATCCTACCTTGTGACAAACTATCTCTCCTGTTCTGTGATAGACAAACTATCTCTCCTGTTCTGTGATAGACAAACTATCTCTCCTGTTCTGTGACAGACAAACAATCTCTCCTGTTCTGTGACAGACAAACAATCTCTCCTGTTCTGTGATAGACAAACTATCTCTCCTGTTCGTGACAGACAAACAATCTCTCCTGTTCTGTGACAGACAAACAATCTCTCCTGTTCTGTGACAGACAAACAATCTCTCCTGTTCTGTGATAGACAAACTATCTCTCCTGTTCTGTGACAGACAAACAATCTCTCCTGTTCTGTGATAGACAAACTATCTCTCCTGTTCTGTGATAGACAAACTATCTCTCCTGTTCTGTGATAGACAAACAATCTCTCCTGTTCTGTGACAGACAAACAATCTCTCCTGTTCTGTGATAGACAAACAATCTCTCCTGTTCTGTGATAGACAAACAATCTCTCCTGTTCTGTGACAGACAAACAATCTCTCCTGTTCTGTGATAGACAAACAATCTCTCCTGTTCTGTGATAGACAAACAATCTCTCCTGTTCTGTGACAGACAAACAATCTCTCCTGTTCTGTGATAGACAAACTATCTCTCCTGTTCTGTGATAGACAAACTATCTCTCCTGTTCTGTGATAGACAAACAATCTCTCCTGTTCTGTGACAGACAAACAATCTCTCCTGTTCTGTGATAGACAAACAATCTCTCCTGTTCTGTGATAGACAAACAATCTCTCCTGTTCTGTGACAGACAAACAATCTCTCCTGTTCTGTGATAGACAAACAATCTCTCCTGTTCTGTGATAGACAAACTATCTCTCCTGTTGGTATAATATAGTACATCATATAGGAGTGACACGAAACAGGAAACTACAAACTCTATTTTGAGAAATGCTTCTTATCGAGCAACAAACCAACCAAACCACAAAAGCATTAATTCCTCCTCAGTCAAGTTTGTAAATGCGGTTCTGAGAGAGAGAGAGTGGGCGTGCTTTCTGCCTGTGTCCCAAAAGGCACCCTATTCCCTACACTGTGCACTACTTTGGACCAGAGCGCCCCGATTAGGGAAAAGGGTGCCATTTGGGATACTCTCCTGGATCAGTCTAACCCAGGAAGCTCCTCATCTACATGGCCACAGGCCATTCTGTCAAATATTTGTGGCGAACCGTATTCCTTTGTCAGGCGTATCACACCCCGGGTGTGGCTGAATACAAAACCACCTATAGCTGCTACTATAGTCAGCAGCAAGGCTGAGGCAGTTACTAGCATGAAGGGATGTCTATAAAAACCTCCAATGGAGGCCTTGGTTACAGTATCAACTCAAGGTAAGGACATCTTTCATGGACCCTGGTCAAAAGTGTGCACTATATAGGGAACGAGGTGCCATTTTAAACCAAGGGTATGAAGTCATGGCCAGACAGGGTTCACTTGTTCCATTGGTTTTATCAAGCCTCTCTCTACTTCTATTCCACAGCTTATAACACTGGCTGCTGGTTGTAAAACAAACCCAGCTTTACAAATCTGGACAAGCAATAAGGAGCATTTCCCATTTCATGCCTCTTTCCTGCCTATTTAATGCCTCCTGCCCTCCAGACGTATCTGCTGTGCATGTTGAGCTGGTTGGCGAGCCGAGGGTTTTAAAAACTCTCCTCAATCTGATTGGCTACAACACTCCAGAATGAGGCTTCCTTCCAGACACGTACGCTCCAGAAAATACAAAATAAAGGAATCATTTGACTGAGAGAGGCTCTCTGTTTCCATCACGTGGAAACATCACTGTGTGCTATTGCGTGTGAAAGAATAGTGAAGTGATCCTTCACGTGGTCCCATTATTTCAGTACACACTGTCATTATAAAGTATACTGGCCGGCTAGATACAGTAGGGTCTCAACCTGCGCTAGTCGATGGCATTTACACACCGCTCGTTACGCAGCGGTGTGATTTTGTTAATGGCATTTACACACCGCTCGTTACGCAGCGGTGTGATTTAGTTAATGGCATTTACACACCGCTCGTTACGCAGCGGTGTGATTTTGTTAATGGCATTTACACACCGCTCGTTACGCAGCGGTGTGATTTTGTTAATGGCATTTACACACCGCTCGTTACGTAGCGGTGTGATTTTGTTAATGGCATTTTCTCCCCGC
The DNA here is from genome assembly GCF_964263955.1 of Coregonus lavaretus. Classification (NCBI taxonomy): domain Eukaryota; kingdom Metazoa; phylum Chordata; class Actinopteri; order Salmoniformes; family Salmonidae; genus Coregonus; species Coregonus lavaretus. The sequence goes on from NC_139997.1 coordinate 2,044,889, forward strand.
GCTCATTTTGTGGCAGTGTGATTTACCATGTTGTCCTTCCCACTCTACTGTTGATGGCTGAGCCTGCTGCTAAATATGAGACTCTGATGATGCATAATGGAGCTAAGTGCAGGAATTGAACACCTGTCGTGCAGTGAGTGTAGAGCCTATGTAGTGGATGGCTAACGTGCATAATTTCCACTCTGTCAAATGTAAATGTGGCAACTTGTAGGCTATAAAAATAAACACAAATGATCTAACTTGTGTTTGGTATCAAGCTGTTTATTTCTGAAGGAATCTAGTGTATTAGGCCAGACCAGGGCAGCACTCCAACCCTGTTCCTGGAGACCTACCCTCCTGTAAGTTTTCGCTCCTACCCCAGTTGTAACCAACCTGATTCAGCTTTTTAACCAGCTAATGATTACAATCAGGTGCGTTAGATTAGGGTTGGAGCGAACATCTACAGGAGGGTAGCTCTCCAGGAACAGGGTTGGAGAGCCCTGGACTAGATAGATGTAAATCTACAGGAGGGTAGCTCTCCAGGAACAGGGTTAGCTCTCCAGGAACAGGGTTAGCTCTCCAGGAACAGGGTTGGAGAGCCCTAGACCAGATAGATGCTCACTCTGAGTGAACCTCACCCTTCATACACAAACAACATCATTGGGATGAGATCTGGTTTTTATCTAGTTTGGTCTGGGAAGGAGAGGAGACGGTCAAATTCTGACCTTGTGAGAAACTGTCATCCCTCACAAGACGTCTCCTACACCTTGATTACGACCTATTGTAGCCAACAACAATACACAGAACCCCTCGGGTGGAGGAAAACAATGATTATCGGTCTGGTTTACCCCCTCCTTGGGAAAAAAATATAACTGTCAGCATTGTACCTACTACCTGGGGTTGTTGGCAAGTCTTATTTTCTGGACTCTGTTTGTAGACACTTGTGGTATGTACACTGTAGTGATTACATCAGGACTGAAGTCCTTTATCAGCAAGGCAACACCTTGATAAAGTCCTCCAACAGAGAATTGTTTTCTAACAACTGAAGTGTAAATGCATTTGAATTCAATCACTTTTTGACAACACCCCTTTTGATTTAAACAGAAAACGGTTGAGACAACGTGCTCTTGAATAAAGGGTGGATGTAATTTCAATCGTAGAAATCAAATTCATAGAATGGACCTATCTATTCAGACCACTGCAATTTAGCTGGTACACCATTTGACATTTTAAAATTGAAATGGTCATGTCTATTTGATCTATATTTCAATAGGTTTCCTCTGGAAAGGGAAAGGGGGATACCTAGTCAGTTGTACAACTGAATGCATTCAACTGAAATGTGTCTTCCGCATTTAACCCAACCCCTCTGAATCAGAGAGGTGCGGTGGGCTGCCTTAATTGACATCCATGTCATCGGCACCCAGGGAACAGTGGGTTACCTGCCTTGCTCAGGGGCAGAACGACAGATTTGCACCTTGGGGATTCGATCCAACAACCTTTAGGTTACTGGCCCGACGCTCCTACCCGCCAGGCTAGTATAATTTCAAACAACAGACATTCCCATTCATGCCAACATTCTCTGATGTGTGGACCTCCAACCATTTTTGTGGTACCATTTGAAAGTTGAAATTTCAATTTGATTCCCATTTTAGTACACTTACGTGTTTTTAGATAATTGACGTTAAAGGTTTAAAAAGTACATAATTCTGTATAAAAAATACATTGTAAAATAGTTTGACAACCCTGTCATGGTATGGTGGGTTATACAAAATAGGTCAACTTTGAGCGCCTTTATCTTTTGAATGGTTTGGCATTCAGGTCCAAAGTCACTTTCTGAACACTTCTACAATGGGCAAACATGTATGGAAGGTTTCGCTCAAATCAAAAAGGGTGCTGTCAAAAAGTGATTGAATTCAAATGGATTTACCATATAGGCATTTGGTTCGGCCATGACAACTACAACATAATTATGGCTAACTCCTTGATCTGGACTGGATCCCCTTCTCAACTAACTCCTTGATCTGGACTGGATCCCCTTCTCAGCTAACTCCTTGATCTGGACTGGATCCCCTTCTCAACTAACTCCTTGATCTGGACTGGATCCCCTTCTCAGCTAACTCCTTGATCTGGACTGGATCCCCTTCTCAACTAACTCCTTGATCTGGACTGGATCCCCTTCTCAGCTAACTCCTTGATCAGGACTGGATCCCCTTCTCAGCTAACTCCTTGATCTGGACTGGATCCCCTTCTCAGCTAACTCCTTGATCTGGACTGGATCCCCTTCTCAGCTAACTCCTTGATCTGGACTGGATCCCCTTCTCAGCTAACTCCTTGATCTGGACTGGATCCCCTTCTCAACTAACTCCTTGATCTGGACTGGATCCCCTTCTCAGCTAACTCCTTGATCTGGACTGGATCCCCTTCTCAGCTAACTCCTTGATCTGGACTGGATCCCCTTCTCAACTAACTCCTTGATCTGGACTGGATCCCCTTCTCAGCTAACTCCTTGATCAGGACTGGATCCCCTTCTCAGCTAACTCCTTGATCTGGACTGGATCCCCTTCTCAGCTAACTCCTTGATCTGGACTGGATCCCCTTCTCAGCTAACTCCTTGATCTGGACTGGATCCCCTTCTCAACTAACTCCTTGATCTGGACTGGATCCACTTCTCAGCTAACTCCTTGATCAGGACTGGATCCCATTCTCAGCTAACTCCTTGATCTGGACTGGATCCCCTTCTCAGCTAACTCCTTGATCTGGACTGGATCCCCTTCTCAGCTAACTCCTTGATCTGGACTGGATCCCCTTCTCAGCTAACTCCTTGATCTGGACTGGATCCCCTTCTCAACAAGGCAATACATTGCCAATACCCTGTAGAGTGCCTAAGAACTGTAGCTCTTAGTTAGGGCTAGCCAAGTCACCAAGAAGAGTAAACAACAGAATAAATACATAGAGTCTCTTGGCTGGGTTTGGCCATGAACAGTACAACATCATTAACTCAACTCCATGAACAGTACAACATCATTACCTCAACTCCATGAACAGTACAACATCATTAACTCAACTCCATGAACAGTACAACATCATTAACTCAACTCCATGAACAGTACAACATCTTTAACTCAACTCCATGAACAGTATAACATCATTAACTCAACTCCATGAACAGTACAACATCATTAACTCAACTCCATGAACAGTACAACATCATTAACTCAACTCCATGAACAGTACAACATCTTTAACTCAACTCCATGAACAGTACAACATCATTAACTCAACTCCATGAACAGTACAACATCATTAACTCAACTCCATGAACAGTACAATATAATTAACGCAACTCCATGAACAGTATAACATCATTAACTCAACTCCATGAACAGTACAACATCATTAACTCAACTCCATGAACAGTACAACATCTTTAACTCAACTCCATGAACAGTACAACATCATTAACTCAACTCCATGAACAGTACAACATCATTAACTCAACTCCATGAACAGTACAACATCATTAACTCAACTCCATGAACAGTACAACATCATTAACTCAACTCCATGAACAGTACAATATAATTAACGCAACTCCATGAACAGTACAATATCATTAACTCAACTCCATGAACAGTACAACATCATTAACTCAACTCCATGAACAGTACAATATAAGTAACGCAACTCCATGAACAGTATAACATCATTAACTCAACTCCATGAACAGTACAACATCATTAACTCAACTCCATGAACAGTACAATATAATTAACGCAACTCCATGAACAGTATAACATCATTAACTCAACTCCATGAACAGTACAACATCATTAACTCAACTCCATGAACAGTACAACATCTTTAACTCAACTCCATGAACAGTACAATATAATTAACGCAACTCCATGAACAGTATAACATCATTAACTCAACTCCATGAACAGTACAACATCATTAACTCAACTCCATGAACAGTACAACATCTTTAACTCAACTCCATGAACAGTACAACATCATTAACTCAACTCCATGAACAGTATAACATCATTAACTCAACTCCATGAACAGTACAACATCATTAACTCAACTCCATGAACAGTACAACATCTTTAACTCAACTCCATGAACAGTACAACATCATTAACTCAACTCCATGAACAGTACAACATCATTAACTCAACTCCATGAACAGTACAACATCATTAACTCAACTCCATGAACAGTACAACATCATTAATTCAACTCCATGAACAGTACAACATCATTAACTCAACTCCATGAACAGTACAACATCATTAATTCAACTCCATGAACAGTACAACATCTTTAACTCAACTCCATGAACAGTACAACATCATTAACTCAACTCCATGAACAGTACAACATCATTAACTCAACTCCTTGGACATGGTATTGGCCTGTTGAACTTGTTTCCTCCAAGTCATCCTATGTGTCACATATGGTGTTCTGACCTCAAGACCCACATTCAATGGGAAATTAACTAAGCCATGTGTATGGAGTCAATTTAAGGAACAACTCGTGGAGGACTTACAAAACAACCGATTAGGTCATTCAGCTCCAAGCTATAAGCGCTGTCTCATCTCATACTTAATAAGGGTATGTTTTTGGCTGTGTAGAAGTGCTTGGTTTCTTTGAGCTGTACCACTAGAGAACAAATCAAATCAAATCAAATCAAATTGTATTTGCCACATGCGCCGAATACAACAGGTGTAGACATTACAGTGAAATGCTTACTTACAAAGCCCTTAACCAACAATGCATTTTTTATTTTTGTATTTTATTTTTATTTTTAAAGAATAAAAGCAAATAACTGAAGAGAAGCAGTAAAATAACAGCAGGGAGGCTTTATACAGTATGAAAATGTATGGACTCACTAACTGTAAGTCGCTCTGGAAACGAGCGTCTGCTAAATGACTAAAATGTAAAATTTAAATACACAGGGGGGTAACGGTGCAGAGTCAATGTGCGGGGGCACCGGCAAGTCGAGGTAATTGAGGTAATATGTACATGTGGGTAGAGTTAAAGTGACTATGCATAAATAATTAACAGAGTAGCAGCAGCGTAAAAGAGGGGGATGGGGTGGGGTGGGGGGGGGGGGGCAGTGCAAATAGTCCGGGTAGCCATGATTAGCTGTTCAGAAGTCTTATGGCTTGGGGGTAGAAGCTGTTGAGAAGCCTTTTGGACCGGTACCGCTTGCCGTGCAGTAGCAGAGAGAACAGTCTATGACTAGGGTGGCTGGAGTCTTTGACAATTTTGAGGGCCTTCCTCTGACACCGCCTGCTATAGAGGTCCTGGATGGCAGGAAGCTTGGCCCCAGTGATGTACTGGGCCTTACGCACTACCCTCTGTAGTGCCTTGCGGTCGGAGGCCGAGCAGTTGCCATACCAGGCGGTGATACAACCAGTCAGGATGCTCTCGATGGTGCAGCTGTAGAACTTTTTGAGGATCTGAGGACCCATGCCAAATCTTTTCAGTCTCCTGAGGGGGAATAGGCTTTGTGGTGCCCTCTTCACGACTGTCTTGGTGGTCATCTGGTAGGCTTGTGTCACTGGGCAGCTCGTGGCTGCGCTTCCCTTTGTAGTCTGTAATAGTTTTCAAGCCTTGCCACATCCGACGAGCGTCAGAGCCGGTGTAGTACGACTCAATCTTAGTCCGGTATTGACTCTATGCCTGTTTGATGGTTTGTCGGAGGGCATAGCGGGATTTCTTATAAGCGTCCGGGTTAGAGAAACATTATGTACGGAATAAATTACAAATCACACGAAAAAACACACATAATAGCACAATTGGTTAGAGGGCTGTAAAACGGCAGCCATCTTCTCCGGCGCCAGTCCTCTGAAGTCATGGAGATGTACTTGGTTTCTTTGAGCTGTACCACTAGGAAACATGCAGCCATGGAGAGCAATCATCTCAGATGATTGTAGAGAGATTA
>NC_139997.1:2051020-2153520 GCF_964263955.1 Coregonus lavaretus
AGCTTTCAGATGTGTTGTGGCCCTCTGCTCTGTGGCCAGCCAGCCGATGCTATGACGCTGGGTTTATTCCATTACACATTACAGAGGCATCGGCGGAGTTGGCCGCCCCCAACGCCTGCCAAATTATCTCCCAGTGATGTCACACGAAATGTGTGGGTTAGATGGACATGCTGGAACAACAATGGACAGTGCCAAGATGTCAATTGAACAACACGGGACAAGATGTCAACTGAACAACACGGGACAAGATGTCAACTGAACAACACGGGACAAGATGTCAACTGAACAACACGGGACAAGACGTCAACTGAACAACACGGGACAAGATGTCAACTGAACAACACGGGACAAGATGTCAACTGAACAACACGGGACAAGATGTCAACTGAACAACACGGGACAAGATGTCAACTGAACAACACGGGACAAGATGTCAACTGAACAACACGGGACAAGATGTCAACTGAACAACACGGGACAAGATGTCTCACAAACCATATTAGTAATAAAAGTACTACTAGAGGACATGGCATAGTTAATGAAGATTAACATATGTATATTTATATTAACATATATTGTAAGAAACATCCCTACATTCCAGAATTGACTCATTGATCATTTACATATTCTTTCATTTCAACTGATTCCTCGAAAGGATGATTTATTGTTAAATAAGGACTTTATTTGCAATATAGACATCTATTATATACCACACTGTAGCTGTACATTTACACAACAACATATTTACATGCTTATCATTGTTTGCTATAACGCCTACATTTCATTTCACATCCAACTTTTCAAATCACCATGAGCACTTGATAGAAATCGCTCCAGAGAAACTGATCCAGAGAAACTGCTCCGGAGAAACTGCTCCAGAGAAACTGCTCCGGAGAAACTGCTCCAGAGAAACTGCTCCAGAGAAACTGCTCCGGAGAAACTGCTCCAGAGAAACTGCTCCGGAGAAACTGCTCCAGAGAAACTGCTCCGGAGAAACTGCTCCAGAGAAACTGCTCCAGAGAAACTGCTCCGGAGAAACTGCTCCAGAGAAACTGCTCCGGAGAAACTGCTCCAGAGAAACTGCTCCAGAGAAACTGCTCCGGAGAAACTGCTCCAGAGAAACTGCTCCGGAGAAACTGCTCCGGAGAAACTGCTCCGGAGAAACTGCTCCGGAGAAACTGCTCCGGAGAAACTGCTCCGGAGAAACTGCTCCAGAGAAACTGCTCCAGAGAAACTGCTCCAGAGAAACTGCTCCGGAGAAACTGCGCCGGAGAAACTGCGCCGGAGAAACTGCTCCAGAGAAACTGCTCCACTCCAACTCTTAAGACTAAACAGATAACATAGCAGTGCTTTATCAAGTCAAGGTTGCCCCTGGAAACCGAGACAATATTTGAAAGAACCTAAGCTAGCAGTAAAACAAAGTCTCCCTCCCAAATGGTACTACATAGGGAATAGGGCAAACCAACAGGCACTTCATGAAGAGGACTGCTGTCTTTAACATGTGATGTCATGGTGGAAGCCCTAATTTAATCAATATTCTTAAAACAAATATGAATTCTAATTGAACTTACAGAGACACAGAGGAATCTAATTTCAAAGAGATACATTGTTTAGGATGGTTTAGAGGTGAAATGTACAATGAACCCTCCCTTCTAAGGGATCTGTTAACTGGTAAATTAGATCTAAATTGATTCCATGGTGATATAGTGAGAAACAGATGTGACTGACATCTAGTTTGGGGCAAAATGAAACACATGGACTCTGGAGGATTACAATGTTGTTACTGTAATACAGCTTTACTATACAGGTATAATACTAATGTACTGTAAACCGTTACCATACTTACTAACCAATACTCTTGATAGGAGTGTGTCAGACAACCAGGCAAGGACGTCAAATCAATTGAAAAGTAGAAATCTATTTTGCGACACCACTCCTCAGACTCTCCTCCAACTCCTGTCGGGCCTGAATAGGCCTTAAGACCCAGAAAATGACCTTGGTGTTCGTAGATGCACGTGACAATAACTGTCGTCACGTTTGGCCCGATTGGATTGTCAGAGATTGGATTAGTGCTACTCAGCCCTTATTCACCTTCATGGCATGAGATGATCTTCTGTCAATCACGTCTGAGCCTCTCTTCCCCTGACTTGAGTGAGTGTATCACATCACATAGCCTACCAAAAAACCCGAATGGAGACCAGTTCTTTGGAGAACGCATTTGGAGGATTTTGATCCAGTTGTTATGACACCAGCAGCATGTTAGATTATTATTATTATTATTGAAACATGACTGATTGATCATAAACTGTTACAACCTATAACTGATTGATCATAAAGTATTACAACCTAGAACTGATTGATCATAAACTATTACAACCTAGAACTGATTGATCATAAACTATTACAACCTAGAACTGATTGATCGTAAACTATTACAACCTAGAACTGATTGATCATAAACTATTACAACCTAGAACTGATTGATCATAAACTATTACAACCTAGAACTGATTGATCATAAACTATTACAACCTTTAACATTGTAACAGTGAACCTAGAAGGATGTAACATGAAAACCATTATAAACTGGGTGGTTTGAGCCCTGAATGCTGATTGGCTGACATACGTGGTATATCAGACCGTATACCATAGGTATGACAAAACATTTATTTGTACTGCTTTAATTACATTAGTAACCAGTTTATAACAGCAATAAGGCACCTCTGGGGTTTGTGGTATATGGCCAATATACCACGGCTAAGGGCTGTATCCAGGCACACTGCGTTGCGTCGTGCAAAAGAACAACCCTTAGCCGTGGTATATTGGCCATATACCATACCCCCTCGGGCCTTATTGCTTAATTATATCCTTGAGGTAAACTGATATATTAGAAGTACTCATATTATTATGAAAACATAATAATAATTGAAACATTATGTATTTATCATAAACCATTACATCCATTATACCTTAGCCTATAGTTTATCTGAAGTAAGATGATATGTATATTTGAAGTAAGACGATATGTATATTTGAGGTAAGATGATATGTATATTTGAAGTAAGATGATACGTATATTTGAGGTAAGATGATATGTATATTTGAGGTAAGATGATATGTATATTTGAAGTAAGACGATATGTATATTTGAAGTAAGATGATACGTATATTTGAGGTAAGCTGATATGTATATTTGAAGTAAGATGATATGTATATTTGAAGTAAGACGATATGTATATTTGAAGAAAATGATATGTATATTTGAAGTAAGATGATACGTATATTTGAGGTAAGATGATATGTATATTTGAGGTAAGATGATATGTATATTTGAGGTAAGCTGATATGCACCAAGTGAGGAAGCAACACTTTCAACACCAATAAAGAAGTGAGGTGAGCCACAATGTCCTGACCTCTATTTTACAACTGGCCAAATGAAAAACATTTCCTTCATAATCAAAACCACTGCAGAGGTCAAGTACCATAGAGTCAAGTACGTACCATAAACTGTCCCAAATGCACCCTATTTTCTACACAGTGCATTACTTTTGACCAGGGCCCTGGAAATAGGATACCATTTGAGACCCACACACACTTAGACCCACACACACTTAGACCCACACACACTTAGACCCACACACACTTAGACCCACACACACACTTAGACCCACACACACTTAGACCCACACACACTTAGACCCACACACACTTAGACCCACACACACACTTAGACCCACACACACTTAGACCCACACACACTTAGACCCACACACACTTAGACCCACACACACTTAGACCCACACACACACTTAGACCCACACACACTTAGACCCACACACACTTAGACCCACACACACTTAGACCCACACACACTTAGACCCACACACACTTAGACCCACACACACTTAGACCCACACACACTTAGACCCACACACACTTAGACCCACACACACTTAGACCCACACACACTTAGACCCACACACACTTAGACCCACACACACTTAGACCCACACACACTTAGCCCCACACACACTTAGACCCACACACACTTAGACCCACACACACTTAGACCCACACACACACTTAGACCCACACACACTTAGACCCACACACACTTAGACCCACACACACTTAGACCCACACACACTTAGACCCACACACACTTAGACCCACATCTGTTATCCCAGTGTCCCTGTGGTCACTCAGTTTAAAAACATGTTCTTGGAACATTCCTCAGCCGGTAAGAAACAGATCTTTGGAATGAATCATAAAACAGCATGTGTCCTAAATGATACCCTGTCCCCTACATAGTGCACTACATATGTAGGATCTTAATTTGATGCTGAGAATGTTCCTGCACAGCAAACTTGTGAGGTTTAAAAAGGCTTCTAAAGTTTGTAATTTCCACTTTGAAATGTCAGTCTTGATTTGCCCTAACATCAAATTTATCAACCACAGAGAAAAATGTCTAATAATTATAATACACATAATAATTAACGTTTCCTGATGCTGCAGGATTATTTTCCTGCTGTAGCAAACTGGCTCAAATTAAGATCCTACATCTGTACTTTTTACCAGGGTCCATAGGGCTCTGGTCTAAAGTAGTGCACTATGTAGGGAATAGGGTGCCATTCTCTGGTCTAAAGTAGTGCACTATGTAGGGAATAGGGTGCCATTCTCTGGTCTATAGTAGTGCACTATATAGGGAATAGGGTGCTCATATTGAGTTGTTGAAGGTTAAGGATATGTCACCTTTTCTAACAGCAACACAACTTGAGTGAAGTGGATGGAACACTGATAGAGAACTCCCCAAGCTGAGTGTTCTAAACAGCCGTTAAAGACAATACAACAACCTAGAAAGAAAGCCCATGGTTTTACATAAAGGGACTATGGGTTTAGGACTATGGTTTTAGGACTATGGGTTTAGGACTATGGGTTTAGGACTATGGGTTTAGGACTATGGGTTTTGGACTATGGGTTTAGGACTATGGGTTTAGGACTATGGGTTTAGGACTATGGGTTTTGGACTATGGGTTTAGGACTATGGGTTTAGGACTATGGTTTTAGGACTATGGGTTTAGGACTATGGGTTAGGACTATGGGTTTAGGACTATGGGTTTAGGACTATGGGTTTTGGACTATGGGTTTAGGACTGGTTTTAGGACTATGGGTTTAGGACTATGGGTTTAGGACTATGGGTTTAGGACTATGGTTTTAGGACTATGGGTTTAGGACTATGGGTTAGGACTATGGGTTTAGGACTATGGGTTTAGGACTATGGGTTTTGGACTATGGGTTTAGGACTGGTTTTAGGACTATGGGTTTAGGACTATGGGTTTAGGACTATGGTTTTAGGACTATGGGTTTAGGACTATGGGTTTAGGACTATGGGTTTAGGACTATGGGTTTAGGACTGGTTTTAGGACTATGGGTTTAGGACTATGGGTTTAGGACTATGGGTTTAGGACTATGGGTTTTGGACTATGGGTTTAGGACTATGGGTTTAGGACTATGGGTTTAGGACTATGGGTTTTGGACTATGGGTTTAGGACTGGTTTTAGGACTATGGGTTTAGGACTATGGGTTTAGGACTATGGGTTTAGGACTATGGTTTTAGGACTATGGGTTTAGGACTATGGGTTTAGGACTATGGGTTTAGGACTATGGGTTTAGGACTATGGGTTTTGGACTATGGGTTTAGGACTGGTTTTAGGACTATGGGTTTAGGACTATGGGTTTAGGACTATGGTTTTAGGACTATGGGTTTAGGACTATGGGTTTAGGACTGGTTTTAGGACTATGGGTTTAGGACTATGGGTTTAGGACTATGTGTTTAGGACTATGGGTTTAGGACTATGGGTTTAGGACTATGGGTTTAGGACTGGTTTTAGGACTATGGGTTTAGGACTATGGGTTTAGGACTATGGGTTTTGGACTATGGGTTTAGGACTGGTTTTAGGACTATGGGTTTAGGACTATGGGTTTAGGACTATGGGTTTAGGACTATGGTTTTAGGACTATGGGTTAAGGACTATGGGGTTAGGACTGGTTTTAGGACTATGGTTTTAGGACTATGGGTTTAGGACTATGGGTTTAGGACTATGGTTTTAGACAGAGGAAGAGGGATATATACAGTCTGGACTATGGTTTTAGACAGAGGAAGAGGGATATATACAGTCTGGACTATGGGTTTAGGACTATGGTTTTAGACAGAGGAAGAGGGATATATACAGTCTGGTCCATAATGATTGACACCCTTGATGAAGATGAGCAAAAAAATACTATAAAATAAATAACACAATCCTGAGCTATATTATATGCTCAGCATTATGGGAAAATTATATTATTTTATACTAGTACAATTGCTCAGAGAAAGAGATTTAGTTTAACAAGTAAGGTCAAACAGGTTTTTGGCTAAAATGCAATGGACTTGGCCAAGTTCATATGGTTCTGTTGACCGTTCCCCAGGACCAGTGGAAGCTAAATAGCCCCATAACATCACAGATCCATATTTTAGGCTTGAGGTACTTCTTCTGCATATGCATGTGTTTTTCAACACCAAACCCACCACTGGTGCCTTAAGACCTCTATTTTCACGTCATCTGACCATAAAACCGGTTCCAATCCAAGTGCCAATGCCGTTTAGCAAACTCCAGGCGGTGGTGCTGTGTTCAGATGACATGAAAATAGAGCTCTTTAGACAGGCACACCAATGGTGGATTTGAAATTCTAAAGAACAATGCTGTAAAACATGGCTATATCTGAACAACATTAGTGCACACTAAACGTAGCAAAACAATTTTGCAACAGAAAATGAAAGCAAGCGTTTCTTATTGGAAACAGAAAACTAAAGTGAGAAAGGATAGGACACATTAGTTCTGGATGGCCCGTAGTCTTCCTGTATTCCATGGGTGTGTGGGACGTGGGGATGTGGGTGGAAGTAGCAGGGAACATAGCTGAACGAGCTAGGAGGGTGTTCTGAGCCAGAGACTGAGACACAACATGCCTTAGAAGTAGAACAGCATCTGCCTCTGAGGGGGAGAGAGAGAGAGAGAGAGAGAGAGAGAGAGAGAGAGAGAGAGAGAGAGAGAGAGAGAGAGAGAGAGAGAGAGAGAGAGAGAGAGAGAGAGGAGAGAGAGAGAGAGAGAGAGAGAGAGAGAGAGAGAGAGAGGGAGAGGAGAGAGGGAGAGAGAGAGAGAGAGAGAGAGAGAGAGAGAGAGAGAGAGAGAGAGAGAGAGAGAGAGAGAGAGAGAGAGACCCATCCCCCCCACACCAACACAATCCCTAATCTCTGTACAATCATCTGGTTATGGGATATAGAATATAAATATGATGATAGTTTCACAAACTAACACATAGAAAAAGCAATAGAGAGAATGTTCAGTCATTAAGCTACAGTAACTATCCAGTCTACAATAGAGAGAATGTTCAGTCATTAAGTTACAGTAATTATCCAGTCTACAATAGAGAGAATGTTCAGTCATTAAGTTACAGTAATTATCCAGTCTACAATAGAGAGAATGTTCAGTCATTAAGTTACAGTAATTATCCAGTCTACAATAGAGAGAATGTTCAGTCATTAAGTTACAGTAATTATCCAGTCTACAATAGAGAGAATGTTCAGTCATTAAGTTACAGTAATTATCCAGTCTACAATAGAGAGAATGTTCAGTCATTAAGTTACAGTAATTATCCAGTCTACAATAGAGAGAATGTTCAGTCATTAAGCTACAGTAACTATCCAGTCTACAATAGAGAGAATGTTCAGTCATTAAGTTACAGTAATTATCCAGTCTACAATAGAGAGAATGTTCAGCAGTCTGAGGTCGTCCTGTAACTGTGGATCAGAATGTGAGCTGTCAGTGAATCACATTGGCTGCGTCCCAAATCAAACCCTATTCCCTAAACAGTGTGTCATTTGGGGCACACACATGGTTGATGCAACTCTCAACCTCATTTGCAACAGACAGCGAGCATGAGCGAGAGAGAAGTACCTTCTTATGTGAAGAGATGTTTGTGTAGTAGACAAGGGCACTGTTGGGGTCATGCTGTATCCACTGACTCACACAGACAGTATATTTCCCTTCAATTCCACTCCAGCACTGATTCTCCAACACAATCTCACACTCAATCCGTGCAAATATGTACAAAAAGTATTTCAGCAGATTTTGTGCGTTTTTTTGTGAATTTTTTATGTGGCTTAATTCGTGGGAAAATATACACATTTTTGTGCGACTTCATTCGTGGGAAAATACACACATTTTTGTGCGACTTCATTCGTAGGAAAATACATTTTAAATAAATAAAATAATAATAAATAATATTTTGGGAGGGTAAACTTCAAAACAATCTTTTGAACGTTATTGGAGCAATGAATTTTGGGCAATGGTGTTCTACACTGCCTTTTTTTGTGTCCCACATTTATTTATATAAAAAAACTAATGTGTTAACAACCCAATATTGTTAATCAACCAGGTTGTCACCGAAATACTTATAATAATTATAATATAACAATAGTGTTTCTTATCATTTTTATTAATGCCGATGCTGTTTTCTATGCTTGTTTTTGCTTAATACTTTGGGATACTGGTGCTATGTCGGATTTTATGAGGGTTGCCAGATTGGAGTAAAAGCTGTATTTATATATATATATATTGTTGTATCGATGAAGGCATTTGATTGGGGAATGTGGATACATTTCCATAATGGGAATTTAATTCATCAATAAATGTGGGGAAACAGAAGATCTGCAACAACAAAAAAATCTGTTTGGTTTAAATTCCCCTGGTGCAACTGCGTGGTATCTGCAACTATAACAAGTCTGTACTATCATCAATTAAGCACACATCAATGCAGTTAAACAGGTTAATGTAAAATAATGAATTATGTTTGCTTACACTTATATCACTTCCGAGGACGTTTCATGATGATTATTACGGTCTTGTCAGTCATGTTATATACTGAAGCTATTGTGACAAGGCAATGGTGGTCCTCTGTAGCTCAGCTGGTAGTGCACGGCGCTTGTAACGCCAGGGTAGTGGGTTCGATCCCCGGCACCACCCATACACAAAAATGCCAGCGTTGTAGTCCCACTGCCTCTGCCCAGAGGCCTACTAGGCTGTCATGGTAACGGCAGTTAGAGCTCACTTTGCCACCGTACGAGCCCTGGTCAGAGTTTCTGTTGCAGCTTTCACTTTCTTCCGCTACATTGGTGGCAGCGTCGGGATCACGTCCAGCTTACGTCTAAGTTATGTGATCTAGTGGTGGGAAGCATATAACAGGGCTGTGAAACCCGTAGCCGAATGGCTTCAGACTGAGCATTTCTCACCATTTATTTACGGAGAGCAATTTTCCGTTTTTATATCAGGTAGTGTCCATTTATTTACAGTAGTGTGTTGATTAATTACTGCTTTCTTCAGTGGAAATACAGAATATGTATAAAAAATACCAAATAAACCAAACACTAAATCAAGCAGATGTACCACTATTTAACCCTGTTAATCATTACTGTAACATGCAAACTACAAACATTTAACCAATTAAAGATAATGAATACATGACAACTAGATACAAAATATTTTATTTAAAAAATAATTTATACAAAAGTCAAGAGTTGGCAATAACATGAGTACAAACGAAGTGAGTGTGTGTATTTGTGTGTGAGTGTTTGTGTGCGTGTGTGTCTATTATGGTGTGTATTAGAATTTCCCATCATAAAAATGTATCCCCAATTTCCCAATCAAATAGGTTCATCGATACAAAATAAAAAAAAACTTTCTCCAATCTGGCAACCCTCATAAAATTCGACATGGTGTAATGTAGTCTCCACGAAATGCGTTATGAAGAAAATTGTGTAGGCCTATTGTTGCCTACAAGAATAAATGTCCTTTATGACTACAAGTGCACCAGTATCCCAAAGTATCAGTGAAAACAAGCATAAAAAACTGTATTGGCATTAATATATATTTTTTTAAACGTAAGGCTGCTATTATATTAGAATTATTTCGGTGACAACCTGGTTGATTAACAATATTGGGTTGTTAACACGTTTGTTTTTTTATATAAATAAATGTGGGACACAACAAAAGGCAGTGTAGAACACCATTGCCCAAAATGCATTGCTCCAATAACGTTCAAAAGATTGTTTTTTTTTATTTTTTTTTTTTTTGAAGTTTACCCTACCAAAATGTATTTTCCTACGAATGAAGTCGCACAAAAATGTGTGTATTTTCCCACGAATGAAGTCGCACAAAAATTTGTATATTTTCCCACGAATTAAGCCACATAAAAAATTCACAAAAAAAACGCACAAAATCTGCTGAAATACTTTTTGTACATATTTGCACGGATTGAGTGTAAGATTGTGTTGGAGAATCAGTGCTGGAGTGGAATTGAAGGGAAATATACTGTCTGTGTGAGTCAGTGGATACAGCATGACCCCAACAGTGCCCTTGTCTACTACACAAACATCTCTTCACATAAGAAGGTACTTCTCTCTCGCTCATGCTCGCTGTCTGTTGCAAATGAGGTTGAGAGTTGCATCAACCATGTGCGTGCCCCAAATGACACACTGTTTAGGGAATAGGGTTTGATTTGGGACGCAGCCAATGTGATTCACTGACAGCTCACATTCTGATCCACAGTTACAGGACGACCTCAGACTGCTGAACATTCTCTCTATTGTAGACTGGATAATTACTGTAACTTAATGACTGAACATTCTCTCTATTGTAGACTGGATAATTACTGTAGCTTAATGACTGAACATTCTCTCTATTGTAGACTGGATAATTACTGTAGCTTAATGACTGAACATTCTCTCTATTGTAGACTGGATAATTACTGTAGCTTAATGACTGAACATTCTCTCTATTGTAGACTGGATAATTACTGTAACTTAATGACTGAACATTCTCTCTATTGTAGACTGGATAATTACTGTAGCTTAATGACTGAACATTCTCTCTATTGTAGACTGGATAATTACTGTAGCTTAATGACTGAACATTCTCTCTATTGTAGACTGGATAATTACTGTAGCTTAATGACTGAACATTCTCTCTATTGCTTTTTCTATGTGTTAGTTTGTGAAACTATCATCATATTTATATTCTATATCCCATAACCAGATGATTGTACAGAGATTAGGGATTGTGTTGGTGTGGGGGGGATGGGTCTCTCTCTCTCGCTCTCTCTCTCTCTCTCTCTCTCTCTCTCTCTCTCTCTCTCTCTCACACACACCATTGCCCATCATTCATTGCTCTAATAGCGTTGCCCCCCCCAAAAAAAATGTATTTTCCTATGAATGAAGTCGCACAACAATGTGTGTATTTTCCTACGAATTAAGTCGCACAAAAATCTTGCTGAAATACTTTTTGTACATATTTGCCCGAATTGAGTGTGAGATTGTGTTGTAATCTCACACAGGCAGTAGATTTCCCTTCAATTCCACTTCGACATTGACTCACACAGGCAGTAGGTTTCCCTTCAATTCCACTTCGACATTGACTCACACAGGCAGTAGGTTTCCCTTCAATTCCACTTCGACACTGACTGGACTGTAAACAGTGACTGTGAGGGAACTTTTACTTTCAGAATGACCCAGTCCCATCGCTCCGTGTCGTTTACAGGAAGTGGTGTCTCCTTATAGGAAAGACTCAGAGGCTGTCTGTGGCCTGTGTGTGAAGCATGGGGTGACTCGACAGTATATGGGGGATGGAGGTTCTTAACATAGTAATTTTAAAAAACACTAAAATTGCTGTCATACTAAAAATGATTATTGTTCGTGTAATCATCCCTAACTTCAAAAGGGCACAATTACTATCTCACCTCTCCTCTCTCTCTCATGTTCTTTGAACCAAGTGTGTCCCAAATGGTACCCTATTCCCTGTATAGCCATATGAGCCCTGATCAAAAGTAGTGCACCATAAAGGGAATTGAGTGCCATTTGAGATGCAGACAAGATAAAGTACACTCTTAGAAAAAAAGGGTTCCAAAATGGTTCTGCGGCTGTCCATATAGGAGAACCCTTTTTGGCACCAGGTAAAACTCATTTGGGTTCCATGTAGAACCTTCTGTGGAAAGGGTTCTATATGGAACCTAAAAGGGTTCTTACCTTGAACCAAAATGGTTCTAGCTGGAACCAAAAGGGGTTCTTGAAATGGTTCTCTTATGGGGACAGCCGAATAACTCTTATAGGTTCTAGATAGCACCTTTTTTTTTTTATTCCCAAGAGTGTATGTTGAAGTTCTCAGTAAGGAAGTTTAGAGATATTTCAAAGAACAGCTAACTTCACTTCACTTCTCGTGGTCAGAACACTTCCCACATGTAGTCCCCAGTAACAGAAGGCTTTAGTTGCATAACACCGTAAAACACATTATGATCTCCCACCGCCATGTGGTTTCACATCAGGTTAATAGTGAAGACCACGCGTCAATCTCACTGTTGTTTCCATCTTCCTACAGACTCCTGTCGATTTCTCTTTAAGTTCTATCATGTTGGGAAATTGCTACGTAATTTTAATTGAAAAGAGAGCAGGCTGTTTGTTTTACTAAGTTTGATTGACTTTATACTTTGCTCATGTATTTTGACAGTTGACAGTGTTGTGTATAATATACTGTATCAAATCAAATAAAATCAAATAAAATCTCGGTCCCTTGATGATGATACAACAAGTAAAACATGTTCCGGTATCAGAAACCTACTCTTTTTTATTGTTGATTTATTCATAAACATTAAAGGAAACAATTAACACTTTTTTCAAGAAGACAGCATATTGTAAACCAAAACAAATCAGTCAAAACAACAGTTCAACAGTTAAACCAAGGCAAGTCGCCCTGTAGTCAATAGTCATGTGTCCCTCTCATAGTCAAAACTATTCAGACAGGGACTGTAGTGTATTCCAAATGGCACCCTATTCCCTCTATAGTGCACTACTTTTGACCAGAGCCCTTTTGGACCCTAGTCAAAAGTAGTGCACTAAAGGGATTGGGGTTGCCTGGCTACCCATTCATATCGCTCCGGCCAACTAACATTTCTTCTCCACGATGAGTGTAGATTTGCCTCCCTCCCCGACGATTTCTAGAATGCGAACACATTCTGATCGTTCTGATTTGTCACAGAAACCGACGGGTCGGGCCAGATCCGGCATACGTGATAACGTTATCAACTTTGCTACTCTGACTGACTAGACGATCCAATCGCTGATTTATTTGTTTTGTATAATGCCCCTCATTTTGATTTCACACAAACGACTGCTAGGATGTCAGTTTCAGACTAAAGGTATGTAACGATGATGGAGCAGAGGAATTAAATTCAGGGTGAGTTGTCAGACAAGAAAAGGGTGCAATTTGGGACGCACACTCCATTGGGTACACACCAACAGTTGTGTCAATGCTTCACAGGATATGATGTCATACACTGCAGCTTGACTTCCCTTTCAAAACCATTATTGTTATTGATCCATTACGAGGTAATATTTATCGTCGATCACATTGATTGTTCGTCATCGTAGTGATAAATCATGACAACGCACTGTATCTTCAATATGTTGTCAACTTTCAGAAGAGCCCCGTTTATACCTGGTGCTAACATGCGTCCTTTGTCCTGATCTTTGTCTACATTCTGATTGTCCCCACATTTACAGAAATGTCTACACATGGTATTAAACTGTCTGTTATCTGTCCACTGTGTTATCTGTCCACTGTGTTATCTGTCCACTGTGTTATCTGTCCCCACTGTGTTATCTGTCCACTGTGTTATCTGTCCACTGTGTTATCTGTCCACTGTGTTATCTGTCCACTGTGTTATCTGTCCACTGTGTTATCTGTCCACTGTGTTATCTGTCCACTGTGTTATCTGTCCACTGTGTTATCTGTCCCCACTGTGTTATCTGTCCACTGTGTTATCTGTCCACTGTGTTATCTGTCCACTGTGTTATCTGTCCCCACTGTGTTATCTGTCCACTGTGTCCGCATTGTGACCACATTTCCTGGTCCCTTCCTTTATGCAAATTATTTCACATCTGTCCTTTAAAAAAAAAAAAATTATGTATTTATTGTAAGACACATATTGCTGTAATCAGTCAATTGTGCCACCTGTCAATGACTTTAGAGGGCGGAATAGTGGGGGACGTAAAATATGAGAATGAAGAACCTGGTATAAACAGGGCCAATGTCACCGTAGAGTCAACCATGGTATACTGTCTCTAACCCCTTCTTATGAGCTGATAAACTCTTATCTTTGGCTTGATCACGAGGGGTCAGATGCTTACAATGAACATCAGCTCATCTCTCTGCCATTTATCTTTGCACTCCAAATACCTGTAATAGCGCCTTGAAAATGCTAGCACGGCTTTAGCCTAACAAATCACAGGGATACTGGAAAATCTCAACCCAATACAGCATCAAATCACAGACGACAGTGTTTGTAGATTCTACTGCTTGACATTCCTTCACTCACATGTATAAAAACATCATTGCTCTCAGACTGGCTTCAGTTACTGAAATGAATACAGTCTCAGAAACACGGTAAAAACCTTCTTCCCAAAAGAGGAGCAGTTTCTTTTCAGGAATGAAAGACCCACACACATCTCTGATTTAATTTAGACACACTCTCCGTGGTCCCATCAATAACCTTTTATCTTACTTACACTGAAAAATAAATATGTGACCATAAAAACATATTAATACTATTGTACTGATATCGACACAAACGACTTTACACAACAAAGAGTAGTGTTCCTAAATACACACAACTACTTCAGTACATACAAAATAATATTAACCCCCCCCACCCCCCACCCCCATCAAAATCCACCTCAATAAATAATGTATATTATGGAGCTAGAAGAATTACACCAACATGTCAGAAGGTTGTACTCATCATTTTCACTCAATCTTGAACTTTAAGAACGTTGAATACATTTTTGTACAAAAATATAATTATTAGTGACTTCAAAAGCCTTATTCAAGTTTAAAAAATACATATTTTCCTTGACGATCCCAAACATTATTTGACAGATTTTTTTATTTTATTTATTTCTCTCTAGATTAATGTGAATTAACCAAAGACATACATAATTATCATTAACTATACATGTGTATGTATAGAACTATATGAAAGTATATTCAGTGCACCAAATATGTAATAGAACTTACAAGAATCTTTCAAAAAATGTGTAGGCATCAAGAAAGCCAGTTATTCTTTCTGTTCGGTCACTGCAGTAAAGGTTTGTTTTGTTTTGACATAGTAAGCAAATTAAAGTTCTTCTGATATGATTTACATACTATATATCGACAATCACATTTGCACTGTAGGAATAACATAAAAAAAAAGAGAAAAAAACTAAAGTATGAAATCGTTTCCAAAGACATTTCTACACTGTGCATGTTGAGACCACAGATAAATATCAGTCAAGATTGAATGTTTTGATTTATGTGCAATATATTGTCGTAATAATAATAATAATATATTCCTCACAATATAAACGAGGACTTAAATCCATCCTGTCCACAGAAAACATAAATATCAGAGATACATTTTGCATAAATAAATCGCTCCAGAAATGTTATAAAATAAGAAATAAAAGTCATCATCTAGTTTTGATCAAAAGCCCTTGTTCCTTTCAGCTGCTTTTCTCAACACGCCTCTCTCCTTTCTGTTGTCTATCCGTGTGTCTGTCTGTAACACAACAAGTTCATCTAAAATGTCTCTGAAAATGTATTTCTGACACAGTGCAGTTCAGGTTAACACAGCGCTGATACACAATGTATATAATATATATGTTACCACATTGAACAATATATTACTCCATCAGTGGAGTACTGCAAGTTGCCCCCCCCCCCCCCCCCCCTACACATTTTGCCATGAGGCTGAGAGAAAATGTTGCAGTTTTACAGCTAACTTCCTTTAATTCTCAAACAAATAAATGATCTACATCACATGACATCCAATGGATTTGATCAACATTGTGATACTCTGACCAATTGCTTTATTGTGTGAAAAAGCCAAATCTTAATTTTGCATTACTTCAAAATACAGTTTTCCTGTGAGTAATATGCAGGGCCTTGGAGTAACACACAAGGTTCTCCATCATTTGTCATTTTGAAATTGTTTTAAAAGTCAAACTCAGTAAAAAGTATACTTCTGATCTGACTCAAATGTTTAGCTGGCAAAAAATACTATGGTAATGACAGTAAGAAATTACTGTAGAACAGCCTTTGGAATTTATTCTGAAATCATAAGAGAGAGATGACCTTTTAGAATGTAGGAATTCCCGTTCTGAGGTGACATGTACCTATGCCCTACAGGAACCTTGAATGTTTCATACCCTCTCAGTTATTAGCATTCCTGTTTACCATAAGCACCCTGGACCTACTGAACGATATACTAGAGGCACAATGTCCTCCGCTCCTCACTCTAACCATGGTTTACCTGGTTATGTACACGGTCCAGTGTTGTAGAGCACAGCCTTCAGTCAGGTGGTTTAATGTGCTCCTATTGAGCAGAGATACCTTGGTCACTCACAGGGCTTTCTATAAAAGTCGAAAGGCAGAGATGTCCCGTGTACTTCTCTTGTTGTGTTGCTCCTGCAACTCTGGTAAATTTGTCTGTCTGTTGAGGTTAGAGAGCTGGGATTCTCCCTTCTCCAGCCACCCCATCACGTAGTTAGCATATAGAGGTGGGATTCTCCCTTCTCCAGCCACCCCATCACGTAGTTAGCATACTTTATTTACCCTCACAACACCCATCATTTACCTTGTAGAGGTACTACTTCCTTTAGAGAGGACTGACTCAGAACAACAGAAAAACACCCTCCTCATCCCCGTTGATCAGCAGCTGGTGCTCTCCCTCTCCCCGGTGCTCTTGGACTGCAGGGCCGCTGAGCTGACCGCTATCTGGCAGCCGTTGGTGACGTGATTCATGACTTTCTGTTTGAGCTGGGCCACCTGTTCCCTCAGGACCGAGGCGGTGGAGGTCAGGTCACAGTTCTGGGTCTTCAGGACCTTCACCTTCTCCTCCAGCCTGGAGATCCGCTCCAGCTTCCTCTTGCGACACTTGGACGCCGCGATCCGGTTACGCAACTTCTTCCTCTCTGCCTTGATCCTCTCCTGGGTCTCCAGGTCGATGGGAGAGAGGGAGGGAGGGGAGGAGGTGGGGTCCCCGGAAGGGTTACGTACCTCTGGGACAGTCTGAGGGGCGTCCAGGCCCCTGTTGTGGGGATGGTGGGACCCCGGGCCTCCGGGTCCGTGGTGCCCCGGGCCTGGGTAGCTGCCGGGCATCTGGCCGCCTGGGTAGGATGATGAGATGTGGTTGGGGTGGTTAGGGTTGTAGCTGCTGAGGTTGGTATAGATGGGAAGGTCTCCTGCAGACATGATGTTCCTCTGGTACGGACCTTGTACAGAGGAGGAGGGGGACATGGGGGCTCCAACCAGCTGGTTCTGTTTATGGAGATCCGCCAGGGCTTTGACGAACCCATCGGCAAAACCCTCCTGTTCGTTAGTCGCGTTGTTCCGGTACATGAAGGGGTTACCTCCGTTGTGGTTGGGCACAGGAGACGTCGTCACCAGGCCCTGGTTGGACTGGATGATGAGGTGCTCGAGGTCAGGGGAGGCCAGCTTCAGAAGGTTCATATCTGACAAACCGCCGGGCATTAACGAGCTGTTCGTGTTGCTGTTAATCCCTCCCAGATTATTAGGATTGATATTGCAGTTGCTCCCCGGCTGACCTTGGGACAGTTTCAGGCCAGAGCTGCCGTGGGAACCGCCTGAGAAGTTATGTGCCACCTTCTTACTCATCATCTTGTGTCCCTGGTAGCGTTCGTAATCTGCATGGTGTTGTCCGAAGCTGTGTGGGACACCTGGGGCCTCATCGTGGTAGAAAGGGGTTTCCATTTTACCCGTCATTGACACAGGGAGACAGAATCTTCATAATCTGATTATCAATACAGAGGTTGAAGTGTTCCACCTTGACATCAGCTGTGAAGACTAAGACTTTTTTTTCCAGAATATTCCAATATGAAATCTGCCACCTGTTAAGAGTGAAAATAAACGTTGGGATATTATAAATGTAATATGTAATTTGAAAACAAAAACCATACAGTGGGCTACATATATGATATAACTTCATCTTGACATTATATGATATACATTACTTCTATGGCTACAGGAATACAAACTAGTTTCTCTTTAGCGCAACAGTCAGAGCAACAAGCGGCAATTAATCATCGGAACCACTCTCCACACAGTACCCTACATTTCTAGAGCCTTTTCCTTTTCCGATATAATGCGGTTGTAGCATAATTGTTGAGCATTTGCTTTTATGGTGTATAAATCATAATTCATATACTTATCGCTTCGGTGGAAAATGCAACCTTACAAATTAATGAAAATGAAACAACTGTAGCCTACTCTCTTTTGATATTGGGTTTATATTATTGGGTTCATAGGCTACTATTTACAGTTCCTAATAGTTTCATCCTGTTTTGATACGGCTTATCATGGGAGTCTCCTAGATGAATAGCATACAGTTGGATATTTTCACCATATTATTTTTTCATACAGTAGGCTACATTATTATGACCAATTCCAAGTATAGTGTAACGTAATAATGTTAATGTTAAAATATACGTACAATAGGCGAACGTCTCACAATGTCTCACGTCTCACAATGATGACAGGAAAGCCCGTTCAGTGCGATGACTAGTTGATTAGCCTACCAACGTTACGTTTCGAGAAATAACGTCCCCCTGAAACAACCCAGTGACTCAACTGTCAGCCGGTGACTCGAGTTAATCACACCGATCAACGGTGACACAGAATACCATCCATCGTATGGTAGATGTTACCCACGCACGCTGCCTGTGAGCCGGTCGAGTGTGTATGTTCAGATTATCTATAAAAAATGAATACGATATCCGTGCGTTAAACAAAAATCTTCCTACAAATTCAGGAGAAAAAATTCATTGAATCCAGTTTATTCTCTTTACATTGACAGTTGACATAGGAGAAATCGAGCTTCTCTTCCTTCTGCTACTCTCGTCGCCTCTCGTTTCCTCGTCTGAGCTGCAGTTTGCCACCGCTGTCAGTTGGACTGTGGGGTTTTCTGCTTGGTGATTACTAATACCATACGCCTCTCTCTCTCTCTCTCTCTCTCTCTCTCTCTCTCTCTCTCTCTCTCTCTCTCCTCCTAGTTCCTGAAACTACTCTGCATATATATCACACAGTCACTGACGCCTCCTCTCCTCTATGCCGCGTCGCTCAAAGGTTTCTTTCTTTTTATTGGCCATTTGAAAGCAAGCTACTATCTCAAAGTGTTTGTTACTGTACAATACACATGTGTACATTTAAAACGTTTCCCGAAAATGTAGTCTAGTGCCCAGTGCGACAGGACAACCTGGTCTCAGAGCATTTCGTATTATTTGGTACATAAAGCCCAGACTCACAATTTAGAATGATATGATCTGTTTCATATGGTATGTATTAATTTGTGGATGTCCATCATCCATTTCGTAAGATATGTTCCGAATCACAATTTGTATGATACACTACATGACCAATTGTATGTGGACACCTGCTCGTCGAAAATCTCATTCCAAAATCATGGGCAATAATATGGAGTTTGTCCCCTCTTTACTGCTATAACAGCCTCCACTCTTCTGGGAAGGATTTCCACTAGATGTTGGAACATTGCTGTGGGGACTTGCTCCCATTCAGTCACAAGAGCATTAGTGAGGACAGGCACTGATGTTGGGCGATTAGGCCTGGCTTGCAGTTGGCGTTCCAATTCATCCCAAAGGTGTTAGATGAAGTCAAGTTCTTCCACATCGATCTCGACAAACCATTTCTTTATGGACCTCGCTTTATGCACGGCGGCATTGTCATGCTGAAACAGCACAGAATCATCCAGAATGTCATTGTATGATGTAGCATTAAGATTTCCCTTCACTGGAACTAAGGGGCCTAGCATAAACCATGAAAAACAGCCCCAAACCATTATTCCTCCTCCACCAAACTTTACAGTTGGCATCCGCCCAACCCAGATTCGTCCGTCGGACTGCCAGATGGTGAAGCGTGATTCATCACTCCAGAGAATGTGTTTCCACCGCTCCAGAGTCCAATGGTGGAGAGCTTTACACCACTCCAGCTGACACTTGGCATTGTGCATGGTAATCTTAGGCTTGTGTACGGCTGCTCGGCCATGGAAACCCATTTCATGATGCTCCGGATGAACAGTTCTTGTGCTGACGTTGCTTCCAGAGGCAGTTTGGAACTCGGTAGTTAGTGTTGCAACTGAGGACAGATAGATTTTTACGCGTATGAAACACGCCTCAGCACTCGGCGGTCCCGTTCTGCAGCTTGTGTGGCCTACCACTTCACCGGCTGAGCTGTTGTTGCTTCTAGAAGTTTCCACTTCACAATAACAGCACTTACAGTTATAATAATATAATAATATGCCATTTAGCAGACGCTTTTATCCAAAGCGACTTACATTCATGTGTGCATACATTTTTACGTATGGGTGGTCGCAGGGATCGAACCCACTACCCTGGCGTTACAAGCGCCGTGCTCTACCAGCTGAGCTACAGAGGACCACAGTTGACAGTTGACAGTTGACCGGGGCAGCTCAAGCAGGGAAGACTTTCCAACTGACTTGTTGGAAAGGTGGCATCCAATGACGGTGCCACGTTGAAAGTCACTGAGCTCTTCAGTAAGGCCATTCTACTGCCAATGTTTGTCTATGGAGATTGTATCACTGTGTGTTCGATTTTATACACCTGTCAGCAACGGGTGTGGCTGAATTAGCCGAATCCACTATTTTGAAGAGGTGTCCACATACTTTTGTAATATAGGGTATGTTGCGAAATCGCACAACATACAATATGTTACGAATTTGCGAAAAGTATAATATGTTACGAATTCTAATTCGTTGTGCTAACGTTAGCTAGGTGGCTAGGTGGCTAACACTAACGTTAGCTGGGTTAGGGTTAGGGTTAATGTTAGGGTTAAGGTTAAGGTTAGGAGTTATGTTAAAAGGTTAAGATTAGGGGAAGGGTTAGCTAAAAAGGTAAAGGTTAGGGGTTAGGGTTAGCGGAAGGGTGAACTAACATGCTAAGTAGATGCAAGGTTCCTAAAAATAAGTAGTTGAAAAATTGCTAATTAGCTAAAATGCTAAAGTTGTCCGTGATGAAATTTGAACACCCTCCTTTAGTTTTTCCCTTAAGTAACCTTCTGTGTTATGTAACCATGCCAAAATGTAACATGTCAAACTAATATGGTTGTCCTGGATTTAAGTTTACTATGTTACATCTAGTCTATTAGACCAGGCTGGAAAGGCCTAGCATACTCAGGGCTGGACTATGCATTTGGGGCTCCGGGGTACCGACCTCCGGGGCCCCCATTTGACAGTTTTAAGCTAATTTTGCTGTTTTAAAGATAATTTCCTGCAATTCTACACATTTTACCATTAAATACTATCTGCCCCAACCCCCCAAAAATACATAAAATACAAATATTTAGGGGGGGTACTCTGTAATAGCTACAGTACTCTGTAATGGGCTGGTACAATAGGCTACCACAAAATGGACTGCCCGAGTGAGGATAGACGGGTAACTATTACACTCTAAAGCAGTGACGTCAGTTCAGCTGAGGCCCGTTACTATAGTGTATTGTGCAGTGAACTTTAGGCCTAGCAGGGCAGGACACTCTAAACCTGGTAGGCTAGACAACTGCCTTCCAACTAAGGCAGGGGTCTGTGATCTGAGCACGGCAGCAGACCTGCAAGCGGGGCAGCTAACTTAGGGCCTAGCAGGGCACGGGGCTCTAAGTCTGGTGGGCTAGGATGCTGCATACCAAGTAAGGTATGGGGGTCTGTGATCCATGAAGGGCAGGAAAACTGCAGACCTGATGGAGGAGCAAACATGGGGCCTAGTTGGGTAGAATACCAAGCGCCTGGAAAAGCAGTAGCAAACTTAGGGGCTACTAGTGCAGGGGACTGTGAACCTAGAAGGGCAGAGGACTGGGGGCCTAGTATTAAGGCAATGGTCCAGGAACCTAAGCCAGAATAGTGTGAGCCTGCAACTAGGGGTAAAGACTGAGGGCAGGATATGGCTGGAAACTGAGGACTTACCAAGGAGGCAGGATAGACTGGACCTACCAGGAAGTCAGGGAACTCAATACTTACTTGAGAGACAGGAAACATTCCCTCCTCCACGAGGGAGGCAGGGAACTCTAAACCTGACCCTACCAGGAAAGGAGGGGAACTCTGAACCTAACAGGAAGGAAGGGTACCCCGACCCTGCCGAGAAGGAAGGGAACACTGATCCTACGAGGGAGGAAGGGAACTCTGACCCTACTGTGGTGGAAAGGAACTCTGACCCTACCGTGGTGGCAAGGAACTCTGACCCTACCGGGATAGCAGGGAACTGGGCGTCTAGGTCAAGGGGGACATTGGGGGTGACTTCTGGTGGTTCACCCAGGGCGATGTCTGATAGGTCCCCCATGGAGAGGACTGGAGGGTCCCCTGAGGAAAGTTCTGGAAGATCTGGGGGTATCAGGGTCCTCGAGGCTGGCGGTAGCAGGGTGCTAGCAGATGGGGCCAGCAGGGATCCCAGGTCTTGGACTGGCAGGGGCTGACAGGGCCTTGTCCTTATGGCCGCAGGCTGGGCCTTGACAGCGGCAGGCTGAACTTTGAAGACAGGACTGGGCTGATCCCACCAGGCCATGGTGGGAGAGGCTCCAATGTCTGGGCTGCACTCCATCCTAGTAGCGGGCGATGAATCCACCACTGTCTTGGGCTCCAGGACAGGAGTCGGAGGGGGCTCCTAGGGGAGAGCAGGTGGAGTCTTTGTGGCTGAAGGTTCCAGGGCAGCAGGCAGTCGAACCTCGGGCACGAGAGCGTCTGCCTCGACCAGCAGGGGTTCCTCACTGGGAGAAGAGGATGACTCCGCAATGGCAACCAGAACAGGCCCCATAGCAGCGGCTGGCTGTGGCTCCACGACTGGAGCGGGAGTCTCCCTAACTATGGCTAGTCAATGGCTCTGGCTAAAGAGGGTGCAGACCTTGGTGTGGTTGTGTCAAACTGGAGGGGAGCTAGGCTGCTCTGGAGAGCAGAGGCAGACTCGACGGTCCCGTGCCTCCAGCCGGGTGGCCTAGAGGGGCTTCAGTTGGGATAGCAGCTGGGCCACCTCGGGGGGAGGTGACACTCCCGACACTCTTGTAGATGCAACGTAGGCTCCAACCGGGGGGGGGGGCTGGAGGGACGACGATCTGTTGAATAGCTGGGCCACCTCGGAGGTCCCGGGGAGGTGGCGATGGCTCTGGCCGGGGGGCCGTAGAGCGGCATCTACTAGGGGAGTGGCTGGGCTGCCTCGGCTTGTAGTTGAAGTCCCAAAAGTTCAGTGAAGGTGGCGAACGCTCAGGCCAGGGGGGCCTGTAGTAGTGTCTCTCAGGGAAGTAGCCAGGCTGACTCGGGGAGTATCAGTGGTGATGGCACTCCTGTAGAGGTGATGATGGCTCTAGCCAGGGGAGCCTAGAGCGGTGACAGTCAGGAGAGTAGCGGCGGTATTCATGCTCCCGTGGCTGTGACTCTGGCCGGGAGGCCCTAGAGTATGCCCTCCTGATCCTTCCTCGTAGCAGCTCCCAGCTGGGTGTGATCCCTCCCTGACCCCTGAGAATGCCTGGAGCAGGGCTGGTCGACTGTGCAATGCGATGAGAGACTTCAGTGACTGGCCTCGCAGCTCATCTTCTTCTGTGTCTCGAAAACTTTGTGTGTGTGTTGTGGGTGTTGAAAACATCCCCATACGGCTTAGAAATGCAGGTTAGCTGGTCTGTACCCTGGGGCGCAGAAACGACTCCTCTTTTGGGCACTGGAACATCTTCGCTGTAGTCAGGTCAGAATCCGGCGATATGAAGGAGCATGAAAAAAAGGCTAGCTGGAGCTTGTCTGAGCAGTCGACTGTGAATGCCCTCACCCGCTAGTACTTTATGCTGATTTTTAAAAATCCTATGTTTTTCATGAAATTGGATGATATTTGGATGAAACCAGATCAATACACCAATGATAACATGATATTCTCTTACCTAATTTAAATAAGTACCGCCACGTAACCAACATCAGAAAAGGCATATTTGGTACTTATATGTTTCCCCTTTCATCTGTGTCTGGTGTTAGCTAGTTACTGGCTAGCTAGGTCTTCATCTGTCTGGTGTTAGCTAGTTACTGGCTAGCTAGGTCTTCATCTGTGTCTGGTGTTAGCTAGTTACTTGCTAGCTAGGTCTTCATCTGTCTGGTGTTAGCTAGTTACTGGCTAGCTAGGTCTTCATCTGTCTGGTGTTAGCTAGTTAGTGGCTAGCTAGGTCTTCATCTGTCTGGTGTTAGCTAGTTACTGGCTAGCTAGGTCTTCATCTGTCTGGTGTTAGCTAGTTACTGGCTAGCTAGGTCTTCATCTGTCTGGTGTTAGCTAGTTACTGGCTAGCTAGGTCTTCATCTGTATCTGGTGTTAGCTAGTTACTGGCTAGCTAGGTCTTCATCTGTATCTGGTGTTAGCTAGTTACTGGCTAGCTAGGTCTTCATCTGTCTGGTGTTAGCTAGTTACTGGCTAGCTAGGTCTTCATCTGTGTCTGGTGTTAGCTAGTTACTGGCTAGCTAGGTCTTCATCTGTCTGGTGTTAGCTAGTTACTGGCTAGCTAGGTCTTCATCTGTCTGGTGTTAGCTAGTTACTGGCTAGCTAGGTCTTCATCTGTGTCTGGTGTTAGCTAGTTACTGGCTAGCTAGGTCTTCATCTGTCTGGTGTTAGCTAGTTACTGGCTAGCTAGGTCTTCATCTGTCTGGTGTTAGCTAGTTACTGGCTAGCTAGGTCTTCATCTGTGTCTGGTGTTAGCTAGTTACTGGCTAGCTAGGTCTTCATCTGTCTGGTGTTAGCTAGTTAGTGGCTAGCTAGGTCTTCATCTGTCTGGTGTTAGCTAGTTACTGGCTAGCTAGGTCTTCATCTGTCTGGTGTTAGCTAGTTACTGGCTAGCTAGGTCTTCATCTGTCTGGTGTTAGCTAGTTACCGGCTAGCTAGGTCTTCATCTGTGTCTGGTGTTAGCTAGTTACTGGCTAGCTAGGTCTTCATCTGTCTGGTGTTAGCTAGTTACTGGCTAGCTAGGTCTTCATCTGTCTGGTGTTAGCTAGTTACTGGCTAGCTAGGTCTTCATCTGTCTGGTGTTAGCTAGTTACTGGCTAGCTAGGTCTTCATCTGTCTGGTGTTAGCTAGTTACTGGCTAGCTAGGTCTTCATCATCTGTCTGGTGTTAGCTAGTTACTGGCTAGCTAGGTCTTCATCTGTCTGGTGTTAGCTAGTTACTGGCTAGCTAGGTCTTCATCTGTGGCTGGTGTTAGCTAGTTACTGGCTAGCTAGGTCTTCATCTGTGTCTGGTGTTAGCTAGTTACTGGCTAGCTAGGTCTTCATCTGTCTGGTGTTAGCTAGTTACTGGCTAGCTAGGTCTTCATCTGTCTGGTGTTAGCTAGTTACTGGCTAGCTAGGTCTTCATCTGTCTGGTGTTAGCTAGTTACTGGCTAGCTAGGTCTTCATCTGTCTGGTGTTAGCTAGTTACTGGCTAGCTAGGTCTTCATCTGTCTGGTGTTAGCTAGTTACTGGCTAGCTAGGTCTTCATCTGTCTGGTGTTAGCTAGTTACTGGCTAGCTAGGTCTTCATCTGTGTCTGTGGTTAGCTAGTTACTGGCTAGCTAGGTCTTCATCTGTCTGGTGTTAGCTAGTTACTGGCTAGCTAGGTCTTCATCTGTCTGGTGTTAGCTAGTTACTGGCTAGCTAGGTTTTCATCCAGCATGGAACAAAAGGGGGGAAGGGTCGTTCAAAACTCTGACGCTGTTGTCACGTCAACACATCCGTCAGTGCTGCTGTGAACCGCATCACAAAGTGACCTGCCAAACAGGAGATGTGTAAAGAAAGCGACATCATTGATGCAGTTTCAAGGTTGTTTGAGTTGCTTTGTGTATCACCAAATTTTCTTGAGAAGTTTTTCAGAAACACTGTTCACTGCATCCAAGTTTCTTGACAGTCAAGGCGAGCTCATGAATATAAGTTCCCCGCCCACTCAGCCTGTCTTTTATAATAATAATAATAATAATAATAATAATAATAATAATAATAATAATGTATTTTCAAACTTCCTGGTAGTTAGCCATGAGAGAAAAAGTTATTTCCTCAAATTGTGAGCATTTCTATCCACAAAAACATTATTATTGGTGATATTTTAGTCACTCAACAGGCTATTTTACATGGGAATCAGAATGACGTTTAAGGTTTGACTTGCTGCAGGTTGTATGGCAAGTACAAGGCAGATGTGTCCATATCCAAATTTGATTGGCTCTTGGTCTCCACCACGCATTAGCACACACACAGAGACTAGAAGTGATCTTCATGATTATTGCAGATGCACGAACAAACAATTCTAGAAAACACACAGAAAACTTGGTCCCCAGCCAAACTTTTGAGTACTCATCGGCTGAAGACGATAACCACTCTGAGCTAGAGTCCAAATGTCCATTCCAAGGGGCTGAGATGGACAGCTGAGATGGTGAGCTATCACCCTAATGGGACTGTAGGGGAACTAATGGCGCAATTCCACTAGAGGAACCAAACCATGCCAGGCCGGAACCAGCACCAACTAGCCTTGTTGGTTCTTGGTTGTTTTCCATTTGCCGTGAAACTGGAAACAGGACTAGGTTTAATTTGCGTGAAAAACTGCTAGTGATGATTTTAAGACAGCGACCGTTCTGGAGGACTTAGTATGGAGGATGGTAACGTTCTGGAGGACTTAGTATGGAGGATGGTAATGTTCTGGAGGACTAAGTATGGAGGAGGGAGACGTTCTGGAGGACTAAGTATGGAGGAGGGTTCTGGAGGACTAAGTATGGAGGAGGGTTCTGGAGGACTAAGTATGGAGGAGGGAGACGTTCTGGAGGACTAAGTATGGAGGAACGTTCTGGAGGACTAAGTATGGAGGAGGGAGACGTTCTGGAGGACTAAGTATGGAGGAGGGAGACGTTCTGGAGGACTAAGTATGGAGGAGGGTAACGTTCTGGAGGACTAAGTATGGAGGAGGGAGACGTTCTGGAGGACTAAGTATAGAGGAGGGAGACGTTCTGGAGGACTAAGTATGGAGGAGGGTAACGTTCTGGAGGACTAGGTATGGAGGAGGGTAACGTTCTGGAGGACTAAGTATGGAGGAGGGTAACGTTCTGGAGGACTACGTATGGAGGAGGGAGACGTTCTGGAGGACTAAGTATGGAGGAGGGTAACGTTCTGGAGGACTAAGTATGGAGGAGGGTTCTGGAGGACTAAGTATGGAGGAGGGTAACGTTCTGGAGGACTAAGTATGGAGGAGGGAGACGTTCTGGAGGACTAAGTATGGAGGAGGGTAACGTTCTGGAGGACTAGGTATGGAGGAGGGTAACGTTCTGGAGGACTAAGTATGGAGGAGGGTAACGTTCTGGAGGACTACGTATGGAGGAGGGAGACGTTCTGGAGGACTAGGTATGGAGGAGGGTTCTGGAGGACTAAGTATGGAGGAGAGTTCTGGAGGACTAAGTATGGAGGAGGGTTCTGGAGGACTAAGTATGGATGAGGGTTCTGGAGGACTTGGCCGAGTTATTTTGTGTCATCCTTTTAATTTTTCTGTTCGTGGGCAGCAATGGAGACTGAACGGGAGAGGATCGCTTCAGCCGGTTGAAAGACCAGCTTACCCATCGTAAAGAAACATTCAAGAGAGGTATGTGCATCTGTTTAGCTAGCGGTTGTGTATCTGTCTTTGTGAATTGTTCCAAACTTATTTGGAATGAGGACAGCCATTACAGCTTGTAATTAAGTCCTGCAATATGGTAGTATGCTGTGTGTGATACAGTAACAGTCTGTGCCGTTTATGATCAGGGATGATGAATTCTGTTGATGATATCGTGTAGGAGCCTAAACCTATCAATGTTACATTGAGCTGGGTGAATGGAATATGAATGACAGTCAATACAGCATATTGGATGACTGTTATTCATATTCCATTCACCCAGCTCAATGTAACATCGATAGGTTTAGGCTACTACACGATACTCAAATGTTCCCTGTACCCATCATGAGGTTGCTACAACCTAGCCTATGAATGAAAGTTTACAATGTACAGTACCAGTTAAAAGTTTGGACACGCCTACTCATTCTTTGTTTTTAATATTTTCTACATTGTAGAATAATAGTGAAGACATCGAAGCTATGAAATAACACACATGAAATCATGTAGTAAATATTTTATATTTGAGATTCTTCAAAGTAGCCACCCTTTGCCTTGATGACAGCTTTGCACACTCTTGGCATTCTCTCAACCAGCTTCACCTGGAATGCTTTTCCAACAGTCTTGAAAAGAGTTCCCACATATGCTGAGCACTTGTTGGCTGCTTTTCCTTCACTCTGAAGTCCCCTATTGCCAGGATGCAGGCATGCATCATAACACATCAACATGCTATATTAATATATGAACCTGGTGAAATACACAAAGTACTTTAACAACTGTGACATGCACACGCCTGTTCGCAAAACTATGTGGAGGTATGGGATCAGAGCATGACAATGTTCTATTTCACACCGAGGCTTGGTGGTTATCAAGGGGGAGTGTTGGAAAGATTTTTCGCATTGAGAGAAGAACTGTTGTCATTCACAATGGATGTAAAAAAAACTGACTTGGTTGACTTTCTGTGTAATGAAAAGAAAATAACACACAAAACAGCATCAGTAAGTGTCCCACACGAGTGATGACTGCTCACCTCCAGACGCTTGGAAGAGCACTTTGGGACCTACTTCCCAATCCGTTTGACTGTGATCCTGGCTCAGTTGAGTGAAATCGAACAGCTGATTGAGCTGTCGTGACCGAATGCTGCAGACAACGCATTTACGGGTCACTACGAAGGAGTTTTGGTTCCTGACTCAAAGGAAATACCCTGCAGTATCCCTCTGAGCATTAATGCCGTGTTCAAAACAACTGGGAACTCAGAAATCTCTGACATCCGACTTCAGTGCGTTCAAGACAACTGGGAACTGGGAACTCAGAAATCTCAGACTTCCGACTTCAGTGCGTTCAAGACAACTGGGAACTGGGAAAGAAACGAGCTCCGACTGGGAAAAATGTCCATCCAACTCGGAATTCCAACTCGGGAACTCGGGCCTCTTTCTAGCACAGGAGGTTGGTTGCACCTTAATTGGGGAGGACGGGCTCGTGGTAATGACTGGAGCGGAATAGGTGGAATGGTAACTAATACATCAAACACATGGTTTCCATGGTTTCCAGGTGTTTGATGCCATTCCATTTGCTCCGTTCCGGCCATTATTATGAGCCGTCCTCCCCTCAGCAGCCTCCACTGCATTCTTTGAGCTCCGACTTTCCGACCTGAAGATCACCTGATGTCATGATTTGACCTCGTATCTCATTAGTGCTGGTGAGATAACAGACATTATGTCAGACTAATTTGCATTTGACTGTCATAGCCCCACATAAAAAATATATGATGGTGAGTTGAGGAGACAATCAGAAATACTGTTAGAATGTTTTTCTGTTGACTGCCATAACCCCAAATAAAAAAAGTAAACATTGGCTGTTAATTACAGTTTGTTTCCACATGGTTGGGGTCATAAGAATTTTCAGATATCAAAATGGGGTCGTGGGCCAAGAAAGTTTGGGAACCCCTGTATAAGATGAAGAAGTACATTGTTTATGAGGATTGCCTGCTGCAGATATTCGAGAGATGTCCAGAGATATCCTGAACATGCAACATAACATAGAGAAGAGCAGCAAGGGTACCCTCAGCCTCATGCAGACATGCCCTCGCTGTGAGCATTCCTATAAATGGAACTGGAAGGATACTTGAATCAGGTCGGTTACATTTGACCTAGTCAAAAGGTCAAAACTGTTTCTAGTTTTGTCCCTATTCACCTTCATAACCTAGCCTGGTGGAACCTGTGTTAACCATTCTATTTCACTTCACATTTTATATAATATCTGAAGTGAAATAGAATGGTGAAATGCAGCGATCAGGTTGGTTCCACCACGCTAATCATAACCACCATTGATAATGTAATCAGTGCTCAATGGGGCGCTGGCAAAGACCTCACTCCAGCCTCACCTCTTGCCTGCTCGCCAATGGCCATCGATGGGGAGAACAGAATTAGCTAGGTTTAGTCTGACCTGTTCAAACTTCATCATAGTGCCTTTTTGTGTGTCAGATGTTACCTATCCTAACTGCCAATGGTAATAATAATAATATGCCATTTAGCAGACGCTTTTATCCAAAGCGACTTACAGTCATGCGTGCATACATTTTTTTTTGTGTATGGGTGGTCCCGGGGATCGAACCCACTACCTTGGCGTTACAAGCGCCGTGCTCTACCAGCTGAGCTACAGAGGACCACATAACAGTAACAGAACAGTGACTATGTGTGTTTGTGTTCACAGAAACATGTATGGAGCCCAGCACATGGAGACTTGGAGACTTCCAAGACGATGTGATGAAGTCCAGATTGACAGACGGGATTGATACTGATGTCTCTGAATGGAGAGAGACCTGGCACTCGACATTATCATTTTACTAGACACAACTTTTACTTGTATTGTCTTTTTTTTAAATTATTGAATTGAAATGGTATCAGTCAATATGAGGAGGGAGAAACCCTGTGTATTCTGTACCAGGACCAGGGAACTCCTGTTGTATACGGGACATCACACAGGAAAGGGAAAGGGGGATACCTAGTCAGTTGTACAAATGAATGCATTCAACTGAAATGTGTCTTCTGCATTTAACCCAACCCCTCTGAATCAAGCAATGACCACTCTGACATGTTTCCAAGGTAGCCAGGTAACTAGGCTAGGTAACTTCCAAGGTATGTGAAGAATCTCAAATATAAAATATATTTTGATTTGTTTAATACTTTTTAATACTCCGGGATGCTGACCTTCTAGGCAGAGTTGCAAAGAAAAAGCCATATCTCAGACTGGCCAATAAAAAGAAAAGATTAAGATGGGCAAAAGAACACAGACACTGGACTTTTTCTCTGCAACTCTGCCTAGGTCAGCATCCCAGAGTCGCCTCTTCACTGTTGACGTTGAGACTAGTGTTTTGCGGGTACTATTTAATGAAGCTGCCAGTTGAGGACCTGTGAGGCGTCTGTTTCTCAAACTAGACACTCTAATGTATTTGTCCTCTTGCTCAGTTGTGCACCGGGGCCTCCCACTCCTCTTTCTATTCTGGTTAGAGCCAGTTTGCGCTGTTCTGTGAAGGGAGTAGTACACAGCGTTGTACGAGATCTTCATTTTCTTGGCAATTTCTCGCATGGAATAGCTTTCATTTCTCAGAACAAGAATAGACTGACGAGTTTCAGAAGAAAGTTATTTGTTTCTGGCCATTTTGATCCTGTTATCAAACCCACAATTGCTGATGCTCCAGATACTCAACTAGTCTCAAGAAGGACAGTTTTATTGCTTCTTTAATCAGCACAACAGTTTTCAGCTGTGCTAACATAATTGCAAAAGGGTTTTCTAATGATCAATTAGCCTTTTAAAATGATAAACTTGGATTAGCAAACACAACGTGCCATTGGAACACAGGACTGATGGTTGCTGATAATGGGCCTCTGTACGCCTATGTAGATATTCCATTAAAAAATCAGCCGTTTCCAGCTACAATAGCCATTTACAACATTAACAATGTCTACACTGTATTTCTGATCAATTTGATGTCATTTTAATGGACCAAAAAAATTGCTTTTCTTTCGAAAAACAAGGACATTTCTAAGTGACCCCAAATTGTTGAACGGTAGCGTACATTATCTTCATTGTTTAACAGTCGGCTAAATTCAATGAACAGTAACTGAAACCCACGTTCAAAATGTAAGTGAATAATAACAAAAGTATTTTACATAAAGAACTACAGTTCAGTTTAGTCTGGTGACATGTCTGCTGCTGGTGTCTGACGTCACTTTTATGGCAAACTGTCCAGATACAGCTATGAAACTGTTGTTAAACAAGGCGGTCTGGGCCCTCTCAGCTGCCCTGGCTGTCCTGGCTGCTGCCCTGGCTGTCCTGGCTGCTGCCCTGGCTGTCCTGGCTGCTGCCCTGGCTGTCCTGGCTGCTGCCTCCTCTTCACACAGCTGATTGAAGTGCTGATCCTGCTGCTGACGCTGGGCCTCACGTGTCTCCAGGTCTAGAGGCCTCGGTCTCCCTCATGAAAATTCAGATATTCACTGGTTGTCAGTGTTGGGGAAGCTACTCTGAAAATATATTTGACCGAACTACCAATTACTTCACACTGGAAGAAGTTAAGCTACGCTACCCTAGAGAAAAATATAGATTACTTATAAAATTACTTTGAAAAAGTAGTTCACTACATCCAAAATACATTGTGAAAAAGTATCATATTTAATCTAAAATGTCAGACTACAAATAGCAAGAACAGATCACTCTGGAATCAGATGTTAACAGAATGTGTAATTTAGCCTATTCAACACAAAAAGTGAGAATTAGACACACAGAAAGTGTTTTCAAGTGAGAATAAGGCAGGTCTGATGAATCAGGCATGTGTCACGATCGTCTGGGTAAGGAGTAGTAGACCAAGGCGCAGCGTGTGAAATAAACATTACTTTATTTAATTAAAGCACGAAAACCAAAACAAAACACGATTCATGAAGTCCACGGTTAAACATACCGTCACGGAACAAAAACCCACAAACACAAGGTGAAGACACACAGTTTAAATATGGCTCCCAATCAGAGATAACGAGCCGACAGCTGACACTCGTTACCTCCGATTGGGAGTCACTCAATACAAACATAGACATCGACAACCTAGACACCCAACATAGAACATGAACACATAGAATGCACACACCCTGGCTCAATATAATGAGTCCCAGAGCCAGGGTGTGACAGTACCCCCCCCTAAAGGCGCGGACTGCGACCGCGCCTCAAAAACCCCAAACAGGGGAGGGCTGGGCGGGCATACCTCCTCGGTGGCGGTTCTGGCTCCGGCCTTGACCACCACCCTCCGATACACCCCCCATAGTACCCCTGGTCCTGTCTAGCCCCGCTGGCCGGAGCCGGACTGACGACACGCGCCCCTGGCTTGGTGCGTGGAACAGGAATGGACCTTAATGGGCTGGCGACGCGCACCACAGACTTGGTGCGGAGAGCAGGAACGAGCCGGACAGGGCTGACGACGCACCCCGTAGGCTTGGTGCGTGGAGGAGGAACGGGCCTTACCAGGCTGACGACTCGCACCCCTGGCTTTGTGCGTGGAGGAGGAACGGGCCTTACCAGGCTGACTTCTCGCACCCCTGGCTTAGTGCGAGTGGCAGGAACAGGCCGGACCGGGCTGGCGACGCGCACCGTAGGTTTGGTGCGAGTGGCAGGAACAGGCCGGGTCGGGCTGGCGACGCGCACCGTAGACTTGGTGCGGGTGGCAGGAACAGGCCGGACCGGGCTGGCGACGCGCACCGTAGGTTTGGTGCGAGTGGCAGGAACAGGCCGGACCGGGCTGGCGACGCGCACCGTAGGTTTGGTGCGAGTGGCAGGAACAGGCCGGGTCGGGCTGGCGACGCGCACCGTAGGTTTGGTGCGAGTGGCAGGAACAGGCCGGGTCGGGCTGGCGACGCGCACCGTAGACTTGGTGCGAGTGGCAGGAACAGGCCGGGTCGGGCTGGCGACGCGCACCGTAGACTTGGTGCGGGTGGCAGGAACAGGCCGGGTCGGGCTGGCGACGCGCACCGTAGGTTTGGTGCGAGTGGCAGGAACAGGCCGGGTCGGGCTGGCGACGCGCACCGTAGACTTAGTGCGGGTGGCAGGAACAGGCCGGGCTGGGCTGGAGACGCGCACCGTCCATTTGGTGCGAGGGGCCGTAACAGGCCGGACCGTACTGGGGACACACACCACTGGCTCTACTCCGGGAACTGGAACGGGCCGGACCGGACTGGTAACACACCCCAGTACCTCTCGCCGTGCCTCTACACCTCCTTTCCCTACTTTGACCAGTGGCCCCCGTAACCTGGTGGCCTTTTGAATCCGCCCCTTCTCTGCCTCCGTTAGCCCCGTCGTCCATGCCCTGTGCCCCCCCCTAAAAATTTCTTGGGGGTGCCTCTCGTCCCTCCGACGCTGCTCCCACGTCCAGGCTGCCTGTTCCTGGACACGCTGCTTGGTCGTAGTATGGTGGGTTTTTCTGTCACGATCGTCTGGGTAAGGAGTAGTAGACCAAGGCGCAGCGTGTGAAATAAACATTACTTTATTTAATTAAAGCACGAAAACCAAAACAAAACACGATTCATGAAGTCCACGGTTAAACATACCGTCACGGAACAAAAACCCACAAACACAAGGTGAAGACACACAGTTTAAATATGGCTCCCAATCAGAGATAACGAGCCGACAGCTGACACTCGTTACCTCCGATTGGGAGTCACTCAATACAAACATAGACATCGACAACCTAGACACCCAACATAGAACATGAACACATAGAATGCACACACCCTGGCTCAACATAATGAGTCCCAGAGCCAGGGTGTGACAGCATGTCTGATGAATTAGGCAGGTCTGATGAATCAGGCAGGTCTGATGAATCAGGCAGGTCTGATGAATCAGGCAGGTCTGATGAATAAGGCAGGTCTGATGAATCAGGCAGGTCTGATGAATAAGGCAGGTCTGATGAATCAGGCAGGTCTGATGAATCAGGCAGGTCTGATGCTGAAAAAGAAATTA
Source organism: Coregonus lavaretus (assembly GCF_964263955.1). Classification (NCBI taxonomy): domain Eukaryota; kingdom Metazoa; phylum Chordata; class Actinopteri; order Salmoniformes; family Salmonidae; genus Coregonus; species Coregonus lavaretus. The sequence continues at coordinate 2,085,800 of NC_139997.1, forward strand.
TTGCCTGCTTCACCCATATTTTATTTTTGCAATAAAAGTATTGTGTATTTCCAGTAGCACACACTGGTTGAATCAACGTTGTTTCCACATCATTTCAATGAAATTACGTTGAACCAACGTGGAGTAGACATTAAATTGACGTCTGTGCCCAGTGGATAGCTACACCACTACATGACAAAACAGTAATTAACTACTGAAAACATTACCAAGATTTAAATTGAGTTCAGCTACCACCAAGCTAATGCAAAATGTAAGAAGACAAGTTGAGCGCTATCATCAGTCCTGTGTCATGCCAACAGTAAAGCATCCTGAGACCATTCGTGTGTGGGGTTGCTTCTCAGCCAAGGGAGTGGGCTCACTCACAATTTTGCCTAAAGAACACAGCCATGAATAAAGAACGTTACCAACACATCCTCCGAGAGCAACTTCTCCCAACCATCCAAGAACAGTTTGGTGACGAACAATGCCTTTTCCAGCATGATGGAGCACCTTGCCATAAGGCAAAAGTGATAACTAAGTGGCTCGGGGAACAGAACATCGACATTTTGGGTCCATGGCCAGGAAACTCCCCAGACCTTAATCCCATTGAGAACTTGTGGTCAATCCTCAAGAGGCGGGTGGACAAACAAAACCCCACAAATTCTGACAAACTCCAAGCATTGATTATGCAAGAATGGGCTGCCATCAGTCAGGATGTGGTCCAGTATCGCTCTGGATAAGAGTCTCTGCAAAATGTAAATGTAAAATTTTTTTTTATGTAAAAGTTAATCGACAGCATGCCAGGGCGGATTGCAGAGGTCTTGAAAAAGAAGGGTCAACATTGCAAATATTGACTCTTTGCATAACCTTAATGTAATTGTCAATAAAAGCCTTTGACACTTATGGAATGCTTGTAATTATACTTCAGTATACCATAGTAACATCTGACAAAAATATCTAAAAACACTGAAGCAGCAAACTTTGTGAAGACCAATACTTGTGTCATTCTCAAAACGTTTTACCACGACTGTACTGTCTCATCAAATTGATCAAATCTTACCTAGTAAAAGCCAGTGTGGAGCCAATCAGATCCAACCAGATACACCAATGATGCAAATAATGAAGGTATTGGATCAGAATATGATTCATTGAATTAGTGTTACAGTTTTCTAGATGAATTCCTAGATCCACACTGACTCCTTGAATAATGTTGTGGAACATAACCCTGCCATGACAAAAGCCCTCTATGGATGAGAATGCCCACCCATATTGAAGCTAAATTGTGTGATAAGGGCTAAACAAATGAACATGAAAATCAATGGACATTTAACTGTTTTACCAACCGAGAATGGACCCTTGGTGCAGGTATTTGCAGCCTGGTCTCATAGACTAGACGTAACATAGTAAAAGTAAATACGTCACGCTCGAATTAGTATGATATGTTACGTTTGGTATCGTTACATAAGACATGGTTAGGTAAGGCACAAACAAAAGTAGGGTGGCTGGGTATGTAACGCGAACATCTAGGAATCCAAAGGTTGCGAGTTCAAATGTCATCATGGACAACTTTAGCGTTTTAGGTAATTATAAACTTTTGAACTACTTACTACTTTTTAGCTACTTCGTAACTACTTAGCATGTAAACTAACCCTTCCCCTAACCCTAACCCTTTTAACTAACCCTTCCCTAACCCTAACCTTAACCTAACTCCTAAACTTAACCCTAACCCCTAGCCTAGCTAACGTTAGCCACCTAGCCACCTAGCTAGAATTCGTAAGATATCATACATTTAGAAAAAATACGTAACATATTGTACGTTTGCAAATTCGTAATACATAGCACAAATTGTAATTCATAACATATTATGCGAAATGGAAGATGGACATCCACAAATGAATACATACAATACGAAACAAATTTACATACAGAATAATACGAAATGCTCTAAAAACCAGGTTGGCCTTTGAGGTTTTGGCTTCACTGTTCAAGCAGGCAGCTTCCTCCGAGTCCGTACATTCAGGAATGCCCTATGAAAAGTGTAAGTATGTTTGTATATTGTAAAGTCGGACACTCAGGCTAACGTCAAACATGTAGCTAAGTCCACAGTGTTGGCCTTCCATGGATGTTTATATGACAAGTTATGGACCCTGGTTCACGTCTCGTGCAGTGCTCACTCTCACACTCTACAGCTACCAGCGTAGCTAGCTAGATGGTAATTTGGCAAAAGACCTCGTATTACCGTGCTGATCATCGCTGATCTGATCCACTTTTTTGTCGTTGTGGCCTTTTTATCTTTTTATATTATTGTTTTGTGTTTCTTGTTTTACCGGATTCCCATCTCGCTTTACGTATCCAATATTTTTTTCCGAAGACCTTTTCATTCCTGTTGGAAGAATCCTCTGGAGTCTGCCTATATGCTCAAAAGCCCTTGGAAATCTCCAACTGACCAATTTACTGCTTCCATTATACATTTATTTAGGTTATTCAGAGTTAATAGAGTTTTAGAGTTTTATTTCATAATTATTATTATTTAGATTGACCTTCTCTTATCAAAATGGCGCCAGTGACTCGTGCGTCGAGTATTAACAACATACGCAACACTGTGACATCGGTGCATGAGACCAATCATTGACTCGGGCCATTTGTAACCCGAACCCACCGGCCGACTTGGTCCGAGGTCAGTACCAGATATCAAAAACGAGGCTGAATATCCCGCTTGGTTTCAGGAATCAAGTGGACCACGGGCAAAGTGAAATTAAATAGGAACTGTGATATTCACCGTATGGCACGCATTGGCACAGCCCTGCAGCGGGGACTTGGGACTGGGAACTGGGGACTGGGGACTGGGGACTGGGGACTGGGGACTGGGGACTGGGGACTGGGGACTGTGATATTCACCGCGTGGCACAGCACTGCAGCGGGGACTGGGGACTGGGGACTGGGGACTGGGGACTGGGGACTGGGGACTGGGGACTGGGGACTGGGGACTGGGGACTGGGGACTGGGGACTGGGGACTGGGGACGGAGAGAGGTGGAGAGGAGGGGAGCAGATTTCTACACTACAGGCCCACTTCGTTGAACTCTCTGGACTCACCCCTCTGGATCTGTTAAGGGTTGTTTTACACACAGCGAGGGGTTGAGGACCGTGTCAATGCTGTCAGCAACAACGCAGGCTGCGTCCCATATGGCACCCCTGTTCCCTTTATAGTACACTACTTATAGGACCCTGGTTAAAAGAAGTGCACTTTATAGGGAATAAGGTGCGATTTGGGATGAACCCACAGGTGCCCTCTACCCCCTCTACTCTACCCCAGCACCACAGCTGCAGACGGGGTGCCAGGGGGAGTCGTGCCTGGCTACCTGGATCGCTGTACGAGCTGTGTTGTTGTCCAGTCCAACCGCATTAGTTCAGTTAGACCATCTGAAGGTGAACTGCTCTAGGTTATTATTTAACCTTTGTGAAGCTGAATACCTGCCAGGGCTGCGTTTATAATGACCACTGTGGATGTGTCCCAAATGGCACCCTATTTCCCTGTATAGGGCCAGAGGTAGTGCACTGTGTAGGGAATAGGTTGCCATTTGGGAATGCATATTTGTTTTCCTTTTCCTTCAAGGTCAGTCAAGATGACGGAAGTTGTTTCCTGCTTCAGAGAATGACTGAAGATTATATAAATAATATTCTGGGTTGTATTCTGGGTTGTACTGTGGGTTGTTTTCTGGGTTGTATTGTGGGTTGTATTCTGGGTTGTATTGTGGGTTGTATTCAAGGACTCATCTGTGAATTGTTTCAGTCAGACAGAACAGGTAGAGACTATTTGCACTGACTCTCTACACATCCAACCTTTACACACAAGCACACACACTCACACAGCGGCTGATTGGCTGTCTGGCAAATCTGGCAGATGCCAGATGGGCTGGACCATTTTTTAGGAGGGTGGGCTGGTCTAAATTTATCTAACAGCTTTCTCTATTGGGCCGACGCAGTGGGCAACGGACCCCCTACCAAGATGGTCCGGCCCGGTTAAGATCAAAGTCAAACAAGCCAACAGTTAGCCAGGCCTTTTACATTTTGAGTCATTTAACAGATGCTCTTATCCAGAACGACTTACAGTAGTGAGTGCATACATTTTCATACTTCTCCCCCCCCCCCCCCCCCCGTACTGGTCCCCCCCCCCCGTGGGAATCGAACCCACAACGCTGGCATTGCAAGTGCCATGCTCTGCCACTATGCTCTACCGGCTGAGCCTCACAGGACCCATTCAGAAATGACCGGTAGAAAATGAAAGGTTGGTGCGGAGATCTCAAACAAAGCTCTTGAGAGGCACACACTGACAAATATATGCTGAGCTCCTCCTATATGTTTTTGGCCTGCATATGTTGCCTAATAATTATAGGCTTAATGAATCCTTCTGATAGGTGGATACATATCAGGCACCAATTTGCATATGTAGCCTAGTTAGGCTAGAAAAACGTATTAGCTAAACGTTGGCCTACTGAACATTAGAATTCATTCATTTGCACAAGTTTATCATATGACATGAAAATACCTATTGAGTAACACTTTACAATAAGGTTCCAATTGTATAGGGTTTATAAAGGGGTTATAATTACGCTATTAATGATTATGTACTCATTTGTAAATGCATTATAAACGGTTATATCGCATTGGTCAAAATAGTGCAATAACTGGTCTGTTTTTTTGCCAAATAGTGAGCCAATATTTACCTCCAGCTATTATTAATTTATAAATGCACTTACAAATGCTTTAATTCATTTTTGTCACACCCCAGTTTTATCATTGGAATGTGATACAAAATGAGGCAACGTGTGCTTTAGGACCATGCGGACACCTCCGAGCGGTCGGGTAGACTGTTTGGAGTGCTTATCCGACTGGATCAATAAATAAAAATAAAAATGTTTTAAATGTTATGTACCCCCACTTCTAAAACCGAAGTTGTGCCCCGGTTCATACCCACCATTCATTGACTGAACATGTTTAACAACGTGTTGAATCTTCTCTAATGTATGTAGTGATGAGTACCCAATACTGCCTCTAAGCATGTCTAAGAACTGAGTGAACTCTCAAATCATCTATAAATGATTTTCCCACATGCATAACTGCTAAAGGTATACCTTATTTTAAAGTGACAGACCTATTAACATTTATAACTGAGTTATCAACATGTATAACTGCTAAAATGAAACCATATTTTAAAGTGGAAATCCACTGACCATTAACAAATTAGTTACCAACATTCACAACTGCTGAAAATATACCTTTAAAGAAAGTGGAAACCTTCTGGCCATTTATTAATGAGTTGCAAACATTTATAACAGCATATAATCTCCTCATAAATAAGAACAAAATCTACTTTAACAGAAGGGAAAACAATTATATTGCAGTGACTCAAGGACTTTGTATGACTTTGTATGACCGTCGGGTAAGCTTGGCGTCGGGTAAGTTTGGCTTTATACATAGCTTGGGCTTTGTCGAGTAAGGCTTAAACTATGTATTTAGATTGTAGTTAGGTATTGTAGGTAGGTATCGTGGGTTGTTGTAGGTAGTTATTGTATGTAATTATTGTAGGTTAGTATTGTATTCGGCGGTGCCGTGTGTAGCACGAAGCTAGCTAGCTAACTAACTCACTACCTGGACTAGCTGGCGAGTAGCTATTAGCAACGCTATAGTTGTTTCACGTCTGAGAGTGCCTGTAATTACGCCAGCTGGCTGCCTACAATGATTACATACAATAACTGCCTACCATTCAGCTGTTTTCTAACCTCATTGTCTGAACCGTTAACGTTAGGTAGCAAGTGGCTACTGTGCTTGAAAATTAGCAAGCTTGTTGCAACCTGGATAGCTACTTGTAAACAATAGCTGGAACGACCGAGCAAACAGACGCGAACTGGCTGAGTCAATTCAGTGGCTAGCTTTGCACTTGGCTAGCTATCTCTGTGTGTTCGTGCCGTGAAAGGAGGGGGTTCTTCTTTGTCTGAAAGCAATGGCTAGCTAGTTTGCTAACTATTCTAGCTAACTAACTGGCTGAATAAGTTGACGACGGACTCGCTCAAGCTGTCGGGACTAACCCACAACGTTAGACATGGACACGAACGATCTGCTTGCGTGTTGATACACTGGCGGTTGTTGTGGCTGAGTATTGGCGCTAAACCCTGCTGTTGGAGACCGGCATGCTAGCTGGCTGTGGCGTCTTATGACGAGGTGCCCGGACGTTTTTCACGGAATAATACTGCACCTAGTTAGCTAGCTGAATAAACTAGGTTAGTCTATTCCTAGAAAACATTGAACCGCTGTAGTTTACAACAATTATAGTTTCTGAGGTGGAAGTTGGGAGAGTTATATTTGGGAGTTGTGGTGAGGGAGGCCCCGCTCTCTCCTTTCCCAGATGTTTAGTTCATTTTATTCCGATCTACTCTGCATTATTGTAGCCATCTGCTGCAGCCTGTCAACTATGCCTCTGCCTATCCCTGTTCTCTCCTCTCCACACAGGCTACACAAACGCCTCACACCGCGTGGCTTCTGCCTCTCTAACCTGGTGGTCCCTGCACGCACGACCCACGTGGAGTTCCAGGTCTCAGGCAGCCTCTGGAACTGCCGTTCTGCTGCCAACAAGACAGACTTCATCCCAGCCTATGCTACCCTCCAGTCCCTCGACTTCTTGGGGCTGACGGAAACATGGATTACCACTGAAAACACTGCTACTCCTGCTGCTCTCTCCTCGTCTGACCATGTGTTCTCGCATACCCCGAGAGCATCTGGTCAGCGGGGTGGTGGCACAGGAATCCTCATCTCTCCCAAGTGGACATTCTCAATTTTTCCCCTGACCCATCTGTCTATCTCCTCATTTGAATTCCATGCTGTCACAGTCACTAGCCCATTTAAGCTTAATATCCTTGTCATCTATCGCCCTCCAGGTTCCCTTGGAGAGTTCATCAATGAGCTTGACGCCTTGATAAGTTCCTTTCCTGAGGATGGCTCACCCCTCACAGTTCTGGGGGATTTCAACCTCCCTACGTCTACATTTGACTCATTTCTCTCTGCCTCCTTCTTTCCACTCCTCTCCTCTTTTGACCTCACCCTCTCACCGTCCCCCCCTACTCACAAAGCAGGCAATACGCTTGACCTAATCTTTACTAGATGCTGTTCTTCTACTAATCTCACTGCAACTCCCCTCCAAGTCTCCGACCACTACTTTGTATCCTTTTCTCTCTCCCTCTCCTCCAACACTACTCACTCTGCCCCTACACAGATGGTAATGCGCCGTCGCAACCTTCGCTCTCTCTCTCCCGCTACTCTCTCCTCTTCCATCCTATCATCTCTTCCCTCTGCTCAATCCTTCTCCCTCCAATCTCCTGATTCTGCCTCCTCAACCCTCCTCTCCTCCCTTTCTGCATCCTTTGACTCTCTATGTCCCCTATCCACCCGGCCGGCTCGGTCCTCCCCTCCAGCTCCGTGGCTTGATGACTCATTGCGAGCTCACAGAACAGAGCTCCGGGCAGCTGAGCGGAAATGGAAGAAAACTAGACTCCCTGCAGACCTGGCATCTTTTCACTCCCTCCTCTCTACATTTTCTTCATCTGTTTCTGCTGCTAAGGCCACTTTCTACCACTAAATTCCAAGCATCTGCCTCTAACCCTAGGAAGCTCTTTGCCACATTCTCCTCCCTGCTGAATCCCCCCCCCTCCTCCTTCTCTGTGGATGACTTCGTCAACCATTTTGAAAAGAAGGTTGACGACATCCGATCCTCGTTTGTTAAGTCAAATGACACTGCTGGTCCTGCTCACACTGCCCTACCCTATGCTTTGACTTCTTTCTCCCCTCTCTCTCCAGATAAAATCTTGCGACTTGTGACGGCAGGCCGCCCAACAACCTGCCCGCTTGACCCTATCCCCTCCTCTCTTCTCTTCTCCAGACCATCTCCGGTGACCTTCTCCTTACCTCACCTCGCTGATCAACTCATCCTTGACCGCTGGCTATGTCCCTTCCGTCTTCAAGAGAGCGAGAGTCGCACCCCTTCTCAAAAAACCAACACTCGATCCCTCTGATGTCAACAACTACAGACCAGTATCCCTTCTTTCTTTTCTCTCCAAAACTATTGAGCGTGCCGTCTTTAGCCAACTCTCTTGCTATCTCTCTCAGAATGACCTTCTTGATCCAAACCAGTCAGGTTTCAAGACTGGTCATTCAAATGAGACTGCTCTTCTCTGTGTCACAGAGGTTCTCCGCACTGCTAAAGCTAACTCTCTCTCCTCTGCTCTTGTCCTTCTAGACCTGTCTGCTGCCTTTGATACTGTGAACCATCAGATCCTCCTCTCCACCCTCTCCGAGCTGGGCATCTCCGGCGCGGCTCACTCTTGGATTGCGTCCTACCTGACCGGTCGCTCCTACCAAGTGGCGTGGCGAGAAGCTGTCTCCGCACCACGTGCTCTCACCACTGGTGTCCCCCAGGGCTCAGTTCTAGGCCCTCTCCTATTCTCGCTATACACCAAGTCACTTGGCTCTGTCATATCCTCACATGGCCTCTCCTATCATTGCTACGCTGACGACACACAACTAATCTTCTCCTTTCCCCCTTCTGATAACCAGGTGGCGAATCGCATCTCTGCATGTCTGGCAGACATATCAGTATGGATGACGGATCACCACCTCAAGCTGAACCTCGGCAAGACGGAGCTGCTCTTCCTCCCGGGGAAGGACTGCCCGTTCCATGATCTCGCCATCACGGTTGACAACTCCGTTGTGTCCTCCTCCCAGAGTGCGAAGAGCCTTGGCGTGACCCTGGACAACACCCTGTCGTTCTCCGCTAACATCGAGGCGGTGACCCGATCCTGTAGGTTCATGCTCTACAACATTCAGAGAGTACGACCCTGCCTTACACAGGAAGCGGCACAGGTCCTAATCCAGGCACTTGTCATCTCCCGTCTGGATTACTGCAACTCGCTGTTGGCTGGGCTCCCTGCCTGTGCCATTAAACCCCTACAACTCATCCAGAATGCCGCAGCCCGTCTGGTGTTCAACCTTCCCAAGTTCTCTCACGTCACCCCACTCCTCCGCACACTCCACTGGCTTCCAGTTGAAGCTCGCATCTGCTACAAGACCATGGTGCTTGCCTACGGAGCTGTGAGGGGAACGGCACCTCCGTACCTTCAGGCTCTGATCAGTCCCTACACCCAAACGAGGGCACTGCGTTCATCCACCTCTGGCCTGCTGGCTCCCCTACCTCTGCGGAAGCATAGTTCCCACTCAGCCCAGTCAAAACTGTTCGCTGCTCTGGCACCCCAATGGTGGAACAAGCTCCCTTACAACGCCAGGACAGCGGAGTCACTCACCACCTTCCGGAGACATTTGAAACCCCACCTCTTTAAGGAATACCTGGGATAGGATAAAGTAATCCTTCTACCCCCACCCCCCCCCTTTACTCCACCCCCCCCCCCCCCAAAGAAAAATAAAAATAAAAATAAAAAAATAAAAATTGTAAAGTGGTTATCCCACTGGCTATAAGGTGAATGCACCTATTTGTAAGTCGCTCTGGATAAGAGCGTCTGCTAAATGACGTAAATGTAAATGTAAATTTATGGCCCTCTTCAGAATAGGTCGTCTCTCTAACCTCTGACTAGACAAACCATCAGATCTCTCTACACTGCTTCCCAAATGATACCCTTTATAGGGCTTTATTGGGCTTTGTAGGGCTTTATAGGGCTTTATAGGGCTCTGGTCAAAAGTAGTGCACTATATGTAGGGATTAGGGTGCCATTTCAGACTCAATCTCTCAATGCACTGCACATTCAGATAGTAATTTCAGTAATAGGCCTTTAACAGCAGGTTCCCCTTGTTTACACTGAGATTCTGTCCGAAATGACACCCTATACCTAGTGGACTTTAGAATTTTTTGAAACAAGTTATTTTTTTCATTTCACTTCACCAGTTTGGACTATTTTGTGAATGTCCATTACATGAAATCCAAATAAAAATCCATTTAAATTACAGGTTGTAATGCAACAAAATACGAAAAACGCCAAGGGGGCTGAATACTTTTGCAAGGCACTGTTTATATGGAATAACGTGACAACTTGGACCCAGCCTGAAACTTTTAAGCAGTCATGTGACGATCACTTCTCTGTACTCTGACACTGATGATAGAGAAACACAATCAAAAGAAGATGGAAATAACATGCTCTCCATCTAACCAGAACAATCCTGAGACACCAGGGAAGTGGGAAGCAGCTCCAACGGACACAAAAGCAGAAGACGCAAGTTAAGATACTAACACTCTGACAAAGGTAGCCTTGAACAACTCTCTCTCACACTTCACAAACCTTGAGCATAACAGGTTGATACGGCCTGCGTCCCAAATAGCACTCTATTCCCTATATAGTGCACTACTCTGGTCAAAAGTGGTGGACTATATATGGAATAGGGTGCCATTTGGCATGCAGCTATGGTCATGCTCAGTGGTGTAAAGTACTTACGTAAAAAATACTTTAAAGTACTACTTAAGTGCTAAGGGTGCCATTTGAGACATGGGTCCTGGTAAAAAGTAGTGTGCTATAGGGAATAGGGTGGCATTTGAGACATGGGTCCTGGTAAAAAGTAGTGTGCTATAGGGAATAGGGTGCCATTTGAGACATGGGTCCTGGTAAAAAGTAGTGTGCTATAGGGAATAGGGTGGCATTTGAGACATGGGTCCTGGTAAAAAGTAGTGTGCTATAGGGAATAGGGTGGCATTTGAGACATGGGTCCTGGTAAAAAGTAGTGTGCTATAGGGAATAGGGTGGCATTTGAGACATGGGTCCTGGTAAAAAGTAGTGTGCTATAGGGAATAGGGTGCCATTTGAGACATGGGTCCTGGTAAAACAGTAGTGTGCTATAGGGAATAGGGTGGCATTTTGGACGCATCCAGTCTCCATTCTGCTGTCCTGTCTTCCCAGCTACTCTGTCTGGTGTATAAACATACGACTAACTGATGCTGTTTTTAACACTGTGAATCACAGAGAGATGAGATATCAGACCCTATGGTTTAACAAAGACGAACCAGTTATCTTTGTAAAATGGGTAGTTTGAATCCTGGATGCTAATTGGCTGAAACAGCATTCTAGTGGTATGTATAGTATATCAGCCATATACAGATTAAAACAAAGACAATACAGTTATCTCCAGATTATGAAGAGGATATCATTGACGATACAGTTATCTCCAGATTATGAAGAGGATATAATTGACGATACAGTTATCTCCAGATTATGAAGAGGATATCATTGACGATACAGTTATCTCCAGATTATGAAGAGGATATAATTGACGATACAGTTATCTCCAGATTATGAAGAGGATATAATTGTCATCCATGGTAACACATGGAGTTTGAGCATAACAGTGACGATTGGCTAAAATCACAGAAATAGAATTTGCTCCTATGGGGACACTCAAAATGGCCGCCAGTCCACTCATTATGACACAATTGACTTCAATGGGGACATCCGTTCCACTGGTTCTAATTCCATGGTCAACCTGTGTTAGACAATCGTATCAGATGAAGCCACAGACAGACATGGACCTCTCACCAGCAAGCCTTGGGCTCCGTCACAATCACCAGTAACACAGTTTCTTCCTAGAATTAGCCTCAGATGGCCTTCAACGGAACAAGTGACACTAAAAGAACATTAGCCCGTTACCTCCACCGTTAACACCTCAAGCCATTCAAGATCACGTCCTACTGACTTCTTCAAGTCTTACAGCCCTACTAACCAGACCTGGGTTCAAACAGTATTAAAGCCCTCCTAACCAGACATGGGTTCAAATAGTCTTACAGCCCTCCTAACCAGACATGGGTTCAAACAGTCTTACAGCCCTCCTAACCAGACCTGGGTTCAAACAGTCTTACAGCCCTCCTAACCAGACCTGGGTTCAAACAGTCTTACAGCCCTTCTAACCAGACATGGGTTCAAACAGTCTTACAGCCCTCCTAACCAGACCTGGGGTTCAAATACTATTAGAAATCGTTCAAATACTTTGAGCGTTTGCTCTAGCCTGCCTGGAGTGGCAGATGGACAGGTTTTAGCAGTTTTGGGACTTTTTTTATTGGTCCAGTAAGCCAGGCAAACTCAATCAAGAACAGATGAAGTATTTTAAATGATTCCATGTAGTATTTGAAAGCAGGTCTGCTCCACCTTCCTCTAGCCTCTGTCCTCCTGTCTCTCTCCCCCTCCCTTAGACTCTCTCCATTAGGACAATAGGGATTACATAACCTGTTTTCTAAAAAGAGCAGGGTGAGGTTTGGAGGAAGACATAAATGATAGCAGTGTTCCTGTCCACTGTTCGCCCTGAGCCCTTACCCCCCCCCCCCCACATCCTCCCCCCTCCGCCACCTCACCGCCACATCCACCCCCCTCCACCACCTCACATCCTCCCCCCTCCGCCACCTCACCCCCACATCCACCCCCCTCCACCACCTCACATCCTCCCCCCTCCGCCACCTCACCCCCACATCCACCCCCCTCCACCACCTCACATCCTCCCCCCTCCGCCACCTCACCCCCACATCCACCCCCCTCCACCACCTCACATCCACCCCCCTCCGCCACCTCACCCCCACATCCACCCCCCTCCGCCACCTCACCCCCACATCCTCCCCCCTCCACCACCTCACCCCCACATCCACCCCCCTCCACCACCTCACATCCACCCCCCTCCGCCACCTCACCACCTCACATCCACCCCCCTCCGCCACCTCACCCCCACATCCACCCCCCTCCGCCACCTCACCCCCACATCCTCCCCACTCCACCACCTCACATCCTCCCCCCTCCGCCACCTCACCCCCACATCCACCCCCCTCCACCACCTCACCCCCACATCCTCCCCCCTCCACCACCTCACCCCCACATCCACCCCCCTCCACCACCTCACATCCACCCCCCTCCGCCACCTCACCACCTCACATCCACCCCCCTCCGCCACCTCACCCCCACATCCACCCCCCTCCGCCACCTCACCCCCACATCCACCCCCCTCCACCACCTCACATCCTCCCCCCTCCGCCACCTCACCCCCACATCCACCCCCCTCCACCACCTCACCCCCACATCCACCCCCCTCCACCACCTCACATCCTCCCCCCTCCAGTCAGACATTTGCAGGTGCTTTGCAGCCAGCATCTTTTATCAGCCTTATATAGCTAGTTGTCTCTGTATATATTCACCATTACTATGTCATCACGTTTCCCATCCACTTCCAGCTCTGTTCTAAACCGAGTGGTTGGTTTAGTTTGACGGTACTGAACACATGATACCCTCCAGGTTTAAAGCGATGGCTCGTCCTCCTGTTACAGTGAGACCTACTAGGTTTAAAGCGATGGCTCCTTCTCCTGTTACTAGGTTTAAAGCGATGGCTCGTCCTCCTGTTACTAGGTTTAAAGGGATGGCTCCTTCTCCAGTTACAGTGAGACCTACTAGGTTTAAAGCGATGGCTCCTTCTCCTGTTACTAGGTTTAAAGGGATGGCTCGTCCTCCTGTTACTAGGTTTAAAGGGATGGCTCCTTCTCCAGTTACAGTGAGACCTACTAGGTTTAAAGCGATGACTCCTTCTCCTGTTACTAGGTTTAAAGGGATGGCTCGTCCTCCTGTTACTAGGTTTAAAGGGATGGCTCCTTCTCCAGTTACAGTGAGACCTACTAGGTTTAAAGCGATGGCTCCTTCTCCTGTTACTAGGTTTAAAGGGATGGCTCGTCCTCCTGTTACTAGGTTTAAAGGGATGGCTCCTTCTCCAGTTACAGTGAGACCTACTAGGTTTAAAGCGATGGCTCCTTCTCCTGTTACTAGGTTTAAAGGGATGGCTCGTCCTCCTGTTACTAGGTTTAAAGGGATGGCTCCTTCTCCAGTTACAGTGAGACCTACTAGGTTTAAAGGGATGGCTCCTTCTCCTGTTACAGTGAGACCTACTAGGTTTAAAGCGATGGCTCCTTCTCCTGTTACTAGGTTTAAAGGGATGGCTCCTCCTCCAGTTACTAGATTTAAAGCGATGGCTCGTCCTCCTGTTACTAGGTTTAAAGCGATGGCTCCTCCTCCTGTTACTAGGTTTAAAGTGATGGCTCGTCCTCCTGTTACTAGGTTTAAAGCGATGGCTCCTTCTCCAGTTACTAGATTTAAAGCGATGGCTCGTCTTCCAGTTACTAGGTTTAAAGCGATGGCTCCTCCTCCTGTTACTAGGTTTAAAGCGATGGCTCGTCCTCCTGTTACTAGGTTTAAAGCGATGGCTCCTCCTCCTGTTACTAGGTTTAAAGCGATGGCTCCTCCTCCTGTTACTAGGTTTAAAGCGATGGCTCGTCCTCCTGTTACAGTGAGAGGAAGTCGTAAAGCAGCAGACACCTTCCTATACTCATTACCATACTTTCAGAAACACCTGGCAACTGAGTGGCTTACTAATTGTGTGCTTAGAGAATGAGTAACTCAGTGTGATGTAGGACACATCTAGTTGAAATTAGAGGAACAATTGTAATCCCTTACAAAATACGTTCAGTTGATTAAGCAAGATATTGTCTAACATCCTGGTCTGAGTAAATGTGAAAGGTATTTAGGTAATCAAAATGGAACTGTGCCATCCACATGGGCTCTGTCCTGTCCTGGGAAATAATGACTATTGATTTCTACAATGTGTGTCATTTCCTGAAAGCTATATCTGGATCACATGATAGCAGACTGTCCCAAATGGCACCCTATTCTCTATATAATGCATTACTGGGTCATGGTGAAAAGTAGTGCACTATGTAAGGATCAGGGTGCCATTTGGGACACAGAAATATCATCATGTGAATGTTACCGACAGAGATGGGAGAGTGACCCTAAAAGACCCATGGGTCATGGACATTACCGTGGCGATAGACTGTTCTACTGTATTACAACACATTAACATTACCATGGTGATAGACTCTGTTCTACTGTATTACAACACATTAACATTACCATGGTGATAGACTCTGTTCTACTGTATTACAACACATTAACATTACCATGGCGATAGACTCTGTTCTACTGTATTACAACACATTAACATTACCATGGTGATAGACTCTGTTCTACTGTATTACAACACATTAACATTACCATGGTGATAGACTCTGTTCTACTGTATTACAACACATTAACATTACCGTGGTGATATACTCTGTTCTACTGTATTACAACACGTTAACATTACCATGGTGATAGACTCTGTTCTACTGTATTACAACACATTAACATTACCATGGTGATAGACTCTGTTCTACTGTATTACAACACATTAACATTACCATGGTGATAGACTCTGTTCTACTGTATTACAACACATTAACATTACCATGGTGATAGACTCTGTTCTACTGTATTACAACACATTAACATTACCATGGTGATAGACTCTGTTCTACTGTATTACAACACATTAACATTACCATGGTGATAGACTCTGTTCTACTGTATTACAATGCATTAACATTACCATGGCGATAGACTGTCCTACTGTATTACAACACATTAACATTACCATGGTGATAGACTCTGTTCTACTGTATTACAACACATTAACATTACCATGGTGATAGACTCTGTTCTACTGTATTACAACACATTAACATTACCATGGTGATAGACTCTGTTCTACTGTATTACAACACATTAACATTACCATGGTGATAGACTCTGTTCTACTGTATTACAACACATTAACATTACCATGGTGATAGACTCTGTTCTACTGTATTACAACACATTAACATTACCATGGTGATAGACTCTGTTCTACTGTATTACAATGCATTAACATTACCATGGCGATAGACTGTCCTACTGTATTACAACACATTAACATTACCATGGTGATAGACTCTGTTCTACTGTATTACAACACATTAACATTACCATGGTGATAGACTCTGTTCTACTGTATTACAACACATTAACATTACCATGGTGATAGACTCTGTTCTACTGTATTACAACACATTAACATTACCATGGTGATAGACTCTGTTCTACTGTATTACAACACATTAACATTACCATGGTGATAGACTCTGTTCTACTGTATTACAACACATTAACATTACCATGGTGATAGACTCTGTTCTACTGTATTACAATGCATTAACATTACCATGGCGATAGACTGTCCTACTGTATTACAACACATTAACATTACCATGGTAATAGACTCTGTTCTACTGTATTACAACACATTAACATTACCATGGTGATAGACTCTGTTCTACTGTATTACAACACATTAACATTACCGTGGTGATAGACTGTTCTACTGTATTACAACACATTAACATTACCATGGTGATAGACTCTGTTCTACTGTATTACAACACGTTAACATTACCATGGTGATAGACTCTGTTCTACTGTATTACAATACATTAACATTACCATGGTGATAGACTCTGTTCTACTGTATTACAACACATTAACATTTCCATGGTGATAGACTCTGTTCTACTGTATTACAACACATTAACATTACCATGGTGATAGACTCTGTTCTACTGTATTACAACACATTAACATTACCATGGTGATAGACTCTGTTCTACTGTATTACAACACATTAACATTACCATGGTGATAGACTCTGTTCTACTGTATTACAACACATTAACATTACCATGGTGATAGACTCTGTTCTACTGTATTACAACACATTAACATTACCATGGTGATATACTCTGTTCTACTGTATTACAACACATTAACATTACCGTGGTGATAGACTCTGTTCTACTGTATTACAACACATTAACATTACCATGGTGATAGACTCTGTTCTTCTGTATTACAACACATTAACATTACCATGGTGATAGACTATGTTCTACTGTATTACAACACATTAACATTACCATGGCGATAGACTGTTCTACTGTATTACAACACATTAACATTACCATGGTGATAGACTCTGTTCTACTGTATTACAACGCATTAACATTACCATTGTGATAGACTCTGTTCTACTGTATTACAACACATTAACATTACCATGGTGATAGACTCTGTTCTACTGTATTACAACACATTAACATTACCATGGTGATAGACTCTGTTCTACGGTATTACAACACATTAACATTACCATGGTGATATACTCTGTTCTACTGTATTATTGCAGTGACTCAAGTCTGTAGCCTATCATTGGTATAGTGAGCAGCCTAGCTAATTCAGATAAACGGGGGGGGGTTCTCCTTTAACAAGTCAGAAAATGACAACAGATCAACTACACTGAACAAAAATATAAATGCAACATGCAACAA
Source organism: Coregonus lavaretus (assembly GCF_964263955.1). Taxonomy (NCBI): domain Eukaryota; kingdom Metazoa; phylum Chordata; class Actinopteri; order Salmoniformes; family Salmonidae; genus Coregonus; species Coregonus lavaretus. The sequence continues at coordinate 2,103,085 of NC_139997.1, forward strand.
TTTCAAAGATTTTACTGAGTTACAGTTCATATAAGGAAATCAGTGAATTTAAATAAAATTGCTGGATATTGGCGGGAACTGGAACACGCTGTCGTACACGTCGAACCAGAGCATCCCAAACATGCTCAATGGGATAACATTTTCAGCTTCCAGGAATTGTGTACATATCCTTGTGACATGGGGCTGTGCATTATCATGCTTAAACATAAGGTGATGGCGGCGGATGAATGGCACAACAATGGACCTCAGGATCTCGTCACGGTATCTCTGTGCATTAAAATTGAAGTGAAATGCTTACTTACAAGCCCTTAACCAACAATGCAATTTTAAGAAAAAAAAAAAAAAGTGTTAAGTAAAAAATGGACAAGTAAAAAATTAAAATAGCAAATAATTACACGCTGTCTGCCATCTGCCCGGTACAGTTGAAACTTGGGATTCATCCGTGAAGCACACACTTCTCCAGCGTGCCAGCGACCATCCAAGGTGAGCATTTGCCCACTGAAGTCGGTTACGACGCCGAACTGCAGTTAGGTTAAGACCCTGGTGAGGACAATGAGCACGCAGATGAGATTCCATGGACAGAAATTCTTCGGTTGTCCAAACCCACAGTTTCATCAGCTGTCCGGGTGGCTGCTCTCAGATGATCCCGCAGGTAAAGAAGCCGGATGTGGAGGTCCTGGGCTGACGTGGTGACACGTGGTCTGCGGTTGTGAGGCCGGTTGGACGTACTGAATGATTCTCTAAAACGACGTTGGAGGCGGCTTATGGTAGAGAAATTAACATTCAATTATCTGGCAACAGCTCTGGTGGACTTTCCTGTAGTCAGCATGCCAATTGCACGCTCCCTCAAAACTTGAGACATCTGTGGCATTGTGTTACGTGACAAACCTGAACATTTTAAAGTGGCCTTTTATTGTCTCCAGCACAAGGTGCACCTGTCTAATGATCATGCTGTTTAATCAGCTTCTTGATATGCCACACCTGTCAGGTGGATGGATTATCTCGGCAAAGGAGAAATGCTCACTAACAGGGATGTAAACAAATTTGTGCACAAGATTTTAGAGAAATAAGCTTTTTGTGCGTATGGAACGTTTCTGGGATCTTTTATTTCAGGTCATGAAACATGGGACCAACACTTTACATAGTATGTTTATATTTTTGTTCAGTATGTTTAAAATACAACATAGGGTCTCACGGTCCCCTTCTGTGTCTTAATCTGTTTCTTTCTTGTTAAGCATTTTCCAATAATGGAGTGTGAGACCTTATGGGAATCTGAAGGAGAGTAGAGGAATTTAAGACAATTGAGCATAGACTCTCTAGCTACACATAACTCTACTATCATCATTACCATGATTTATAAAATTTAGGCTTAGCTAATTATGTTATCCACTACTAGCTAATAATAATAATAATAATAATAATAATAACAACAGCTGGTGTTTAACATTACTTGCTAACACTAATAGCTAGCTACCCCAGATTAAATGGGTTAGCTAGCTAGTTATCAAAATGTTTGGTCATACACTAACTAGTTAGCTAGCTAGCTAGTAAGTTAGTCTTAAAATTGGAACCACTAGTGTGCTGACAAAGTGTTCAAATGTTAGATAACTTGCTAGCTAGCGTGCTAATCCAAAAAAGCTAGCTAAACAAATTGCATGGAAATTCTGTCATGTCGATGTTATCTAGCTAGCTGGCAGCTAAATTTTGCTAGCTAGCTAGCGAAGCTAATTATCAAGCAAATGTGATCTACTTAGCTAGATAACTATATCATGCAAAAGATTATCTTGTGTTAAATCGTCTAGCAGAATTTCTAATTCAGAAATAATTTATTGGTTTTACCTAATGCTAGCTAACTAGCTAACGTTTCCTAGCTAGCTAGGTAGGCCAGAGGTGCTAGCAAACATTAGCTAGCTAGCTACTTAGCTAGCTAGCTGAGCAGCGTGCTAGTGTAAAAGGGTTGAAATAGACATCCTTGGTTGTATGAGTTTTGCCATAATTAAGCAGCCAGGTTATGTATATGTCTGTATAGCTGTGGAGCCACTTGCTGTATTATTTGTGCAACTGCATCTCTGTGCATATACAGGTTCCAGCCAAAGAGCTGTTAAACTTTGATGGAGGAATGTATCGTGATCCAATGCTGCACCCAGTGTTTTCACTTTTAATGTCTGTTAGGCTGAAAATGATATTGTTTTATAATCACTATCGATGTTGACATGTGATACTTATGTGACGGTGTTACAGAGTTATGTCCTGTATTTACAATTTTACGGACATTTACAAAGTTAGCACGTTGCTGTACGCTAAAGGCTAGCTAGCGTCTGTCTTGTAATTTCCTTGCTAATGAGGTTAGTCACCTCGTGAAGTGTAAATGTATTCTTATTTAATGTCACTCAGATTTCATGATGGATTTGCAGTTGCTCTGAAGTTTACACATTGTGTTGTGTGTTTGTCTGCATAATAAACCGTGAAAGAGAACAGCACTGTGTCCTTTGTCGTCCAAGCATAAATTACACTAGATCATCCAGCAGAACTTCTGTATCCAAAAGTGAAACAAATTTCATAGAGAATTTACCCTCTCTCTTGTGAACAACGTTTTCTTTCACGCAATCTCTTCTGTCTGTCCTTTGCACACTTCTCATAGCCACGTCCATCCAGATTCTTCACGATGAACTGTCACATGATGTCAGTGATTGCAGTCCAAACTCAAGGTAGACAGCCCTCGGCCCTAAACCCTCATCCCTTGAATGACATTTTACATCGTCACATCCGACTGTACCTTAAATGTCCCTTGCCCAAGCGAGGGAGAGTGATGATCGGAGAGGGAACTTCCTCGGTGGAAAACTTGAAATTGAGCATAAAAAGCTATTAATGTACCTAGCAAGCTAACATAGCTCGCTAGCACTCCTATCAGGTGGCTAGCTATAGTTACCCATAGCTGGCTAACTAGTTTTATAGTTTGGTCATTTATTCCAATACATTTCAGAATTCCCAAAAATATGTCTATGAAGCTAGCTATGTTTTATAGGCTCTTCACTACGAGACTAAGCCAATTTGCCAACACTAAAATCAATGTAATCTACAGTTGAAGTCGGAAGTTTACATACACTTAGGTTGGAGTCATTAAAACTCGTTTTTCAACCACTCTACAAATGTCTTGTTAACAAACTATAGTTTTGGCAAGTCGGTTAGGACATCCACTTTGTGCGTGACACAAGTAATTTTTACAACAATTGTTTACAGACAGATTATTTCACTTATAATTCACTGTATCACAATTCCAGTGGGTCACAAGTTTACATACAATAAGTTGACTGTGCCTTTAAACAGCTTGGAAAATTCCAGAAAATGATGTCATGGCTTTAGAAGCTTCTGATAGGCTAATTGACATCATTTGAGTCAATTGGAGGTGTACCTGTGGATGTATTTCAAGGCCTACCTTCAAACTCAGTGCTTCTTTGCTTGACATCATGGGAAAATCAAAAGAAATCAGCCAAGACCTCAGAAAAATAATTGTAGACCTCCACAAGTCTGGTTCATCCTTGGGAGCAATTTCTAAATGCCTGAAGGTACCACGTTTATCTGTATAAACAATAGTATGCAAGTATAAACACCATGGGACCACGCAGCCGTCATACCACTCAGGAAGGAGATGCGTTCGGTCTCTTAGAGATGAACGTACTTTGGTGCGAAAAGTGCAAATCAATTCCAGAACAACAGCAAAGGACCATGTGAAGTTGCTGGAGCAAACAGGTACAAAAGTATCTATATCCACAGCAAAACGAGTCCTATATCGACATAACCTGAAAGGCACCTCAGCAAGGAAGAAGCCACTGCTCATGGGGACAAAGATCGTACTTTTTGGAGAAATGTCCTCTGGTCTGATGAAACAAAAATAGAACTGTTTGGCCATAATGACCATCGCTATGTTTGGAGGAAAAATGGGGTCGCTTGCAAGCCAAAGAACACCATCCCAACCATGAAGCACGGGGTGGCAGCATCATGCTGTGGGGGTGCTTTGCTGCAGGAGGGACTGGTGCACTTCACAAAACAGATGGCATCATGAGGAAGGAAAATTATGTGGATATATTGAAGCAACATCTCAAGACATCAGTCAGGAAGTTAAAGCTTGGTCGCAAATGGTCTTCCAAATGGACAATGACCCCAAGCATACTTCCAAAGTTGTGGCAAAATGGCTTAAGGACAACAAAGTCAAGGTATTGGAGTGGCCATCACAAAGCCCTGAACTCAATCCTATAGAAAATGTGTGTGAACTGAAAAAGTGTGTGCGAGCAAGGAGGCCTACAAACCTGACTCAGTTACACCAGCTCTGTCAGGAGGAATGGGCCAAAATTCAACTTATTGTGGGAAGCTTGTGGAAGGCTACGCAAAACGTTTGACCCAAGTTAAACAATTTAAAGGCAATATTACCAAATACTAATTGAGTGTATGTAAACGCTGACCCACTGGGAATGTGATGAAAGAAATAAAAGCTGAAATAAATCATTCTCTCTACTGTTACTCTGACATTTCACATTCTTAAAATAAAGTGGTGATCCTAACTGACCTAAGACAGGGAATTTGTACTAGCATTGAATTGTGAAAAACTAAGTTTAAATGTATTTGGCTAAGGTGTATGTAAACTTCCGACTTCAACTGTATATTTTTTTTAGCAACCTAGCGACATAAATTTGTTTGACATGCCCAAAAAATGCAGCCGTTTTGACACTTTGCAGGCACAGGAGTATGACACGTGACTACAGTTTGCATTGAATTGTGGGTCATATCAACCCCACAAAGTGCATTTATAAATGGTTAAACCTGGAGTTAAATAGTGGCTCACTATTTGGCAAGCACTGACTGGCTGTCGCACTATTTTGACCAATTTGTTATAACCCATTTATTAATGGTTTATAATGCAGTTACAAATGATTTATTAACCATTTAATAGTGTACTTACAAACCCTTTATAAACCCTTTACAAATGGAACCTAGAGGGGTGATGAACCTGAACTATATTAACGAGTTATCAAACAACCGTCTAAAAAACCGTGTCACAACAAGAGAGAAATAATGCAGAGTTTGCCTCCTTTCCCCAAGACAGTTTGCCTCCTTCCCCAAGACAGTTTGCCTCCTTTCCCCAAGACAGTTTGCCTCCTTTCCCCAAGACAGTTTGCCTCCTTTCCCCAAGACAGTTTGCCTCACCACGACGGTTTGCCTCCTTTCCCCAAGACAGTTTGCCTCCCCACGATGGTTTGCCTCCTTTCCCCAAGACAGTTTGCCTCCCCAAGACAGTTTGCCTCCCCAAGACAGTTTGCCTCCTTTCCCCAAGACAGTTTGCCTCCCCAAGACAGTTTGCCTCCTTTCCCCAAGACAGTTTGCCTCCCCAAGACAGTTTGCCTCCTTTCCCCAAGACAGTTTGTGTTCATTTACCAGCTGTTGGGTAACTACAGAGATACAGAGATACAGATATTACCAGCTGTTGGGTAACTACAGAGATACAGAGATACAGATATTACCAGCTGTTGGGTAACTACAGAGATACAGAGATACAGATATTACCAGCTGTTGGGTAACTACAGAGATACAGAGATACAGATATTACCAGCTGTTGGGTAACTACAGAGATACAGAGATACAGATATTACCAGCTGTTGGGTAACTACAGAGATACAGAGATACAGATATTACCAGCTGTTGGGTAACTACAGAGATACAGATATACAGATATTACCAGCTGTTGGGTAACTACAGAGATACAGAGATACAGATATTACCAGCTGTTGGGTAACTACAGAGATACAGAGATATAGATATTACCAGCTGTTGGGTAACTACAGAGATACAGAGATACAGATATTACCAGCTGTTGGGTAACTACAGAGATACAGAGATACAGATATTACCAGCTGTTGGGTAACTACAGAGATACAGAGATACAGATATTACCAGCTGTTGGGTAACTACAGAGATACAGAGATACAGATATTACCAGCTGTTGGGTAACTACAGAGATACAGAGATACAGATATTACCAGCTGTTGGGTAACTACAGAGATACAGAGATACAGATATTACCAGCTGTTGGGTAACTACAGAGATACAGAGATACAGATATTACCAGCTGTTGGGTAACTACAGAGATACAGAGATACAGATATTACCAGCTGTTGGGTAACTACAGAGTTACAGAGATAGAGATATCAGTGGAATAAATTACGGTACGCGTATTGAGGACTAGAGAGGTTTGACCCAACAGCTCATGACATGAGGTAGTGTCTGAGAACGTAGAATAAACATGTATTTGCGTAGGTCTTTGAGGAGAGCTTGAGCTCAGGCCAGTGGCCAACTGGGTGAAGGCAGGGTGGGGCTGAGGCCTGGGCTGATTACCATGACTAATGCTCTCTCTAGACTGCTGGTGCTACTCTGCCAGGCTAATACGGTCTGACTGATCTATACACCAACACAAGGGTCCAAAATAGCATCCTTTTCCCTGTTTCAGGGGTAGGCAACTAGATTCAGCTCGGGACGATTCTTGTTGGAGTGGATGGAAATGGGGGGGCCAGAACATAATTATAATCATTTGTACACTGCAAATTGACCACGACTAAGCCCAAAAAAGAGATTGTATTTGAAAATGACAATAATTTCATACCTTAAATCAATTGAGACACGATCACATACAGTGGCCTTCAGAAAGTATTCACACCCTTTGACTTTTTCCATATTTTGTTGTGTTACAGCCTGAATTTTAAATGGATTTAATTTAAATTTTGTGTCACTGATCTACCCCAGAATGTCAAAGTAGAATAATGTTTTTTGAAATGTTTACAAATTAATTCAAAATGAAAAGCGGAAATCTCCTGAGTCAATAAGTATTCAAACCTTATGTTCAGGAGTAAACATACTTAACAAGTCACATAATAAGTTGCATGGACTCACTCTGTGTGCAATAATAGTGTTTAACATGATTTTTAAATGACTACCCCAGCTCTGTACGCCACACATACAATTATCTGTAAGGTTCCTCAGTCGAGCATTGAATTTCAAGCACAGATTCAACCACAAAGACCAGGGAGGTTTTCCAATGGTTCGCAAAGAAGGGCACCTATTGGTAGATGGGTAAAAAAAAAAAGCAGACCTTGAATATCCCTTTGAGCATGGTGAAGTTATTAATTAGACTTTGATGGTGTATCAATAAACCCATTCGCTACAAAGATACAGGCGCACTTCCTAACTCAGTTGCCGGAGAGGAATCAATGGTGATTTTAAAACAGATGCAGAGTTTGATGGCTGTGATCGTAGATAACTGAGGATGGATCAACAACATTGTCATTTATGTTAGTATTGTGGAGTAACTACAGAGTGAAAAGAAGGAAGCCTGTACAAAATAAAAAATATTCCAAAACATGCATCCTGTTTTCAATAAGGCACTAAAGCAGTGACGGCCTCAGGCGGCTTAGGGCCCCAGGCTGCTTAGCCCCCCCCCCCCAGGCTGCTTAGCCCCCCCCCTCTCTCCAAGAGAAGGTTAGAATAGTAGAACCCAAGGAGTAAGTTCACAGCAGACATTTCCTGGTTTTCCAGAAATCATGGTTGAAGGATTCAGGATTTCCTGCTTATTCCCTCGTGATCTGGGAAAACCTCCAATTGGGATTTCGGGAAACCCAGGGAATTTATTGAAAGTTCCCAGAATTTTGCAACCCTAGCCTGATATTACAAGAGAATTTTGCAATTTTGTAACAAATGTCATGCAATTCTACTCATTTTCCATTTTGCAACTCTATGTCAGTCACTGACAGTCACTCAACATTTTTTTTTTTTTTGTAAGTTAGTCTAGCCAGCTATCTAAACTTGTAGTGGGGTGATAGGTAGCTTAGTGGTTAAGAGCGTTGTGCCAGTAACCGAAAGGTCGCTGGTTCTAATGCCCGAGCCGACTAGGTGAAAAATCTGTCGATGTGCCCTTGAGCAAGACACTTAACACTAATTGCTCTGGATAAGAGTGTCTGCTAAATGATGTAAAATGTTGGAATAATGGCACCAATTGTGCAATTTTTTTCGCGTTGTTTGTAACTTATTTTGTACATATTGTTTATGACCGAAAAGAGCTTCTGGATATCAGAACAGAAATTACTCACCTCGAACTGAACTAAGATTTTTTTATTTAACGAGTCGGACGCGAAGGATTTACTCCAGATACCCGACCAGGCGCAAATTCCTGTCATTCGCATGAAGAGAAGAAGGCGGGTACCTTGTGAGAACTCGTCGGCGAGTGGATAACCCGCCTCTACCATCCGTCCTATTGGATGAGCTCCGTTCAACACTATCCTACCAACGGGACATTAAAAACTGTAATATCTTATGTTTCACCGAGTCGTGGCTGAACGACGACATGGATAATATACAGTTGGCTGGTTTTTCCGTGCATTGGCAAGATGGAACAGCTGCCTCACAAAGGGTGGCGGTCTGTGTCTATTTGTCAATAACAGCTGGTGCGCAAAATCAAATATTAAGGAAGTCTCAAGGTATTGCTCGCCTGAGGTAGAGTATCTCATGATAAACTGTAGACCACACTATTTACTAAGAGAGTTTAATCTATATTTTTCGTAGCTGTCTATTTACCCCCACAAACCGACGCTGGCACTATGACCGCACTCAACGAGCTGTATAAAGCCATAAGCAAACAAGAAAATGCTCATCCAGAGGCTACGCTCCTAGTGGCCGGGGTCTTTAATGCAGGGAAACTTAAATCTGTTTTACCTCATTTCTACCAGCATGTTAAATGTGCAACCAGAGGAAAAAAAACCTCTAGACTACCTTTACTCCAAACACAGAGACGCATACAAAGCTCTCCCTCGCCCTCCATTTGGAAAATCTGACCATAATTCTATTCTATCCTCCTGATTCCTGCTTATGAGCAAAAACTAAAGCAAGAAATACCAGTGACTCGCTCAATGCGGAAGTGGTCAGATGACGCAGATGCTAAGCTACAGGACTGTTTTGCTAGCACAGACTGGAATATGTTCCGGGACTCATCCGATGGCATTTGAGGAGTACACCACATCAGTCACTGGCTTCATCAATAAGTGCATCGATGACGTTGTCCCCACAGTGACCGTACATTTACATTTACATCATTTAGCTGACGTACGTACATACCCCAACCAGAAGTCATGGATTACAGGCAACATCCACACTGAGCTAAAGGGTAGAGCTGCCGCTTTCAAGAAGCGGGACTCTAATCCGGACGCTTATAAAACATCCCGCTATGGCCTCCGACGAACCATCAAACAGGCAAAGAGTCAATACAGGACTAAGATTGAATCCTAAAACACTGTCTCCGACGCTCGTCAGATGTGGCAGGGCTTGCAAACTATTACGGACTACAAAGGGAAGCACAGCTGTGAGCTGCCCAGTGACACAAGCCTACCAGATCAGTTAAATGACTTCTACGTGTGCTTCAACGCAAGTAACACTGAAGCATGCATGAGAGCACCAGCTGTTCTGGATGACTGTGTGATCACGCTCGACATAGCCAATGTGAGTAGGGCCAGACAGATTACCAGGACGTGTACTCCAAGCATGCGCTAACCAACTGGAAAGTGTCTTAACTGACATTTTCAACCTGTCCCTTGCCGAGTCTGTAAAACCTACATGTTTCAAGCAGACCACCATAGTCCCTGTGCCCAAGAACACTAAGGTAACCTGCCTAAATGACTACCGACCCGTAGGTCTCACGTCTGTAGCCATGAAGTGCTTTGAAAGGCTGGTCATGGCTCACATCAACACCATCATCCCAGAAACCCTAGACCAACTCCAATTGCATATCGACCCACAGATGATGCAATCTCAATCGCACTCCACACTGCCCTTTCCCACCTGGACAAAAGGAACACCAATGTGAGAATGCTGTTCATTGACTACAGCTCAGCGTTCAACACCATAGTGACCTCAAAGCTCATCACTAAGCCAAGGACCCTGGGACTAAACACCTCCCTCTGCAACTGGATCCTGGACTTCCTGACGCCCCCAGGTGGTAAGGGTAGGCAACAACACATCTGCCACGCTGATCCTCAACACAGGGGCCCCCACAGGGGTGCGTGCCTTGTCCCCTCCTGTACTCCCTGTGGTCCTCTGTAGCTCAATTGGTAGAGCATGGCGCTTGTAACGCCAGGGTAGTGGGTTCGATCCCCGGGACCGCCCATACGTAAAAATGTATGCACACATGACTGTAAGTCGCTTTGGATAAAAGCGTCTGCTAAATGGCATATTATTATTCAAACATGACTGCGTGGCCAAGCATGACTCCAACACCATCATTAAGTTTGCCGATGACACAACTGTGGTAGGCCTGATCACTGACAATGATGAGACAGCCTATAGGGAGGAGGTCAGAGACCTGGCAGTGTGGTGCCAGGTCAACAACCTCTCCCTCAACGTGATCAAGACAAAGCAGATGATCGTGGACTACAGGAAAAGGAGGGCCGAGCACGCCTCCATTCTCATTGACGGGGCTGTAGTGGAGCAGGTTGAGAGCTTCAAGTTCCTTGGTGTCCACATCACCAACAAACTATCATGGTCCAAACACACCAAGACAGTCGTGAAGAGGGCACGACAACTCCTATTCCCCTTAGGAGACTGAAAAGATTTGGAATGGGTCCTCAGATCCTTAAAAAGTTCTACAGCTGCTTCATCGAGAGCATCCAGGCGGTGTCAGAGGAACTGGTTGCATCATTGCCTGCGTATGGCCCAGTACATCACTGGGGCTACAACATGTCAAACGAAACGAAATGCAGCTAGTTTGCTGTCTTCCAGCTTAAATTTGAAGTGATTATGTTAGCTGTGTAGTTGGCTAGCTGATCTGAACAGTGTCCTGGCAAGACCAAATGTTCTATGCCAGGCAAAATCATTACCTCATTTTTATGGATGTATCCAAATAAATGTCACTAGAAAACAGCTTAAACGAACTCAAATGCCGTTACTTTTCTGCTATTCTGGCTGCACTGTTAGACGTGATAGTGTTAGCCGAAGTTGGCTAGCTAGCAAGCAAGAAATGAGAACATTGCCAACCAACATGTCAACGGAACACTTACAACAAATGACTGGGTTGCGTCTCTGGCAAACTAACCAATAGAATGAACGACCAGCCGGCTTGGGTAGCAATTGTAGATTTGTTTAGGGACTACATCTCGTGGAAGGATGAAATAGTATTAATAAATTCATCAAAATAACATTTTTTTAATGAAAATATGTTAATCACTTCGTCTCTGGCCTAAAAACACCTGCGCCAACATATTCTCCAAACACTGGCTTCTCTGGCATTGAAATATAGTCCACTACTAGCCTAACCCTGCCCTATATAGTCCACTACTAGCCTAACCCTATCCTATATAGTCCACTACTAGCCTAACCCTGCCCTATATAGTCCACTACTAGCCTAACCCTATCCTATATAGTCCACTACTATCCTAACCCTGCCCTATATAGTCCACTACTAGCCTAACCCTGCCCTATATAGTCCACTACTAGCCTAACCCTGCCCTATATAGTCCACTACTAGCCTAACCCTGCCCTATATAGTCCACTACTAGCCTAACCCTGCCCTATATAGTCCACTACTAGCCTAACCCTATCCTATATAGTCCACTACTAGCCTAACCCTGCCCTATATAGTCCACTACTAGCCTAACCCTATCCTATATAGTCCACTACTATCCTAACCCTGCCCTATATAGTCCACTACTAGCCTAACCCTGCCCTATATAGTCCACTACTAGCCTAACCCTGCCCTATATAGTCCACTACTATCCTAACCCTGCCCTATATAGTCCACTACTAGCCTAACCCTGCCCTATATAGTCCACTACTATCCTAACCCTGCCCTATATAGTCCACTACTAGCCTAACCCTGCCCTATATAGTCCACTACTAGCCTAACCCTGCCCTATATAGTCCACTACTATCCTAAGCCAGAACCTCATCTTTCTGCTTCCTCTACTCCCTTTATCCACTAATTATGCAGCCCAGGAGCTCTGAGGATTATACATGGAGATACACAAAGCTTCTTCTTCCATTACTCATAGCAGTTCCAAGCACCAAGCTTACTCAACACAGAGTCTAGACAGTTCCAAGGATCCAAGCTTACTCAACACGGAGTCTAGACAGTTCCAAGGATCCAAGCTTACTCAACACGGAGTCTAGACAGTTCCAAGGATCCAAGCTTACTCAACACAGAGTCTAGACAGTTCCAAGGATCCAAGCTTACTCAACACAGAGTCTAGACAGTTCCAAGGATCCAAGCTTACTCAACACGGAGTCTAGACAGTTCCAAGGATCCAAGCTTACTCAACACAGAGTCTAGACAGTTCCAAGGATCCAAGCTTACTCAACACGGAGTCTAGACAGTTCCAAGGATCCAAGCTTACTCAACACAGAGTCTAGACAGTTCCAAGGATCCAAGCTTACTCAACACAGAGTCTAGACAGAGGTTGATGATCTTCTTCCATCTTACAGGTTGAGGAATCAATGGAGAAACCCTTAACGAAAATCGCCTGAAGACATGATTCCTGATTACTGTGTGGTTTGAATAGCGGTAGATATTTGCAGGCAAGAAGATTAGTCTTGAGTTGCCACTCTTCCAAGCCTTGCATATTGAGGTTCAATTAACTCCAACTCAGACTAACTAACACTGTCCCTTGTGTCTGACTGTTATGAGCTTAACCTCTCTCCGGAGATGAGTGATACAACTGTTCCCTTGAATCTTTTGCCGACGTCAGATTTGGTTACTTCCCGAGTGGCGCAGTGGTCTAAGGCATTGCATCGCAGTGCTAACTGTGCCACTAGAGATCCTGGTTCGAATCCAGGCTCTGTCGTAGCCGGCCGCGACCGGGAGACTCATGGGGCGGTGCACAATTGGCCAAGTGTCGTCCAGGGTAAGGGAGGGAATGGCCGGCAGGGATGTAGAGCATGGTGTTTGCAACACCAGGGTTGTGGGTTTGATTCCCACAGGGGGCCAGTATGAAAAATAAAAAAATAATGTATGCACTCACTAACTGTAAGTCGCTCTGGATAAGAGCGTCTGCTAAATGACTGTAAATGTTACCATGAGGCAATATGAAAATACGCCATGCAAGTGTTTCATTGAAAAGTCATTGCACACAATTCCTCTATGCTGAAATACTACAAATACGAGGCACAGTAATGGGAACTGGTACGTTGTCTGCATTTACATTTGGATAAGATTGATAAGAGCAATGCCAGAGGCAAATTACCATAAGTAGTTTTTGTGTATTTGCCTGTTGTCGGTTGTTGCTTAGGGCCTATGACTTTGTCTTTTCAGTACAGTAAAAGGTTTCAAGGGGATTGAAATGAATCCCGACATGTGAAGGAGGTTTTTCAGTACAGTAACAGGTTTCAAGGTGATTGAAATGAATCCCGACATGTGAAGGAGGTTTGTCAGTACAGTAAAAGGTTTCAAGGTGATTGAAATGAATCCCAACATGTGAAGGAGGTTTTTCAGTACAGTAAAAGGTTTCAAGGTGATTGAAATGAATCCCGACATGTGAAGGAGGTTGTTCAGTACAGTAAAATGTTTCAAGGTGATTGAAATGAATCCCAACATGTGAAGGAGGTTTTTCAGGACAGTAAAATATTTCAAGGTGATTTAAATGAATCCCAACATGTGAAGGAGGTTTTTCAGTACAGTAAAAGGTTTCAAGGTGATTGAAATGAATCCCAACATGTGAAGGAGGATTTTCAGTACAGTAAAAGGTTTCAAGGTGATTGAAATGAATCCCAACATGTGAAGGAGGTTTTTCAGTACAGTAAAAGGTTTCAAGGTGATTGAAATGAATCCCAACATGTGAAGGAGGTTTTTCAGTACAGTAAAATATTTCAAGGTGATTGAAATGAATCCCAACATGTGAAGGAGGTTTTTCAGTACAGTAAAAGGTTTCAAGGTGATTGAAATGAATCCCAACATGTGAAGGAGGTTTTTCAGTACAGTAAAAGGTTTCAAGGTGATTGAAATGAATCCCAACATGTGAAGGAGGTTTTTCAGTACAGTAAAAGGTTTCAAGGTGATTGAAATGAATCCCAACATGTGAAGGAGGTATGTCGAGACGTAAGAGCCAGGCTCAGTCTTGTTCTTCAAACGTGACCTGACAACTCAAAACACTTTCATTTGTTATTTGGGACCCTTCAAGAACCAATACTAAACTCAACTTTTGATTTGTTTTTACCTCTTTGTTGAGAACCATTGTTTCATTGCAAAAAGGTGAAGTTTTTAGAAATGTAACTCCAATGGTGTGTAATGAACTGAGCACACTGAAATCGGTGACATCACCCCTCACTTGAGAGTCATCTCCCCTCCAAGAACATGTAAAGTTACTGGAAATTAGGTTATGGCCTTTAGTGTGCAATAGAATGTGATGAAAGCACAGGGGAATGTCCCCTTTCAACAATGCCCAGTTCTGTACCACATTTCTTCCTTATTAAATTCAGATGTAACCGTAGCTCAGTTGGTAGAGCATGGCGCTTGCAACGCCAGGGTTGTGGGTTTGTTTCCCACGGGGGGGCCAGTATGAAAATGCATGCACTCACTAACTCTGGATAAGAGCGTCTGCTAAATGACTAAAATGTAAAATGTGTCCACGTCATCATACACTGTTGCGTTCAATGCATTTAGAAACCCTACAAAATCTATACTTGCTTTATAAGTCTATGTTAGAAAGGAAACCAGTGGAAACCAGTGACACAGGACTCACGTCCAGCATGATTTAACAGTGTATATCCTCTCCAGCCTTGAAAGAGCGGAACTTTTGATGAGGCTTCTGTATGAACCAATAGTCCTTCTCATTAGGCAGGTAAAATGAGAACCAGACCGTCTCTGTGATGCCCTCAAGAACACTAGTCTGCGTTCCAAATGGCACCCTATTCCTTATATAGTGTACAGCACAGGATGCTGCTGAGGGGAGGACGACTTGTTATAACGGCTGGAACGGGAGCCAATGGAATGGCATCAAACACATGGAAATGTTAAGTAGCCGAGCAGCTAAGAGCGTTGTGCCAGTAACCGAAAGGTCGCTAGTTCGAATCCACAAGCTCATTAGGTGAAAAATCTGAGGATGTGCCGTTGAGCAAGGCACTTAACCCTAATTGCTCCTGTAAGTTGCTCTGGAAAGGTGTGTCTGCTAAATGACTAAAATATTAAATGTTACTATGATGTTACTACAATGTTACTATGATGTTCCTATGGTGTTACTACGATGTTACTATGATGTTAGGTAACTTAGCGGTTAATAGTGTTGGGCCAGTAACCAAAAGGTTGCTGGTTCGAATCCCCAAGTTGACTAGGTGAAAAATATGTTGATGTGCCCTTGAGCAAGGCACTTAACCCTAATTGCTCCTGTAAGTCGCTCTGGATAAGAGCGTCTGCTAAATGACTAAAATGTACAATGTTACTATGGTGTTACTATGATGTTACTATTGTGTTACTATGGTGTTACTATGGTGTTACTATGATGTTATGATGATGTCACTATGGTGTTACTATGATGTTACTATGATGTTACTATGGCGTTACTATGGCATTACTATGACGTTACTATGGCATTACTATGGTGTTACAATTGAGTTACTATGGTGTTACTATGATGTTACTATGGCGTTACTATGGCATTACTTTGGCATTACTATGGTGTTACTATGACGTTATGATGATGTTACTATGGTGTTACTATGATGTTATGATGATGTTACTATGGTGTTACTATGGTGTTACTATGACGTTACTATGGGGTTACTATGATGTTACTATGATGTTACTATGACGTTGCTATGGTGTTACTATGGTGTTATTATGGTGTTACTATGACGTTGCTATGGTGTTTTGATGCTTTTGGTTTGGTCAGTGTCTCATCCCTTAATTGTAAATTATAGACATGACACAGACACACACGCAGGCACGCCTCAAGCACACACACACACACACACACACACACACACACACGCACACACACACACACACACACACACACACACACACGCACACACACACACACACACACACACACACACACACACACACAGACCATGGAGGACAATATAATAACAGGAGTCATGGTGATGCACCGTTACTCAACAACGTTTCGTAATCTTGTAAAACCAGAAAAACCCAAATCAAACCGGGAAACTTTAGTTGGTGTGGTGCGTACATGAGTCACGTGGTATAAAACGCTCAGGACTGAAGTAGTATCAGTGAGGGTTAATTCATTTGGACAGTTGGAAATGTTAAATCCTCTGGGGCTTAACACACAGGCCTGGCTAAGTAGGGTAAATAGAGTTGAAGCTACTGTGATCAATATCCGATAGTAGAACTCCGTGTTGGGTTAACTGTTAACCTCGACGGGATCGGTGTCCCGTATACGGGACGGTTGAGCTAACGTGCGCTAATGTGATTAGCATGGCCGTTGTAAGTAACAGCAAACTTTCCTATATGGACAGAACAAATAACTTATGGACAGAAAGCCTAAATCGTATGTAAAATGTGTCCACGTCATCATACACTGTTTCATTCAATGCATTTAGAAACCCTAAAAAATCTATACTTGCTTTATAAGTCTATGTTAGAAAGGAAACCAGTGGAAACCAGTGACACAGGACTCACGTCCAGCATGATTTAACAGTGTATATCCTCTCCAGCCTTGAAAGAGCGGAACTTTTGATGAGGCTTCTGTATGAACCAATAGTCCTTCTCATTAGGCAGGTAAAATGAGAACCAGACCGTCTCTGTGATGCCCTCAAGAACACTAGACTGCATCCCAAATGGCACCCTATTCCTTATATAGTGGACAGCACAGGATGCTGCTGAGGGGAGGACGACTTGTAATAACGGCTGGAACGGAGCCAATGGAATGGCATCAAACACATGGAAATGTTAAGTAGCCGAGCAGCTAAGAGCGTTGTGCCAGTAACCGAAAGGTCGCTAGTTCGAATCCACAAGCTCATTAGGTGAAAAATCTGAGGATGTGCCGTTGAGCAAGGCACTTAACCCTAATTGCTCCTGTAAGTTGCTCTGGAAAGGTGTGTCTGCTAAATGACTAAAATATTAAATGTTACTATGATGTTACTACAATGTTACTATGATGTTCCTATGGTGTTACTACGATGTTACTATGATGTTAGGTAACTTAGCGGTTAATAGTGTTGGGCCAGTAACCGAAAGGTTGCTGGTTCGAATCCCCAAGTTGACTAGGTGAAAAATATGTTGATGTGCCCTTGAGCAAGGCACTTAACCCTAATTGCTCCTGTACGTCGCTCTGGATAAGAGTGTCTGCTAAATGACTAAAATGTACAATGTTACTATGGTGTTACTATGATGTTACTATGGTGTTACTATGATGTTACTATGATGTTACTATGATGTTACTATGGTGTTACTATTGTGTTACTATGATGTTACTATGGTGTTACTATTGTGTTACTATGATGTTACTATGGTGTTACTATGATGTTACTATGGTGTTACTATGATGTTACTATGGTGTTACTATGGTGTTACTATTGTGTTACTATGATGTTACTATGGTGTTACTATGATGTTACTATGATGTTACTATGGTGTTACTATGATGTTAGTATAGTGTTACTATTGTGTTACTATGATGTTACTATGGTGTTACTATGATGTTACTATGGTGTTACTATAATGTTACTATGGTGTTACTATGATGTTACTATGATGTTACTATGGTGTTACTATGGTGTTACTATTGTGTTACTATGATGTTACTATGGTGTTACTATGGTGTTACTATGATGTTACTATGCTGTTACTATGGTGTTACTATGGTGTTACTATGATGTTACTATGATGTTACTATGGTGTTACTATAATGTTACTATGGTGTTACTATGATGTTACTATGGTGTTACTATTGTGTTACTATGATGTTACTATGGTGTTACTATGGTGTTACTATGATGTTACTATGCTGTTACTATGGTGTTACTATGATGTTACTATGATGTTAGTATGGTGTTACTATGGTGTTACTATGATGTTACTATGGTGTTACTATGATGTTACTATGGCGTTACTATTGTGTTACTATGGTGTTACTATGATGTTATGATGATGTTACTATGGTGTTACTATGATGTTACTATGATGTTACTATGGCGTTACTATGGCGTTACTATGGCATTACTATGGTGTTACTACTGTGTTACTATGGTGTTACTATGATGTTACTATGGGGTTACTATGACGTTATGATGATGTTACTATGGTGTTAGTATGGTGTTACTATGGTGTTACTATGGTGTTACTATGGTGTTACTATGATGTTACTATGATGTTACTATGACGTTGCTATGGTGTTACTATGGTGTTATTATGGTGTTACTATGACGTTGCTATGGTGTTTTGATGCTTTTGGTTTGGTCAGTGTCTCATCCCTTAATTGTAAATTATAGACATGACACAGACACACACGCACGCACACGCAGCATGTGCGCAGACACACACGCAGGCACGCCTCATGCACACACACACACACACACACACACACACACACACACACACACACACACACACACACACAGACCATGGAGGACAATATAATAACAGGAGTCATGGTGATGCAACTTTACTCAACAACGTTTCGTAATCTTGTAAAACCAGAAAAACCCAAATCAAACCGGGAAACTTTAGTTGGTGTGGTGCGTACATGAGTCACGTGGTATAAAACGCTCAGGACTGAAGTAGTATCTGTGAGGGTTAATTCATTTGGACAGTTGGAAATGTTAAATCCTCTGGGGCTTAACACACAGGCCTGGCTAAGTAGGGTAAATAGAGTTGAAGCTACTGTGATCAATATCCGATAGTAGAACTCCGTGTTGGGTTAACTGTTAACCTCGACGGGATCGGTGTCCCGTATACGGGACGGTTGAGCTAACGTGCGCTAATGTGATTAGCATGACCGTTGTAAGTAACAGCAAACTTTCCTATATGGACAGAACAAATAACCTATGGACAGAAAGCCTAAATCCTTGTTAATCTAACTGCACTGTCCAATTTACAGTAGCCATTACATTGAAAAAAGACCATGCTATTGTTTGAGGAGAGTGCACAGCAACAAGAAATGTATCACAGCAACTGGTTTGATACATCCACCTCTGAAGGTAAATAATGTACTTACATTCAGTAATCTTGCTCTGATTCATCATCCTGAGGGTTCCAGAGATAAAATGTCGCACAGTTTTGTTTGATAAAATCAATTTTTATATTCAAATGTAAGAACTGGGTTCTACAGTTTGACCCCTTGCTGTTTCTGGCTCCACACCCACCCCGACCGGCCATCTAGATGTGTCAAAGTTAGCACATGAGCTAATGATCCATCATGTATGACATTCCTGGGAGTGTGTAAACTTACATTTTGTATTACCATATTTTTGTATGTTCTCTATAGTTATGTACTTGAAAATGTATCAATTGACACATTTGGGCAGACTTGATACAAAATAGTCCAGTATTGCAATGTTTCACTGGATCAATATGAAACTTTGCACACACACTGCTGCCATCTAGTGGTCAACACATAAATTGCGCACAAACTGATCCCGCTATGCCCTCCGACGAACCATCAAACAGGCAAAGAGTCAATACAGGACTAAGATTGAATCGCACTACACCGGCTCTGACGCTCGTCGGATGTGGCAAGGCTTGAAAACTATTACAGACTACAAAGGGAAGCACAGACGCGAGCTGCCCAGTGACACAAGCCTACCAGATGAGCTAAACCACTTCTATGCTCGCTTCGAGGCAAGCAACACTGAAACTTGCATGAGAGCACCAGCTGTTCCGGATGACTATGTCAGAGGACTGAGACGGATTACCAGGACGTGTACTCCGAGCATGTGCTGACCAACTGACAAGTGTCTTCACCGACATTTTCAACATGTCCCTGACTGAGTCTGTAATACCAACATGTTTCAAGCAGACCACCATAGTCCCCGTGCCCAAGGACACTAAGATAACCTGCCTAAATGACTACCGACCCGTAGCACTGACGTCTGTAGCCATGAAGTGCTTTGAAAGGTTGGTCATGGCTCACATCAACACCATTATCCCAGAAACCCTAGACCCACTCCAATTTGCATACCGCCCCAACAGATCCACAGAGGATGCAATCTCTATTGCACTCCACACTGCCCTTTCCCACCTGGACAAGAGGAACACCTACGTGAGAATGCTATTCATTGACTACAGCTCAGCGTTCAACACCATAGTGCCCTCAAAACTCTTCACTAAGCTAAGGACCCTGGGACTAAACACCTCCCTCTGCAACTGGATCCTGGACTTCCTAATGGGCCGCCCCCAGGTGATAACGGTAGGTAACAACACATCTGCCACGCTGATCCTCAACACGGGGGCCCCTCAGGGCTGCGTGCTCAGTCCCCTCCTCTATTCCCTGTTCACCCATGACTGCATGGCCAGGCACGACTCCAACACCATCATTAAGTTTGCCGATGACACAAGAGTGGTAGGCCTGATCACCGACAACGATGAGACAGCCTATAGGGAGGAGGTCAGAGACCTGGCCGTGTGGACTGCAGGAAAAAAAAGAGGACTGAGCACGCCCCCATTCTCATCGACGGGGCTGTAGTGGAACAGGTTGAGAGCTTCAAGTTCCTTGGTGTCCACATCACCAACAAACTATCATGGTCCAAACACACCAAGACAGTCGTGAAGAGGGCACGACAAAGCCTATTCCCCCTCAGGAGACTGAAAAGATTTGGCATGGGTCCTCAGATCCTCAAAAAGTTATACAGCTGCACCATCGAGAGCATCCAGGCGGTGTCAGAGGAATGCCCTCAAAATTGTCAAAGACTCCAGCCACCCTAGTCATAGACCGTTCTCTCTGCTACCACATGGCAAGCGGTACCGGAGCGCCAAGTCTAGGTCCAAAAGGCTTCTCAACAGCTTCTACCCCCAAGCCATCTTTTTACGCTGCTGCTACTCTGTTAATTATTTATGCATAGTCACTTTAACTCTACCCACATGTACATATTACCTCAACTACCTCAATTAGCCGGTGCCCCCGCACATTGACTCTGCACCGGTACCCCCCTGTATATTTAGCCTCCCTACTGTTATTTTATTTTACTTCTGCTCTTTTTTTCTCAACACTTTTTTTTTGTTGTTGTTTTATTTTACTTTTTTATTAAGAAATAAATGCATTGTTGGTTAATGGCTGTAAGTAAGCATTTCACGGTAATGTCTACACCTGTTGTATTCGGCATATTATTATTTTTTGATTTGATTTGATATCTCTTGCATTTCAAAGATGATGGAAAAAACAACATATTTTACCAGATCCAATGTCTTATATTCTCCTACATTAATTTCACATTTCCACAAACTTCAAAGTGTTTCCTTTCAAATGGTATCAAGAATATGCATATCCTTGCTTCAGGTCCTGAGCTACAGGCAGTTAGATTTGGGTATGTCATTTTAGGCAAAACTTTTTAAAAAAAGGGTCCAATCTTTAAGAAGTTAACATGCTATTTCCACATGCTTAGAACAACCACCCACTCAAACATGTTAGCAACGATGGGCATGGGCAGTTGATTTAAAACATACAGTATCAATTGCAAGGGACCATTGATGCACACTGAAGTATTGTAAATGGAACATTCTGGCAGGAATATTACATGTTGCTGTACATCACAGCTAAGAAATGTAATAATCAAGTGGCAAGTGAAGCTTACACTGTTGTAGGATTGCCTGACTAAATAATGTATAGGCTATCTCAGGAGAGTTACAGAAAACACCAGCAGGTCAGTGAGTTTCTCCACTGAGAACCTAGAGCACTGGGCGAGAGATTAGTCCTGCACAGACAGGAGGAAGAATCAATATCAGTCCAATATCTCTTCTCAGGTTAGCGTTTTTCACCATGAATCCTGCTCTGGAGGCAACTCTGCAGAGTGGTCACAAAGTCATTTCAAATGTTTCCCTGACCTTAACCACACTCCTAACCCTAATGCCTAACCCTAACCTTAAATTAATTTTTGTTTTCATGTATTTTTTTTTATTATAGCCAATTTTGACTTTGCAGCCTGGCCTATCTAAGGAGAAATTACTCCGTTCTGCCTCCAGGACAAGACTCATGACAATAAACGTCAACCTGCTATCTCTTCATATTGAGCACTTGTAGTACTGCAAAAATATCCAAGCAAGTGACTCAGTTCATATTAAGCAGATTCCCCATCTATTTCACACGTAAAAAGGAAATCCTTTGTGAGATAAGACAAAAAAAAAAAAAATCTGTCTTTATCCCCTGTTGCACCATTTGAGACACTGAACATTCTGCAAAATGTTATGTTTATGTTTTGTTTCTTGCTGTTAAGAGGGAAACAAAGTGAAACAAAGCATGATGTTATCAGATGTGATCTGAGGCATCTGAATCCTGGGTTCGTGGCTTGCTGGAAAGGCGTCTGGGCGGCGGGGCATGGCGGCGTAGCGGGGGTACTCATGCAGCAGTAACCTAATTGCATACTGAACTGGCAGTAGATCTAAAAATAGAGATGCGTACTCCTTAACAGCTTACTGAAAGGTCATGGTCTCTTTTTCATGCTTTTATTTCTTGAAAGTAGCTGACCCACAAAATCAGCATCTCTAAATGACAGTACATTGATTTGATGACAGTAAATTGAAAGAGCGAATAAACCAAATATATCGCCAACATTTCTGAAATCAGCTCCCATTGATGAGTAGTTTTTCTCTCTGTATATACATTCAGTAGTTGTGGTCTTATTCATACTATACATTAATAGAACTACGAGTTACTGTGTGCAATCCACTACGGAAAACAACAATGGACATTTTCAGAGCTTAATTTTTAAGTAATATCATAGATTTGTATTCAAAGAATTATCCCTCTATACAGCAAGATTGAAATGTAATGTTATCCCAAAGCAAAGTGCCTTTAATAAACTTCAGCTTGGTGTTTTTGTTCTGACAAAACGACATGTTTATGTCAATGTTTATTCTAGAGGCTGGTGATGACACACACATATGCACACACACTCTAGAACACACTCTACACACACTCTAGAACATGCACTCTACACACACTCTAGAACACGCACTCTACACACTCTAGAACTGTTACGCACGCCTCTCGGAAGAGGGAACGCAACACCCTGCTCCAACTCAACTCTCCGTGGGGTGAAAGAGGTATGGGACTGTAGGTGTGAGTAAGGATGACAAAAGGCAGAGAATACCGTTAACAGGGAATTTATTCCTTCGCACGGTAAGTTTGGGGAAAAAGGGCTGGACGGAACCAAAGCAAAGAAAGTAAATATCAAAGCCCCCCTCTCCTACCTTACCTGCCAACCCACTACTTACTTATCTAGCACCACCTGGTGCACTAACCAAAATACAAGGGATGGTCCGCCCAGGTCTTTCCTAGTGTGCATAGACAGTTAACTTCTACGGGTAATGTATGCCCGCGGGCCTCTTGCCTAAGCACTCCCTAGGTGCCTTCCCCTTCCCCCCTTGGGAACAAATGAAACAAAAATAGCACAAACTGGTTCACAACAAAAACCTGAGAAAAAAACTAACTCAGGACATTAAAGAAACTCTGAGCCACAAACTAACACAAAACATTCCAATCAGCTCTCACAGCAACAACTACACAGTACATACCAAATGTCTTAGCAACAACCAACATGCTATAACTCTCAGCAATTCTGGTTCCCTTCTCCTCTTCTGAGCAACAGAACTGGGGCTTATATAGCTTCAGAAGGAGTTGGTGATTGGAGACAGCTGCGTCCTGACGAGGGCGCAGGGTGAGCTCTCCAATCATCAATGTTCATTGACCAATCAGCTGCTTGTTGGGGAATTTCAGGAACCCATTTCCTGAACTACATACATGAAAATACACAACCTACAACACAAAAACTGTAACAAGAACATGCACCCTACACACACACTCTAGAACACACACTACACACTCTAGAACACACACTACACACTCTAGAACACACACTACACACTCTAGAACACGCACTCTACTCAAACACTCTAGAACACACACTCTACACACACACTCTAGAACACACACTCTACACACACACTCTAGAACACACACTCTAGAACACACACTCTACACACACACTCTAGAACACGCACTCTACTCAAACACTCTAGAACACACACTCTACACACACACTCTAGAACACACACTCTACACACACACTCTAGAACACGCACTCTACTCAAACACTCTAGAACACACACTCTACACACACACTCTAGAACACGCACTCTACTCAAACACTCTAGAACACACACTCTACACACAGACTCTAGAACACACACTCTACACACACACTCTAGAACACACACTCTACACACACACTCTAGAACACACACTCTACACACACACTCTAGAACACGCACTCTACTCAAACACTCTAGAACACACACTCTACACACACACTCTAGAACACGCACTCTACACACACACTCTACACACACTCTACTCAAACACTCTAGAACACACACTCTACACACACACTCTAGAACACGCACTCTACACACACACTCTACACACACTCTACTCAAACACTCTAGAACATGCACTCTACACACACACTCTAGAACACGCACTCTACACACACACTCTAGAACACGCACTCTACTCAAACACTCTAGAACACGCACTCTACACACACTCTACTCAAACACTCTAGAACACGCACTCTACACACACACTCTAGAACACGCACTCTACACACACACACTCTAGA
The DNA here is from genome assembly GCF_964263955.1 of Coregonus lavaretus. Classification (NCBI taxonomy): domain Eukaryota; kingdom Metazoa; phylum Chordata; class Actinopteri; order Salmoniformes; family Salmonidae; genus Coregonus; species Coregonus lavaretus. The sequence continues at coordinate 2,127,898 of NC_139997.1, forward strand.
ACACGCACTCTACTCAAACACTCTAGAACACGCACTCTACACACACTCTACTCAAACACTCTAGAACATGCACTCTACACACACACTCTAGAACACGCACTCTACACACACACTCTACACACTCTACTCAAACACTCTAGAACACACACTCTACACACACACTCTAGAACACGCACTCTACACACACACTCTAGAACACGCACTCTACTCAAACACTCTAGAACACGCACTCTACACACACACTCTAGAACACGCACTCTACACACACACTCTAGAACACGCACTCTACACACACACTCTAGAACACGCACTCTACACACACACTCTAGAACACGCACTCTACACACACACTCTAGAACACACACTCTACACACACACTCTAGAACATGCACTCTACACACACACTCTAGAACACGCACTCTACACACACACTCTAGAACACGCACTCTACACACACACTCTAGAACACGCACTCTACACACACACTCTAGAACACGCACTCTACACACACACTCTAGAACACGCACTCTACACACACACTCTAGAACACGCACTCTACACACACACTCTAGAACACGCACTCTACACACACACTCTAGAACACGCACTCTACACACACACTCTAGAACACGCACTCTACACACACACTCTAGAACACGCACTCTACACACACACTCTAGAACACGGACTCTACACACACACTCTAGAACACGCACTCTACACACACACTCTAGAACACGCACTCTACACACACACTCTAGAACACGCACTCTACACACACACTCTAGAACACGCACTCTACACACACACTCTAGAACACGCACTCTACACACACACTCTAGAACACGCACTCTACACACACACTCTAGAACACGCACTCTACACACACACTCTAGAACACGCACTCTACTCAAACACTCTAGAACACGCACTCTACACACACACTCTAGAACACGCACTCTACACACACACTCTAGAACACGCACTCTACTCAAACACTCTAGAACACGCACTCTACACACACACTCTAGAACACGCACTCTACACACACACTCTAGAACACGCACTCAACTCAAACACTCTAGAACACGCACTCTACACACACACTCTAGAACACGCACTCTACACACACTCTAGAACATGCACCCTACACACACACTCTAGAACACGCACTCTACTCAAAAACTCTAGAACACGCACTCTACACACACTCTAGAACACGCACTCTACACACACACACTAGAACATGCACTCTACACACACACACTCTAGAACACGCACTCTACACACACACACTAGAACATGCACTCTACACACACACACTCTAGAACATGCACCCTACACACACACTCTAGAACACGCACTCTACTCAAACACTCTAGAACATGCACTCTACACACACTCTAGAGCGTGCACTCTACACACACTCTAGAACACGCACTCTACACACACACACTAGAACATGCACTCTACACACACACACTCTAGAACATGCACCCTACACACACACTCTAGAACACGCACTCTACTCCAACACTCTAGAACATGCACTCTACACACACTCTAGAGCATGCAATCTACACACATTCTAGAACATGCATTCTACATACACACTCTAGAACACACTCTAGAACATGCACTCTACACACACACTCTAGAACATGCACTCTACACACACTCTAGAACATGCTCCCTACACACACACTCTAGAACACGCACTCTACTCAAACACTCTAGAACATGCACTCTACACACACTCTAGAGCATGCACTCTACACACACTCTAGAACATGCACTCTACACACACACACTCTAGAACATGCACTCTACACACACACACTCTAGAACATGCACTCTATAAAACACTCTAGAACATGCACTCTACACACACACACTCTAGAACATGCACTCTACACACATACTCTAGAACATGCACTCTACAAACACTCTAGAACATGCACTCCACACACACTCTAGAACACACACTCTACACACACTCTAGAACACGCACTCTATTCAAACACTCTAGAACATGCACTCTACACACACTCTAGAGCATGCACTCTACACACACTCTAGAACACGCACTCTACACACACACACTCTAGAACATGCACTCTAAACACACACTCTAGAACATGCACTCTACAAACACTCTAGAACATGCACTCTACACACACTCTAGAACACACACTCTACACACACTCTAGAACACACACTCTACACACACACTCTAGAACATGCACTCTACACAAACTCTAGAACATAAACTCTAACCACTCTAGAACATGCACTCTACACACACACTCTATAACATGCACTCTACACACACACACTCTAGAACATGCACTCTACACACACTCTAGAACACACACTCTACAAACACTAGTACATGCACTCTACACACACTCTAGAACACACACTCTACACACACTCTAGAACATAACACTCTACACACACTCTAGAACACAAACTCTAACCACTCTAGAACATAAACTCTACACACACACTCTAGAACATGCACTCTACAAACACTCTAGAACATGCACTCTACACACACTCTACAAACACTCTAGAACACACACTCTACACACACACTCTAGAACATGCACTCTACACACACTCTAGAACACAAACTCTAACCACTCTAGAACATGCACTCTACACACACACACTCTAGAACATGCACTCTACACACACTCTAGAACATGCACTCTACACACACTCTAGAACACACACTCTACACACACACTCTAGAACATGCACTCTACACACACACTCTAGAAAATGCACTCTACACACACACTCTAGAACATGCACTCTACACACACTCTAAAACACACACTCTACAACACACACTCTACACACTCTAGAACACACACTCTACACACACATTCTAGAACATGCACTCTACACAAACACTCTAGAACATGCAGTCTACACACACTCTAGAACACACATCCTACACACACACTCTAGAGCATGAACTCTACACACACTCTAGAACATACATTCTACATACACACTCTAGAACATGCACTCTACACACACTCTAGAACAGACACTCTACACACACACTCTAGAACACGCACTCTACACACATTCTAGAGCATGCACTCTACACACACTCTAGAACACACACTCTACACACTCTAGAACATGCACTCTACACACACTCTAGAACAAGAACTCTACACACACTCTAGAACACGCACTCTACACACACTCTAGAGCATGAACTGTACACACACTCTAGAACACACACTCTACACACACACTCTAGAACATGCACTCTACACACACTCTGGAACAAACACTCTACACACACATTCTAGAACATGCACTCTACACACACACTCTAGAACATGCACTCTACACACACTCTAGAACACACACTCTACACACACACTCTAGAACATGCACTCTACACAAACACTCTAGAACACGCACTCTACACACACTCTACACACACACTCTAGAACATGCACTCTACACAAACTCTAGAACATAAACTCTAACCACTCTAGAACATGCACTCTACACACACACTCTATAACATGCACTCTACACACACACACTCTAGAACATGCACTCTACACACACTCTAGAACACACACTCTACAAACACTAGTACATGCACTCTACACACACTCTAGAACACACACTCTACACACACTCTAGAACATAACACTCTACACACACTCTAGAACACAAACTCTAACCACTCTAGAACATAAACTCTACACACACACTCTAGAACATGCACTCTACAAACACTCTAGAACATGCACTCTACACACACTCTACAAACACTCTAGAACACACACTCTACACACACACTCTAGAACATGCACTCTACACACACTCTAGAACACAAACTCTAACCACTCTAGAACATGCACTCTACACACACACACTCTAGAACATGCACTCTACACACACTCTAGAACATGCACTCTACACACACTCTAGAACACACACTCTACACACACACTCTAGAACATGCACTCTACACACACACTCTAGAAAATGCACTCTACACACACACTCTAGAACATGCACTCTACACACACTCTAAAACACACACTCTACAACACACACTCTATACACTCTAGAACACACACTCTACACACACATTCTAGAACATGCACTCTACACAAACACTCTAGAACATGCAGTCTACACACACTCTAGAACACACATCCTACACACACACTCTAGAGCATGAACTCTACACACACTCTAGAACATACATTCTACATACACACTCTAGAACATGCACTCTACACACACTCTAGAACAGACACTCTACACACACACTCTAGAACACGCACTCTACACACATTCTAGAGCATGCACTCTACACACACTCTAGAACACACACTCTACACACTCTAGAACATGCACTCTACACACACTCTAGAACAAGAACTCTACACACACTCTAGAACACGCACTCTACACACACTCTAGAGCATGAACTGTACACACACTCTAGAACACACACTCTACACACACACTCTAGAACATGCACTCTACACACACTCTGGAACAAACACTCTACACACACATTCTAGAACATGCACTCTACACACACACTCTAGAACATGCACTCTACACACACTCTAGAACACACACTCTACACACACACTCTAGAACATGCACTCTACACAAACACTCTAGAACACGCACTCTACACACACTCTACACACACACTCTAGAACATGCACTCTACACACTCTAGAGCATGCACTCTACACACTCTAGAACACACACTATACACACACACTCTAGAACATGCACTCTAACACACTCTAGAACACACACTCTACACACACATTCTAGAACATGCACTCTACACAAACACTCTAGAACATGCAGTCTACACACACACTCTAGAGCATGCACTCTACACACACTCTAGAACATGCATTCTACATACACACTCTAGAACACACTCTAGAACATGCACTCTACACACACACTCTAGAACATGCACTCTACACACACTCTAGAGCATGCAATCTACACACACTCTAGAACACACACTCTCCACACTCTAGAACATGCACTCTACACACACTCTAGAACATGCACTCTACACACACACTCTAGAACACGCATTCTACACACACTCTAGAAAATGTGCACTCTACACCCACTCTAGAACATGCACTCTACACACACTCTAGAACACACACATATGCACACACACTCTAGAACATGCACTCTAGAACACACACTCTACAAACACTAGAACATGCACTCTACACACACACTCTAGAACATGCACTCTAGAATACACACTCTACAAACACTAGAACATGCACTCTACACACACACTCTAGAGCATGCACTCTACACACACTCTAGAACACACACTCTCCACACTCTAGAACACACACACTCTAGAACATGCACTCTACACACACTCCATAATAAACCCCAGGAAGAGTAGCTGCTGCCTTGGCAGGAACTAATGTGGATCCATAATAAACCCCAGGAAGAGTAGCTGCTGCCTTGGCAGGAACTAATGGGGATCCATAATAAACCCCAGGAAGAGTAGCTGCTGCCATGGCAGGAACTAATGTGGATCCATAATAAACCCCAGGAAGAGTAGCTGCTGCCTTGGCAGGAACTAATGGGGATCCATAATAAACCCCAGGAAGAGTAGCTGCTGCCTTGGCAGGAACTAATGGGGATCCATAATAAACCCCAGGAAGAGTAGCTGCTGCCTTGGCAGGAACTAATGGGGATCCATAATAAACCCCAGGAAGAGTAGCCCCAGAATAAATGACTTTTCTCCCGGGTAACCCGGTGTTTCCCGCCAAAACCAGAAGCGTCATTAAAAATCATATAAAGCATATCAATAGGCCTCTGTCTGGTTTTGATTAGAGATTTGATCGAACATTCCAGCCTGATGCTACCTGAGCCTGACAAGCCATATATTAAATACATTTTATAAGCCCTACATTAAAGATATTTTATGAGCCCAAGCCCAAAAAAAGCATAAATGATTGTGCCGTTATTCAATACATATATGATATATAGGTTACTGCACATTACGCACGACATAAAAACATAAAAGCCCATAGATGTAGCTAGCTATATGCTCTCTTGTATAAATAAATGAAACTAGCTCCGGTAGGCTAATCTTTATTAGTGTGATCTGTACTGTATTGTATTATACTGTATTAAATGGACTGGAATTACGCACCTCCTTCAAACCATGATAAAGCAGGGAGAGAACATGCATTCTGGTGCAGCACATGCGGCCTACAAAGTGACAAGTACAGGCTAGCGAATTTGATTTGATTTTTTAAATATAATAGGGCCTATTTGTATAATTAGTATGCTGACTCATATACACCTTTTTTTTAACATTTCCCCTAATATCAGTCTACCTCCTCTTTCTCTATTGTTGCTTCGTTCCTTCCTCGCTTTCAACAGTTAAATGAAATATGTTTCGTTGTCCTTGCTTATCTTCATCATTCTAATGAGATGCTTGCGTAATGAAGGACTAGAATTAGATGCAGACGGCTTTTCACTTCTCTTCATGAAGATTGAATGGTTACGGGTTTGAATAAATAACTGCTATATTAGCCTACCGCCATCGCGCGTTCGCTCTTCTTTCAAACTACCGGTGAGTTCTATTGGCTGCTGTATTTAACGATCAGCAAACAAGAGCTTGCATCCCTCTTCGAATAGTCTATTGGCATAAGAAATGCACAACAACAAAAAAAAATGTCAAGCAAGCTATTCTAGTCTAGCTTTTCTTGCATGGTACTCCAAGAGCCAAGGAGCATTGTTTTTAAGGAGAGAGGCCAGCGGGAGCACAGGTGCGTCCGTATTGCGCAAGAGACACAGGCTATAAATTAGAACCTTATTATGCATAAACCATCATTCATTATCTCAATATAAGGCTAATACTGCATTGAATGTATTACCTGAAAGAGGTAGGCTAGGACACACACACACACACGCACGAACGCACACACACACACACACACACACACACATATACAGTGAAGGAAAAAAGTATTTGATCGCCTGCTGATTTTGTACGTTTGCCCACTGATAAAGACATGATCAGTCTATAATTTTAATGGTAGGTTTGTTTGAACAGTGAGAGACAGAATAACAACAAAAAAATCCAGAAAAACGCATGTCAAAAATGTTATAAATTGATTTGCATTTGAATGAGGGAAATAAGTATTTGACCCCTCTGCAAAACATGACTTAGTACTTGGTGGCAAAACCCTTGTTGGCAATCACAGAGGTCAGACGTTTCTTGTAGTTGGCCACCAGGTTTGCACACATCTCAGGAGGGATTTTGTCCCACTCCTCTTTGCAGATCTTCTCCAAGTCATTAAGGTTTCAAGGCTGACGTTTGGCAACTCGAACCTTCAGCTCCCTCCACAGATTTTCTATGGGATTAAGGTCTGGAGACTGGCTAGGCCACTCCAGGACCTTAATGTGCTTCTTCTTGAGCCACTCCTTTGTTGCCTTGGCCGTGAGTTTTGGGTCATTGTCATGCTGGTTCTATGGTGGATAAAGGAAGCATTTCCTCTACTACAATCCTGTTCAGCTCTCCCTGCGTTACAGCCTGTTTGGATGAGGTAGGCCTACAGTCATCTTCAGCAGCAGTGGTCAGGATTCAGGGCTCTTTCGCTGTGAGTTTTGTTTTTGGCGTGCAGGTGCTTCAAGCGATTGGAAGTTGTGTTTCTAGCAGCGGAGAGGTGTTTCTCGCCTGGACAGTTTACATTTTACAGTTACATTCTTGTAATTTTGTGCCCCCCCAAATCAAAGTAATGGGACTTCCATGCTGAAAAAGTAGATTTAATTTCTCATCTTCCTCACTAAAGCGGTTAGTGGTAGTGCGCGAGTAACTTAGTGAGAGGACGAGTAGGGTGACTCCACTAGCCAGGTTTCGAACCCAGGCCACCAACACCAATGTGGACGCCCCAACCACTGTCCGAATAAGGGTCATCTCTAGGGAACGTGCTTATTGAGCCAGTATAGTTAGGCCCTGTCCAGAATAAACCCTAACCCCTTCTCCCTAGGCACTTGTGTAGATCTGAGACAACTTTATAGGTGTAAGCAATAGGGTAATTGAACTTTAAAGTAAATCTCAGCTCTGTTAAAAGTACACTCAATAAAATATATTAGATAACTATAGAGAAAACCCTTAAATTGCTGAAATAAATAAATAAAATCAATGATGAGATAATCATCAGATTAATTGGTAGAGCATGGCGCTTGTAACGCCAGGGTAGTGGGTTCGATCCCTGGGACCACCCATACGTAAAAATGTATGGGCACATGACTGTAAGTCGCTTTGGATAAAAGCGTCTGCTAAATGGCATATTATTGGCATATTATTATTATTATTATTATTATTATTATTATTAGATTAACTTTTACTACTATATTAATGAACATGTATGTCAATGTGTGTCAAATATGTAATTAAAAACACTGTGTGTGAGTATCCCTAACCTTTCCAACAGACAGAGAGCTATGAATGATTCACCAAGCAGGGTCTTGATTGGCTCGGCAACAGTAAAAAGACCTGTTGTGTAACAATATTTTTTTTGGGACACATAAATGTTCTTGCATCGTTCCCGTGAAACGTGGTCTAAAACATAAATATCTTATATTCTGAGAACATGGCAACCATAGTCGGTGTATGTTTGGTGGGACGTTGATGGAATGTTCTCATAACCTCTCCTAAATATGAATGGTGTGTATGATGGAATATTCTCCTAAATATGTAAATATATAATATATATAATATGAAAAGGTGTGTACAGCAATAGTAACATAGAATGAGCCATGACAAGAATACAGTATACACATACTATAGTCAATGAACAGCAGGTATTCCTCTTGTCCAGATGGGATAGGGCAGTGTGCTGTGCGATGGCGATTGCATCGTCTGTGGATCTATTGGGGCGGTATGCAAATTGCAGTGGGTCTAGGGTGTCAGGTAAGGTAGAGGTGATATGATCCTTGACTAGCCTCTCAAAAGCACTTCATGATGACATAAGTGAGTGCTACGGGGTGATAGTCATTTAGTTCAGTTACCTTTGCTTTCTTGGGTACAGGAACAATGGTGGACATCTTGAAGCAAGTGTGGACAGCAGACTGGGATAGGGAGAGATTGAATATGTCCGTAAACACTCCAGTCAGCTGGTCTGCACATGCTCTGAGGACGTGGCTTGGGAGGACTTCTGGGCCATGACAGCCTTGCGAGGGTTAACACGCTTAAATGTCTTACTCACGTCGGCCAAGGAAAACGAGAGTTCACAGTCCTTGTGAGCGGCAGTGGACCGCGTCGCCGGCTCTGTGTTTTCCTCGAAGCGGGCGAAGAAGGTGTTTAGCTTGTCCGGGAGTGAGACGTTGGTGTCTACAACGTGGCTGGCTTTCCCTTCATAATCCCTGATTGTCTGTAGACCCTGCCACATACACTACATTGCCAACAGTATAGAATGGAAGCACAGAATCATCTAGAATGTCATTGTATGCTGTAGCGTTGTCACGGTTTACTAAGCCAGAACCCAGAAGCAGACCAGGACAAGGTGAGTTGAAACGAAGGTGAGTCTTTATTTAACAGATTCAAAAGCGATGCTGAATAATCCAGGGAACAGAGCGGGCGGCGGAGATGAGTTGGTGGGGGTGCAGTGGCAGGTCCAATAATGGCTCGGCAGCCGCCGACCACCAGGCAGGGGTTGGGTGAAGGTTCCGGGTGAGTGACTGCAGATAGAACAAAACGGAGGTAAGTACACAGCAAGCCAACAAGGTGCAAAACAACAAAACCAACGCTAGAAGCTCCAAGGCTGATACACTGACAAACATACTGTTCATGGCTAACGATCCGGCAGGGAATGGATGTCAGGTCAGAGCTTATGAAGGTGATGATCAGGACCAGGTGTGCAGATCGCTGATGAGATGCAGGTGCGGTTAATCGGGAGATCTCCCGCCTAGCAACGTCGCCCGGCAACCAGGCAGGGAGCGTTCAAGAACCCTCAGGAAACTGGAGATTCCGAGCAGAAAAATGGCAACACAGGCAGGAACCGACTCAGGATGCAGGGTTCATGACAAGCGTTAAGAGTTCCCTTCACTGGAACTAAGGGGCCTTTCCACTAGATGTTGGAACATTGCTGCGGGGACCTACTTCCATTCAGACACAAGAGCATTAGTGAGGTCGGGCACTGATGTTGGGCGATTAGGCCCGGCTCGCAGTCTGCGTTCCAATTCATCCCAAAGGTGTTCGATGGGGTTGAGGTCAGGGCTCTGTGCAGGCCAGTCAAGTTCTTCCACATCGATCTCGACAAACCATTTCTGTATGGACCTCGCTTTGTGCACAGGGGCATTGTCATGCTGAAACAGGAAAGGGCCTTCCCCAAACTGTTGCCACAAAGTTGGAAGGACAGAATCGTCTAGAATGTCATTGTATGCTGTATCGTTAAGATTTCCCTTCACTGGAACTAAGGGGCCTAGCCCGAACCATGAAAAACAGCCCCAGACCATTATTCCTCCTCCACCAAACTTTACAGTTGCCACTATGCATTCGGGCAGGTAGCGTTCTCCTGGCATCCGCCAAACCCAGATTCGTCCGTTGGACTGCCAGATAGTATAGCGTGATTCATCACTCCAGAGTGTGCGTTTCCACTGCTCCAGAGTCCAATGGCGGCGAGCTTTACACAACTCCAGCCGACGCTTGGCATTGCACATGGTGATCTTAGGCTTGTGTGCGGCTGCTCGACCATGGAAACCCATTTCATGAAGCTCCCAACGAACAGTTATTGCGCTGATGTTGCTTCCAGAGGCAGTTTGGAACTTGGTAGTGTGTGTTACAACCGAGGAAAGACGATTTTTACTCGCTACAAGCTTCAGCACTCTGCGGTCCCGTTCTGTGAGCTTGTTTGGCTTACCACTACGAGGCTGATCCGTTGTTGTGCCTAGACATTTCCACTTCACAATAACAGCACTTACAGTTGACCGGGGAAGCTCTAGTAGTGCAGAAATTTGACGAACTGACTTGTTGCAAAGGTGGCATCCTATGATGGTGTCACGTTGAAAGTCGCTGAGCTCTTCCGAAAGGCCATTCTACTGCCAATGTTTGTCTATGGAAATTGCATGGCTGTGTGTTCGATTTTATACACCTGTCAGCAATGGGTATGGCTGAAATTGACGAATCCACTAATTTGAAGTTGTGTCCACATACTTTTGTATATATAGTGTATGTCTCGTGTCTGAGCCATTGACTTGCGACCCCACTTTGTCCCTGTACTGTCGTTTTTCCTCTTTGATTGCCTTACGGAGGTCATAGCTGGTCTGTTTGTACATGTTCATGTTCCCAGTCACCTTGGCATGGTTAAATTCGGTGGTTTGCGCTTTCAGTTTTGCGTGAATGCTGCCATCTATCCAGGTTTTTTTGTTTGATTAAGTTCTAATCGTCACAGTGGGAACAACATCCTTTATGCACTTCCTGATGAACTCAGTCACCGAGTCGGTGTATACATTGATACTATTCTCCGAGGCAACCCGGAACATTTCCCAGTCCACGTGATCAAAGCAATCTTGAATCATAGATTCCGATTGGTAAGACCAACGTTGAACAGTCCTTAGTTCCTGTTTAATGAAGACAGCTTCTCCCTCCTAGAGGGAGAGATCAATCATTTCCAGACCCGGGGAAATGTACTAGTCTGTGGTGACCTAAACGCCAGAACTGGACAAAAACCTGACACCCTAAGGACACAGGGGAACAAACACCTACCTGGAGTTGACAGCATTCCCTCCCCCATATGCCCCCCTAGGCACAACTATGACAAAACAACCAACAAATACGGGTCACAACTGCTGCAGCTCTTTCGAATGCTGGGTCTGTACATAGTCAATGGTAGGCTTCGAGGGGACTCCTATGGTAGGTACACCTATAGCTCATCTCTTGGCAGTAGTACTGTAGATTACTTTATCACTGACCTCAACCCAGAGTCTCTCAGAGCGTTCACAGTCAGCCCACTGACACCCCTATCAGACCACAGCAAAATCACAGTCTACTTGAACAGGGCAATACTCAATCATGAGGCATTAAAGCCGAACAAACTCAATACTATACTGAACAAAAATGTAAGTGCAACATGTAAAGTGTTGATATTATTATTAGCTAGCAGTGGATAACATAATTAGCTAAGCCCAAATTGTATAAATCATGGTAATGATGATAGTAGAGTTATGTGTAGCTAGAGAGTCTATGCTCAATTGTCTTAAATTCCTCTACTCTCCTTCAGATTCCCATAAGGTCTCACACTCCATTATTGGAAAATGCTTAACAAGAAAGAAAAAGATTAAGACACAGAAGGGGACCGTGAGACCCTATGTTGTATTTTAAACATACTGAACAAAAATATAAACAAACTATGTAAAGTGTTGGTCCCACGTTTCATGAGCTGAGAGAAAAGATCCCAGAAATTTTCCATATGCGCAAAAGCTTATTTCTCTCAAATGTTGTGCACAAATTTGTTTACATCGCTGTTAGTGAGCATTTCTCCTTTGCCAAGATAATCCATCCACCTGACAGGTGTGGCATATCAAGAAGCTGATTAAACAACATGATCATTACACAGGTGCACCTTGTGCTGGGGACAATAAAAGGCCACTCTAAAATGTGCAGTTTTGTCACACAACACAATGTGACAGATGTCTCAAGTTTTGAGGGGGTGTGCAAATGACATGCTGACTGTTGGAATGTCCACCAGAGCTGTTGCCGGCCTCACAACCGCAGACCATGTGTAACCACGTCAGCCCCGGACCTCCACATCCGGCTTCTTTACCTGCGGAATCATCTGAGACCAGCCACCCGGACAACTGATGAAACTGTGGATTTGCACAACCAAAGAATTTCTGCACAAACTGTCAGAAACCGTTTCAGGGAAGATCATCTGCGTGCTCGTCATCCTGGACAGGGTCTTGACCTGACTGCAGTTCGGTGTCGTAACTGACTTCAGTGGGCAAATGCTCACCTTCGATGACCATTGGTACGCTGGAGAAGTGTGCTCTTCACAGATGAATCGCGGTTTCAACTGTAACGGAAAGATGGCGCTGTGTGGGCGAGCGGTTTTCTGATGTCAACGTTGTGAACAGAGTGCCCCATGGTGGCGGTGGGTTTATGGTATGGACAGGCATAAACTACAGACAACGAACACAATTGCATTTTATCAATGGCTATTTAAATGCACAGAGATACCGTGACGAGATCCTGAGGCCCATTGTCGTGCCATTCATCCGCCACCATCACCTCATGTTTCAGCCTGATAATGCACGGCCCAATGTCGCAAGGATCTGTACACAATTCCTGGAAGCTGAAAATGTCTCAGTTCTTCTATACATCATACAGTTGAAGTCGGAAATTTACATACACCTTAGCCAAATACATTTAAACTCAGTTTTTCACAATTCCTGACATTTAATCCTAGTAAAAATTCCCTGTCTTAGGTCAGTTAGGATCACCACTTTATTTTAAGAATGTGAAATGTCAGAATAATAGTAGAGAGAATGATTTATTTCAGCTTTTATTTCTTTCATCACATTCCCAGTGGGTCAGAAGTTTACATACACTCAATTAGTACTTGGGTCAAACGTTTCGGGTAGCCTTCCACAAGCTTCCCACAATAAGTTGGGTGAATTTTGGCCAATTCCTCCTGACAGAGCTGGTGTAACTGAGTCAGGTTTGTAGGCCTCCTTGCTCGCACACGCTTTTTCAGTTCTGCCCACAAATGTTCTATAGGATTGAGGTCAGGGCTTTGTGATGGCCACTCCAATACCTTGACTTTGATGTCCTTAAGCCAGTTTGCCAAAACTTTGGAAGTATGCTTGGGGTCATTGTCCATTTGGAAGACCCATTTGCGACCAAGCTTTAACTTCCTGACCGATGTCTTGAGATGTTGCTTCAATATATCCACATAATCTTCCTTCCTCATGATGCCATCTATTTTGTGAAGTGCACTAGTCCCTCCTGCAGCAAAGCACCCCCACAGCATGATGCTGCCAGCCCCGTGCTTCACGGTTGGGATGGTGTTCTTCGGCTTGCAAGCAACCCCCTTTTTCCTCCAAACATAACGATGGTCATTATGGCCAAACAGTTATATTTTTGTTTCATCAGACCAGAGGACATTTCTCCAAAAAGTACGATCTTTGTCCCCAGGTGCCGTTGCAAACCGTAGTCTGGCTTTGTTATGGCGGTTTTGGAGCAGTGGCTTCTTCCTTGCTGAGCGGCCTTTCAGGTTATGTCGATATAAGACTTGTTTTACTGTGGATATAGATACTTTTGTACCTGTTTCCTCCAGCATCTTCACAAGGTCCTTTGTTGTTGTTCTGGGATTGATTTGCACTTTTCACACCAAAGTACGTTCATCTCTAGGAGACAGAACTCGTCTCCTTCCTGAGCGGTATGACGGCTGCGTGGTCCCATGGTGTTTATACTTGCGTACTATTGTTTGTACAGATGAACGTGGTACCTTCAGGCATTTGGAAATCGCTCCCAAGGATGAACCAGACTTGTGGAGGTCTACATTTTTTTTCTTTTGATTTTCCCATGATGTCAAGCAAAGAGGCACTGAGTTTGAAGGTAGGCCTTAAAATACATCCACAGGTACACCTCCAATTGATTCAAATGATGTCAATTAGCCTATCAGAAGCTTCTAAAGCCATGACATCATTTTCTGGAATTTTCCAAGGAGTTTAAAGGCACAGTCAACTTAGTGTATGTAAACTTCTGACCCACTGGAATTGTTAATACAGTGAATTATAAGTGAAATAATCTGTCTGTAAACAATTTTCATGCACAAAGTAGATGTCCTAACCGACTTGCCAAAACTATAGTTTGTTAAGTGGTTGAAAAAAAATATGTCATATATGCACTTAAAAAGTAAATGGAGGAGGCTTTTCCTGTGGTTGATTTTCATGCCAGCCAGGTAGGCTATACTCTTGTTGTAAAGACAAGCAATGTGCCTAATATAAGGAAAGTCAAGATATAAATACAAAGCTGATGGGGATCCTCCTCTTTTTAATAGAGGCCATCACTCTGTTTTCTCACGCAATTGCATAGCCTATAAAAAAATGTTGCGCAACATGACCTCATGGGGTCTCATGAAGTGTTTGATTAGATTTTTCCGATGACATTTGCATTGATGTCAGAGTGATTAGAGGGACAGTAGAGTGCTGAGTACCAGGCAGTTAGCAAGTTTGGTAGACTACTAATGACCATCAGCAGCATCAGAGCTTGGAGAAGCCTAGTTACCGTTACTACACCACAGTCACGTGGTGTAGTCACGTGACCGCCGGTGTGGCAGTAATACAGTCACCGTAGCAGCCCTAGCCCCACCCTCTTCAACATTTCTATCAACGAATTGGCGAGGGCTCTAGAACAGTCTGCAGCACCCGGCCTCACCCTACTAGACACCGAAGTCAAATGTCTCCTGTTTGCTGATGATCTGGGGCTTCTGTCCCCAACCATGCACTGTCAACTGTGGGACCTGAGTTGTGGACACGTCTTCAGAGTGGCGCAGCTGAACACTGTACGCTGGAAACACTCAGTATGTTGTTTTTGTCAACAAAAGAAAACCAATCTTCGTTAGATATAGATACTGAACTTGTTTTTGCATGGATTCCACGATGTTATTAACAGCTAGAGACCGCTATTTCTTGTCCCGAAATACTGCTTAACAGACAGGTTGAAGCCTGCTTGACAGTGCAGCTAAACTTAGATGCGGATGGATGTGGAGGCGCGCCTTGCGTCATCCCTCTCTCATGCGCCCTCTCACGACGCCGATTGTCTACCCACACCGAGAGTTCGACAAGGCCGTCCAATCGCTCAGGCAGCTCCCTGAAGGTGAGTTCGTCCTTCATCCCCTCCGATAGCCCCTGGGCGTAAAGGACGACCAGGGCAGCCTCCTCCCATCCTGCTGGACGGCGATCGCGCTTGTTGGATGCATCTCCGCCTTGTCGTTTGTCGTTGTCCGACTGGACAAATGTTTTCGACCGCCCTGGAGCCTGATCTTCCTGCACCTTCGTTGCTGGGGGTACCTGTGTCTGCAGCCTCTGTCTCTTTCCCCTATGATTTTCGAAGTCGGCAAACCTTCCGTCCCTGCTCTGGATCGAGCGGGGCTTCTCCATCTGTCGGAGGCCTGCACCAGGCGCCGGGAGCTATGGGCTCAGGTTATCCTGCCTCTCGCCAGTCCTGTGAAAAATGGGAGTGAGTGGATTTCCGCGTCCTTCTCGCAAGCCGTGATTTTGGGCAGCTTCATGGTAAGAAATGTCACTGTTTCCTGGTGCAAAAACAATGACCTATCCCGGAGCTCGAGTAAATGACATTACTAAGCTGCTCCCGAATGTACTACATCAGGACATGGAAATTGATTCTATCGTAGTCCATGTGGGTTTTAATGAAGGGCAGCTCTGAACAGTTGAAACTGGATTTTAAAGAGCTGATTGACTCTCTGATAGACACTAATAAAAGACCCATCATATCTGGCCCTGTGCCCTCTCTGAATCATGGCATCATATCTGGCCCTGTGCCCTCTCTGAATCATGGCATCATATCTGGCCCTATTCCCTCTCTGAATCATGGCATCATATCTGGCCCCGTGCCCTCTCTGAATCATGGCATCATATCTGGCCCTGTGCCCTCTCTGAATCATGGAATCATATCTGGCCCTGTGCCCTCTCTGAATCATGGCATCATATCTGGCCCTGTGCCCTCTCTGAATCATGGCATCATATCTGGTCCTGTGCCCTCTCTAAATCATGGCATCATATCTGGCCCTGTGCCCTCTCTGAATCGTGGCATTGAACGCTTTAGCAGGATTCTTTCTCTTCACAACTGGCTACGTGATTATTGCAGCTCAATGGGTGTAACTTTTGTTGACAATTTCGATACCTTTTGGAAACAAAACACATTTTATAAAGAGAATGGGATCCACCTGAATAATTTGGGTTCCTTGATCCTTTACCAGCATTATAAGGCTACTTTGAGACAATGACTTATCAATGACCCATGTCCATAATGACAAAGCGAAAACAGGTTTTTAGAAAAATAACACGAGCATGTCTACTTCTGCTAAGCTTCCCAGTCAAGCAATGAAAACAATCAAGCATCCCAGAAAAGTCCTTAAAATAGCCCACGTTAACATATGTAGTTTAAGAAACAAGGTTCATGAAATCAATAACTTGCAGATGACATTCATATCTCTGAAACTCATTTAGACAACACCTTTGATGATACAGTGGTAGCAATAGAAGCTTATAACATTTACAGCTAAGACAGAAATGCCAGTGGTGGAGGTGTCGCTGTCTATATTCAGAACCACCTCCCTGTGAAGATTAAAGAGGATCTCATGTTAAAGACTTTTGAAGTTATATGGCTACAGGTTCATCTGCCTCACCTAAAGCCCATTCTTGTGGGAAGCTGCTATAGACCACCAAGTGCTAACTGTCAGTATCTGGATAATGTGTGAAATGCTTGATAATGTATGTGATATCAACAGAGAGGTATATTTTCTGGGTGATTTAAATATTTACTGGCTTTCATCAGGCTGCCCACTCAAGAGAAAGCCTCAAATTGTAACCAGCACCTGCAACCTGGATCAGGTTATCAGTCAACCTTCCAGGATAGTTACAAACAGTACAGGAATGAAATCATCAACATGTATTGATCACATCTTTACTAATGCTGCAGAAATTTGCTTTAATGCAGTATCCAGATCCATCGGATGTAGTGATCACAATATGGTAGCTTTATCTAGAAAAACTAAAGTTCCAAAGGCTGGGCCTAATATAGTGTATAAGAGGTCATACAATAAGTTTTGTAGCGATTCCTATGTTGTTGATGTAAATAATATTTGTTTGTCTGTGTTGTGTAATTTATGAAATTGCTTATTCCAGTTACTAATAAGCATGCACCCATTAAGAAAATGAATGTAGAAACGGTTAAATCCCTGTGGATTAATGAGGAATTGAAACATTGTATGTTTAGAGGGATGAGGCAAAAGGAATGGCAAATATGTCTGGCCGCACAACCAATTGGGAAGCGTACTGCAAATTGAGAAATCATTTGACTAAACTGAATAAAAAGAAGGAGAAAGTACACTATTAAACAAAGATAAATTATATAAAGAATGATAGTAAAAAGCTTTGGAGCACCTTAAATGACATTTTGGGCAAAAAGGCTAACTCAGATGGCTCATTCATCACAAAACCCACTGATATTGCCAACTACTTTAATGATTTTTTCATTGGCAAGATTAGCAAACTTATGCATGACATTCCAGCAACAAACACTGACACTACACATCCAAGTACATCTGACCAAATTATGGAAGACAAGCATTGTCATTTAGAATTCCGTAAAGTGAGTGTGGAAGAGGTGAAAAAACGATTGTTGTCTATCACCTATGACAAGCCACCGGGGTCTGACAACTTGGATGGAAAATTACTGAGGATGATAGCAGATCATATTGCCACTCCTATTTGCCATATCTTCAATCTAAGCCTACTAGAAAGTGTGTGGCCTCAGGCCTGGAGGGAAGCAAAAGTCATTCCGCTACCTAAGAATAGTAAAGCCCCCTTAACTGGCTCAAATAGCCGACCAATCAGCCTGTTACCAACCCTTAGGAAATGTATGGGACAATTTGTGTTTGACTGGATACAATGATATTTTACTGTAAACAAATTGACAACAAGACTTTCAGCACGCTTACAGGGAAGGACATTCAACAAGTACAGCACTTACACAAATGACTGAGAGAAATTGATGATAAAAAGATTGTGGAGGCTGTTTTGTTAGACTTCAGTGCAGCATTTGACATTATCAATCATAGTCTGTTACTGGAAAAAAGTATGTGTTATGGCTTTACACCCCCTGCTATATTGTGGATAAAGAGTTACCTGTCTAACAGAACACAGAGGGTGTTCTTAAGTGGAAGCTCTCTCCAACACAATCCAGGTAGAATCAGGAATTCCCAGTTGTCTAGGCCCTTTGCTTTTTTCAATTTCTACTAATGAGTAAAGCCAGTGTGTTTATTTATGCAGATGACTCAACACTATCAGCTACTGCAGCGAGTGAAATGACTGCAACACTTAACAAAGAGCTGCAGTTAGTTTCAGAATGGGTGGTAATAAGTAAGAAATAAGTTAGTTCTAAATATTTCAAAAACTAAAAGCATGGTATTTGGGACAAATCATTCACTAAACCCTAAACCTCAACTAAATCTTGTAATAAATAATGTGGAAATTGAGCAAGTTGAGGTGACTAAACTGCTTGGTGTAAAAATACACCTTATGGAACAACAGGCACAGACACAGACATAGACATACATACAGTGGGGGAAAAAAGTATTTAGTCAGCCACCAATTGTGCATGTTCTCCCACTTAAAAAGATGAGAGAGGCCTGTAATTTTCATCATAGGTACACGTCAACTATGACAGACAAATTGAGGAAAAAAAATCCAGAAAATCACATTGTAGGATTTTTAATGAATTTATTTGCAAATTATGGTGGAAAATAAGTATTTGGTCACCTACAAACAAGCAAGATTTCTGGCTCTCACAGACCTGTAACTTCTTCTTTAAGAGGCTCCTCTGTCCTCCACTCGTTACCTGTATTAATGGCACCTGTTTGAACTTGTTATCAGTATAAAAGACACCTGTCCACAACCTCAAACAGTCACACTCCAAACTCCACTATGGCCAAGACCAAAGAGCTGTCAAAGGACACCAGAAACAAAATTGTAGACCTGCACCAGGCTGGGAAGACTGAATCTGCAATAGGTAAGCAGCTTGGTTTTAAGAAATCAACTGTGGGAGCAATTATTAGGAAATGGAAGACATACAAGACCACTGATAATCTCCCTCGATCTGGGGCTCCACGCAAGATCTCACCCCGTGGGGTCAAAATGATCACAAGAACGGTGAGCAAAAATCCCAGAACCACACGGGGAAACCTAGTGAATGACCTGCAGAGAGCTGGGACCAAAGTAACAAAGCCTACCATCAGTAACACACTACGTCGCCAGGGACTCAAATCCTGCAGTGCCAGACGTGTCCCCCTGCTTAAGCCAGTACATGTCCAGGCCCGTCTGAAGTTTGCTAGAGTGCATTTGGATGATCCAGAAGAGGATTGGGAGAATGTCATATGGTCAGATGAAACCAAAATATAACTTTTTGGTAAAAACTCAACTCGTCGTGTTTGGAGGACAAAGAATGCTGAGTTGCATCCAAAGAACACCATACCTACTGTGAAGCATGGGGGTGGAAACATCATGCTTTGGGGCTGTTTTTCTGCAAAGGGACCAGGACAACTGATCCGTGTAAAGGAAAGAATGAATGGGGCCATGTATCGTGAGATTTTGAGTGAAAACCTCCTTCCATCAGCAAGATCATTGAAGATGAAACGTGGCTGGGTCTTTCAGCACGACAATGATCCCAAACACACCGCCCGGGCAACGAAGGAGTGGCTTCGTAAGAAGCATTTCAAGGTCCTGGAGTGGCCTAGCCAGTCTCCAGATCTCAACCCCATAGAAAATCTTTGGAGGGAGTTGAAAGTCCGTGTTGCCCAGCGACAGCCTCAAAACATCACTGCTCTAGAGGAGATCTGCATGGAGGAATGGGCCAAAATACCAGCAACAGTATGTGAAAACCTTGTGAAGACTAACAGAAAATGTTTGACCTGTGTCATTGCCAACAAAGGGTATATAACAAAGTATTGAGAAACTTTTGTTATTGACCAAACACTTATTTTCCACCATAATTGTCACGGTTTCGGCCGAGACTGCTCCTCCTCCTGGTTCGGGCAGGCTTCGGCGTTCGCCGTCCCCGGAGTACTAGCTGCCACCGTTGAATGTTTTGTGGTGTGATTGCTTTGGTCTGTCTTGTACACCTGTGTCTGTTTGTGTTCTGATTACGTGTCCTATAAGTTCCCTGTTTTGTATTGGTTAGATTGTGTGTTGTTTTCGCCTGTCCTTAGTGCTGCGTGTTTTTGTATCTGTTTTCTTGTTTATTTTGCTTTACGCATAGTTTGCGTATTGCTCGCCTCTGTTTTATTGTTGAGGCCGTTTACTGTATTTTGCCTATTGGTTTCTCAGTAAACTTTGTTGGACTAGCTTCGGTGTCCTGCGCCTGACTTCCACACTTCACACACCTCAGCCCTTGACAGAACAACACACCATGATGGAGTCAGCAGGAGCAGTGGCGGCACCCAAGTCACTGGAGGATCGGATCAGCGACCAAGACACCATGATCCGGCAACTTGGGGCCGCCATGAACGAGATGTCCAACACTCTGCGCCGGTTGGTGACTGGAGAGGTGCCCACGCCTTCTCACACCATCCCATCACCAACGGCCAGTCCTCCTCTCTCAGCACCGGAACCCAGCGGCATTCGGCTCTCGCTCCCGAGGGCATATGACGGTTCTGCAGCCGGGTGTCAGGGGTTCCTCCTGCAAGTGGAACTCTACCTGGCTACCATACACCCAGCGCCCTCGGGATACGAGAGCATCTCCGCCCTCATCTCCTGTCTATCCGGCAAGGCGTTGTAGTGGGCCAACGCCGAATGGAGGGGAATAGACGCCGCTACCATCACCTACGTGGAGTTCTCCCGCCGCTTCAGGGCAGTCTTCGATCACCCACCTGAGGGGAAGGCGGCGGGGGAGCGTCTGTTCCACCTCCGACAGGAGAAGAGGAGCGCACAGGAGTTCGCCCTGGAGTTCCGAACTCTAGCGGCGGATGCGGGGTGGAATGAGAGGGCCCTCATCGACCATTACCGGTGTAGCCTACGAGAGGATGTTCGTCGTGAGCTGGCCTGCAGGGACACCAACCTATCTTTCGACCAGTTGGTGGACATCTCCATCCGTCTCGACACCCTGCTGGCTACCCGCGGACGTCCCGAGTGGGGGTCGTCCATTCCACCCTCCAGCACCTCCGAGCCGGTTCCCATGGAGCTCGGGGGTGCTGGCGCTAGAGAGAGGAGGAGAGAGAACCCGAGGGGGGCCATCCCCTGCACCAATTGTGGCCGTGGAGGACACACCGCGGCCAGGTGCTGGGGAGGGTCTCCTGGGAGAGGGGACAACAGGTCACGCACTGGGGAGTCATTTCAGGTGAGTAGGCGCCCCACTTACCCAGAGCTCTCTGTTGGTCACATGAGTATTCCTGTGAGATTTCCACAGGTGGCACCTCATTCCCAGCATAAGGCGCTAGTAGATTCAGGCGCAGCTGGGAATTTTATTGATCGGGCATTTTGTTATAGGTTAGGAATTCCCCTTCGGCCGGTAGAAGCCCCCTTTCCTGTCCACGCCTTAGACAGCCGGCCGTTGGGGTCGGGGCTGATCAGAGAAGTCACAGCACCACTTAAGATGACGACGCAGGGGGGTCATGAGGAGATCATTCAGTTTTATCTGATTGACTCTCCTGCGTACCCCGTGGTGCTGGGGCTTCCCTGGTTAAGCGCTCATGATCCTACCATTGCGTGGCAACAGAGGGCTCTTATGGAGTGGTCTGCCCAGTGTATAGGGAGATGTCTAGGTGTTTCCTTAGGGGCGACCTCGGTAGAGAGTCCGAACCAAGTGCCCGCAATGCGCATTCCCCCTGAGTATGAGGACTTAGCACTTGTGTTCAGCAAAACGAGGGCAACACGGCTACCACCTCATAGACAGGGGGACTGTGCGATAAATCTCCAAACAGGAGCGGCTCTTCCGCGGAGCCGTGTGTATCCCCTGTCTCAAGAGGAGACAGCGGCTATGGAGACTTACATAGCCGAGTCCTTGGCACAGGGATACATACGGTCCTCCACTTCCCCGGTTTCCTCGAGTTTCTTCTTTGTGAAGAAGAAGGACGGGGGTTTGCGCCCGTGTATTGATTACCGTAGTCTCAATCAGATCACGGTTAAGTACAGTTACCCTCTTCCACTGATTGCGACTATGACGGAATCATTACACGGAGCGCAGTTCTTCACAAAGTTGGATCTCAGGAGCGCGTACAGTCTGGTGCGCATTAGGGAGGGGGATGAATGGAAAACAGCATTTAGCACCACCTCGGGTCATTACGAGTATCTCGTCATGCCATACGGGATAATGAATGCTCCTTCAGTCTTCCAATCCTTTGTTGACGAGATTTTCCGGGACATGCATGGGCAGGGTGTGGTAGTGTACATCGACGACATCCTAGTGTACTCTTCTACACGAGCCGAGCATGTAGCCCTGGTGCGCCGAGTGTTGAGAAGACTGTTGGAGCATGACTTGTATGTCAAGGCAGAGAAATGCCTGTTCTTCCAGGAGTCCGTCTCCTTTTTGGGTTATCGGTTGTCCGCGTCTGGTGTGGAGATAGAGGTAGACCGTGTGTCGGCCGTGCGTAATTGGCAAACTCCAACCACTGTAAAAGAGGTGCAGCAGTTCTTGGGTTTTGCTAATTACTACCGGAGGTTTATCCGGGGCTTTGGACAGGTTGCAGCTCCCATTACGTCCCTGCTAAAGGGGGTCCGGTTCGTTTGCAGTGGTCAGCTGAGGCGGACAGGGCATTTGTCAAACTGAAGAACCTGTTCACCTCGGCCCCGGTGCTGGCGCATCCGGATCCCTCTTTGCCATTCCAAGTAGAGGTAGACGCGTCCGAGACCGGTATTGGGGCAGTCCTGTCACAACGGTCCAGCACGCCACCTAAGCTCCGCCCCTGTGCGTTCTACTCCAAGAAGCTCAGCTCGGCGGAGCGCAATTATGACGTTGGGGACAGGGAGCTGTTAGCTGTAGTCCAGGCCCTAAAGGTGTGGAGGCATTGGCTTGAGGGGGCTCAACACCCTTTCCTCATTCTGACTGATCACCGTAACCTGGAGTATATCCGGGCAGCTAGGAGATTGAACCCTCGTCAGGCTAGGTGGAACATGTTCCTGACCCGGTTTGTTTTTAAGATCACATACATCCCAGGGTCCCAGAACGGTAAGGCAGACGCCCTGTCCCGGCGGTATGACACAGAGGAGAGGTCCATTGAGCCTACTTCCATACTGCCGGAGTCTTGTCTGGTGGCTCCGGTGGTATGGGAGGTCGATGCGGAAATCGAGCGGGCACTGCGTACCGACCCTACTCCCCCCGAGTGTCCTGTGGGGCGGACGTACGTTCCGCTTGAGGTTCGTGATCGTCTTATTTATTGGGCTCATACATCACCCTCCTCTGGACATCCAGGTATTGGCCGGACAGTGCACTGCCTTAGCGTGAAATACTGGTGGCCAACGTTAGCTAAGGATGTGAGGGTTTATGTCTCCTCCTGCTCGGTGTGCGCCCAGTGTAAGGCGCCTAGACATTTGCCCAGGGGTAAGTTACATCCCCTGCCCGTTCCACAACGACCATGGTCCCACCTCTCGGTGGATTTTGTGACCGACCTACCCCCTTCCCAGGGGAATACCACCATTTTGGTCGTTGTGGATCGGTTTTCCAAGGCCTGTCGTCTCCTCCCACTGCCGGGTCTCCCTACTGCCCTACAGACCGCCGAGGCCCTATTTACCCACGTGTTCCGGCACTATGGGGTCCCCGAGGATATTGTGTCTGACCGAGGGCCCCAGTTCACCTCCAGAGTCTGGGGGGCGTTCATGGAACGCTTGGGGGTCTCGGTGAGCCTTACCTCGGGGTACCACCCAGAGAGCAATGGGCAGGTTGAACGAGTCAACCAGGATGTGGGTAGGTTTCTGAGGTCCTATTGCCGGGACCGGCCGGAGGAGTGGTCGAGGTATATCCCCTGGGCAGAGATGGCCCAGAACTCTCTCCGCCACTCCTCCACCAATTTAACGCCTTTCCAGTGTGTTTTAGGGCATCAGCCGGTCCTGGCACCGTGGCACGAGAGCCAGATCGAGGCCCCTGCGGTGGACGAGTGGATTCGGCGCTCGGAGGAGACGTGGGACGCTGCCCATGTCCATCTGCAGCGGGCCATCCGTCAACAAAAGGCGAGCGCCGATCGCCACCGCAGTGAGGGACCGGTGTACGCACCGGGAGATCGAGTCTGGCTCTCGACTCGAAACCTGCCCCTCCGCCTGCCCTGCCGGAAGCTGGGTCGGCGGTTTGTGGGGCCCTTTAAAGTCCTGAGAAGATTGAACGAGGTGTGTTACAGGTTACAACTGCCTATTGAGTACAATAATATTAACCCCTCGTTCCATGTGTCTCTTCTCAGGCCGGTGGTAGCTGGCCCACTCCAAGAGGATGAGATAGGAGAGACCCCTCCGCCCCCTTTGGACATCGAGGGGGCCCCGGCGTACAGAGTCCGGACCATCTTGGACTCGAGGCGCCGGATGAGTGGTCTCCAGTATCTCGTGGAGTGGGAGGGGTACGGTCCGGAGGAACGGTGCTGGGTGCCTAGGAGGGACATCCTGGATCCATTCCTCCTGACTGAGTTCCACCGTGGGCATCCCACGCGCCCGGGTCCGCGTCCTCCTGGCCGTCCTCGGCGCACGGCTGGAGCCGCGCGTCAAGGGGGGGGGGTACTGTCACGGTTTCGGCCGAGACTGCTCCTCCTCCTGGTTCGGGCAGGCTTCGGCGTTCGCCGTCCCCGGAGTACTAGCTGCCACCGTTGAATGTTTCGTGGTGTGATTGCT